>NW_006440645.1:6098401-6241776 GCF_000325575.1 Pteropus alecto | reverse complement strand
GATAGGATAAGAAAAAGGGTTTTAAAGTTGTTAACATCAAAGGAAAGGGAGTAGATATTCAAGAAAGAAGACACTGCTGCCACTTTTAAATAATTCAAAAGGAGAAATAGCCTAAGAAGCATAGGCATTGAAAAAGTTCTTTGCTGTTAGAAGTTAGAAATTGTTAGAACTCATGAGAGCAGTTTGCGTTGAGATGGATAAAATAACAGATTTCGGCGGGCTGAACATTAGCATAAATATATAACAGTAGACATAGTGATTGTGAATGACTTTAAAAGAAGATTGGTGCTTAACAAAGGAAATAAAACGTGTTTGTGCTACAGTGAAAAATATTCTAGGCAGAAAATTGAAGTATTTGATTAGAGAACTAATATGGGAAGTATATAAAAAGTGTATAAAAAGCTTTAAGTTTTAATGGTGAAAGGCCTTCATTTATAATAGCAGAAAGAAAACTTAAATATTTAAAAATACCAAGGCATTTGACAAATGTATTCCAAGAGAACTTCGTATAGACGAAAAGAAAGATGTGAACAAATGAGGAAGTAAGGTGTTTTCTTATATTATTTTACTTAATTTCTATACATTTATAATCAAGAAATTTAATGTAATCCCAATAAAGTTGCCTGCTAGATTTTAAACTAGAAAATGAAATAAATAAACAAGCCATAATAGCTAGCACATTTCTGAGAAAAAAGGAAAGACTAACGTGTAAAAGATGCAATAACACATGAATAGAGAAACTCTTCACTGGACAGGGAGTGAAAATCCAGTGAGAGACGCGTATTCGTCAGATACGTATTCAATTAGGAGAGAGAAACTGCACCGATAATTTAAAAAGGGAAAATTTACTAAAGAAGTAAATTTACTAAAGAAGTAAAAAAGGTGGCTAATGACCAAAAGGGATAAGAGCAGACAGGAAGGGAGACAGAAATAGCATATGTAAAACCAAACCAAAGCAAAACGAACTGAAAAACTACTACCGTTAGGGCTGAAGGAAAGTGAACAAGGAAGGAATGAAGAATTTAGATGGCATCTCATACTCTCGCCCCAAAGATGAGGTTCAGATGTGCTTGGAGAGCTTGGCTGCCATGGGACATGCAGACTACCAGTGACAAAGAAACTTGCTAGAGTCAAAGGATAAAGCTAATATAAAGGAACAAAATTCCGGACAGTTGAGAAACTTGCCAATGGGTGCAGGCAGACTGGGTTCAATCGATGCAGTTTATCACGTGACCAGAGAACTTAACCGAGGATGTAGGTCGGCCAGCACCGTTTGAGGAAATTGCCCACTGAATGGCTGGCAAACTTGCTGGGTGGTACAGGTGGGCCAGAGTCGATCCACAGAAATAGCCTGTGGGTGGCCAGAAAAATTGCAGGAAGGTATAAACCGTAACTTCCTGCTGTGGCTTCATGATGCCTATCCACGCATGCCTGCACCTGCAAACAGCACTCCAGAATCAGAACAAGTCTCTTCCTCCTGCCAGAATCTCTCTAGGCCCTGTATTGCCAGAGCCTAAGGTGGAGCCAACTGAGGAAAAGAGGAAATCCCTACAGGGCCCAGCCCTTGTTTCACGAAGTACTCAAAAATGAGGGATTAGAAGCCGAGATGTAGTAATAATTAGCAAAAGATCTCAGTACAAGTGGGAGTTTAGTATACTGTAAATAATCAGAGAAATTATAAGATACTATGGGAGATTTACTTTATAAAATCAAAGTGTAGTAGTGCACTATAAGAATTATTAAGAAAGCATGTCAGAAAATTTAAAGAAAACAGACACAGTTAAATATTTCACATGGCAAAACAAACATAAGCAAAGTCAAAGGCAAACAAAATCCAGAGCAAAGTACTAGCAACTTACATCCCGGACAAAGGCCAATTTCCCCGACGCACAAAGAATTTCTGTATGTCGATTAAAAAAATGCACCAACACGGTAAGGAAAAAAGCCAAACGATACGATCAGACACTACAGAAAATAGTAAATATAAATAGTGTCTTAAATATTTGAGATGACGTCAAACCTCATTCAAAATAAGAGAAAAGGAAATGTCAACGTCTGTGACTTTTTTTCACCTGTCAGATTAACAGAGTCAAAAGTTTGATGACATGCTGCATTGGCAAAGAAAGAAAAGAAGCTGAGAAGCTCATACGTTGCCAGTGTGCAATTTAGCAATATCTAAATTTGTGTGAACACCTGTTATTTTTAATCTTGTGAATTTATCCTAGAAATGTCTTTATACAAGTAGAAACTGAGGTATCTACATAGATACAGATTTTAGCCTTTATTTTTTTTCCTTTGGAAAAGATTGACACCAACCTAAATATCTATCAGGAGATGACTGGTTAAAAAATATATCAAACAATGAAACACCATGCATCTAAAAATAAAAATCAAGACACTCATCATTAATAACATGTAACAATTTCAACAATGCATGTTTTAGGAGTAAAACATAAATTTAGAACAATGTATATAGTTTACAAGAAGAATAAAAACTTGTATGCAGTACACCCAATATATGTATAAACTGAAGAATATGTGTATTTCTGAAGAAAATACAAGAAAACACTCACACCTCTAGGGAGGAGAAATAGATGAAATGAGAGAATGCACTTTCCAGTGTACTCTTCTGCGACTTTTGAATATTGTACAGGTCGATATTAATTAAAACTACAGTGAAATAAAAATATTTAAGTTGATCAATCACATTAAAAGTCCAGTCCTGTGCTGTTTACCATGTATTGTTAGGCAGTTTCATTATTGTGTGAACATCATAGGGTAAATTTACACAAACCTAGACAGTAGGGCCCACGACGTACTCAGGATGTACTGTATATCCTATTGCTCCTAGACCACAAGCCTGTGCAGCATGTCACTGTACAAAACAACACAAGACTAAAACAAGCACAAGAGAAACTGATGCAATCAAGAGACGTGTGGCCATTATCAAAACCAAAACAAAACAAAACAAAAAAAAACAGAAAATAACAAGTATCGGCAAGGATGTAGAGACATCAGAGCCCCTGTGCACTTGATGGGGTTGTAAAATGATGCAATTACTACGGAAAATAGTATGATGTTTCTGCAGAAAACGGAAACAGAACTACTGCGTTTCCCACCAGTCTCACTTCTGCATATATATATTCAAAAGAATTAAAAGCAGGGTCCTGAAGAGTTATTTCCAGACCATGTCCATAGCAGCAGAGTTCCCAATAGCCAATCAGTGGAAGCAATCCAAATGTCCATTGAAAGATGGATGGATAAACAAAATGCGGCATATTCACACAATGAAGTAATATCCAGCCTTAAAAAAGGACATCCTGTCACATATTAAAATGTGGATGACGGGCGAAGCCAGTATGCTAAGTGAAATAAACCAATCACAAGAAGACAAATAATGTAGGATGCCATTTACATGAGGCATTTCTGTAGTCAAATGTATAGAAACAGAAAGTAAAAATGTGGTTACCAGAGGCTGAGGTAGGAGAAAAGGGGAGTTTTTGTTTAATGAGAATTTAGATTTCCAAGATGAAAAGTTCCGTGGTTATATGCCACAATAATGTGATTATATGTAACACTACTTAACTGGTAGTGTTTATACTTATTTTCCTTTTCCTATAGATTTTTAAGTGAAGGAGAAAACATTTGAGAATCATTGCTCTAAAACATAATTTTAATAGTTATTTAACGATCTATTTGATATATATTGCTTAATCTACTTATTTGTTGTTAAACATCTGTGTTTTCCTTTTGTATATTTTGATTGAGTCATGTTAGAAATCAGTGAACATGATGGTATGTCTTTTTAGACACCTCTCTAAACATTCATATGTATGTGGATATATATAAATTTATTTAGTCACTAAAATATGTTTGATATATTGTAGAATTTTTTCAATCACTAATGAGAAAGAAGAAAATTGAAAGTATATACTAAAATTGCTGTAGCAGATCATTTAGCCTTTTAATCATTAACATTTTTAGAAAAGTATCAATTTATTGAAGCAAACACATATTCTACATTCTTTACATATTTATGTTATGATAAAGAAAATTAATCTTTGAAAATAGATCAATGACTCCCTAGAAAATAATTTAAATGTTTAATTCATTTGGGGAATTAGCCTGATTTTTCTTAATTGCATTTAATGACTACCTTCAATTCTTTAATTGTTTTAATAATTAGATATAATCATTTCACATCTTATTCATTGAATATGAAAAGGTTAACTAGGAGTTATTATTGTGTCCTGATTTATTAAATTCACTTAAGAGATTTCAAAATTTTTAGCTGAAATCCTTGCAGTCATAAAGGTCGACTTTGGGTTAACACTTGCTGTAAAAGATTTTAGATGAGTAGAATATTTTAGTACTTTTTATGATAGTTATAGTATGAGAAACTACACAGTCTCATTTTCATCATGCTGTAAATATACTCAGCTATGATTGAATATGCTATAGAATCTACACAACACCTTAGTTTTTGGAATTTGGGGAAGTATCACTAAGGTTTTTACTTCTAAATTAGAAGTCGTTTCATATAAAAACCACACATGTATTAAGAACACCAAGAAAATCATATTCGTATGTGGACCCCACTGTAGAAATAAATATCTGGGAAAAAGTCAAGAATTGTTATTTTCTCTCTCTCTATGTTAGTAAACAGCCTTCGTGTTCAGCAAGTCCAAATCCTCAATGGTCAGTTTATTTTGGGTCAATTTATTTGTTCCTAAAAGTCATTTTAATTGAATCTGGCTTTTTGTGTTTATGCTTGTTTGTGTGTATAAGTGCATGGGTGTGTACGCTTGAAAATATCAGGAATGAGGGAGGATTCAAAATATTCACTAACTTGAGCCTACGTTCCACTCAGCAATAGCATTTACAAACAGAGGGAAAACAGAAGTTTATTAGGCAATCAAACCTGCACCACAGGGCTTGTGGATCTTCACACTATTGAAGATGTGAGGCAATGTTCTTTGTTGTGGGGGGCTGCCCTGTGCTTTGTTAGGTATTCGGCACCCCTGAACTCTACCACTCAAAAGCCATAGCACTCCATCCCAGCTGTGGCCACCAAACAGTTTCAAACATCCCTGGTAGGGAATATCACAACTCTGTATTCCAAAGAAAGAGATTACTCATCCAGCATGTTGTTTGTGCCCATATTTGTGCTTGAGTTCAGTCTCCTTTAGACTTTCCTGATGATAAAGACTGAAAAAGATGACGAGCCAAAGCATCTGGTACAACACAAACAATACTGTCGTGAGACCCGGGTGGAGGTATGGGAGGTCTGCGTTATTGCAAGGACTTCGGAAACTGGAACGACTTGTCCCCAGTGGCCCCGGTGAGAAAAAGATAGCGCCCCACCCCCCAAAGACAGGTAACGATGCCCGGGCGAAGGTGACCGGCGCCTTGGCACATGGTGGCAGTCCACCAGACCTCACCGGAAGACGTGCATTGCGACATCGTCACCCCCACCTCCCTGCAGAACACGTAGTGGTGGCGAGAAGGCGAGGAAAGTCACAGGCGTCATCAGGACGCCGAGGTCTGTGCTCTGCGCACCGCGCTAGACAGTTCGTATCACGAGAACGTCTAAAGGAGACTGAACTCAAGCGGAGACAGAAGCCAAGGAGCTTCCCAGTCCGCCTGCGCTTCACACGCAGCTTCCCCGCGGTCCTGAGACAGGCCCGCCCTCCTCCGCCACCTGTCCTGCGGCCTTCGTCCTGGGCTCAGCCCCCTCCTCCTCCCCCTTGGCCCGTGGGCCCCGCACTCAGGCATCTCAGGAAAGAGGACGATGGCACCTCTCCCAAGAAGAACGTTTGGTTATTAAATCCCCAGCCACTGATTTAGTGGATCATATTCACACAAAAAACGTTTTTATCAAAAGTTTATGGTAAACACTGGAAAATCTTTAGTAAAATAAACCGAAAACAGAGTTAAAACTAACAACCATAATTGATCTGTTCGTTTATATGTAGTAGACATATTATGCCTGTTCTTATTCCGTACCTGAATAAAACAGATAGGAAAATTAATCTTTTCCACATTCTGATTGTTGATTATTGGATTTTTTTACAGAGAAAAATCTCAAATGAAATACAATACTGTATTAGAACAGTTTATTGTAAAAGGAACATTCCAAATGGCCCTTCTAAAAATTTTAGTTTTCTGTATTACCTCAGACTTTAAAACAGGCTAGTGAAACTCAAGAAACTGTTAAGTAACAGCTTGAAAATTCACAGGAGAGGGATAAAATAAAATGATGAAAATACATTTAAATTGATCTCAAATTCTGGTTTGAATTGGCACCTACAATACCTCTAAAATGGCTTCAGTTTGTCTAGTGAGTGAGCCAGAGGCTTCTCTCAAACTATAGTTAAGGCGAAAATAGAAAGAAAGAAAGAAAAAAAAAAAGAAAACACAAAAGAACTTTTGACAAGTCTCTTTACTAATCTTTATTATGCTGATCCAAAAATAATAGTGTTCACTTCTCTTTCAATTGTGCATATTAATTCTTTATTATAATGAGATAAGAAAAATAATTAAATCATATTTTTACCAAAGAAAAAGAATCTTAAATCTTATCCTTATGTGCAATACTTGATATGTAGAATTTTAGTTTTACAAGGGAACAGTCTATTAGTTTTTATTTTCTAGCCAATGATGGAATCTGTTCTACTGTGCATTGGTCAAATAATTACTGAATCTTCAATAGAATAGATGAAGTAACAAAAATTTTTGACGTCCTGTCAAGAGAATCAACTCTAATTGTTAGTTTGAGGCTGAAAAGACAGGAACTTAGTAGGAGCCCGTGTGGGAAGGGCTCCCCGGAGAGTCACACCCATGGCCCGCCCCTCAGCTGTCACTGTGGCTGCAGCTTTGGGACACAGTCGATCAGGTGGTGCATGTCGCACGTGTTG
Organism: Pteropus alecto; assembly: GCF_000325575.1. NCBI lineage: Eukaryota > Metazoa > Chordata > Mammalia > Chiroptera > Pteropodidae > Pteropus > Pteropus alecto. Next base: position 6,234,859 of record NW_006440645.1, on the reverse strand, counting down.
CCCAGAGGAGGCGGCACTGCCAGTGGTGGGGAGCTGGACTAGGGCGCGATGTGCAGACCAGGACCCCCACCGTGTCCCCTCTTTTCATGGTGCGTGATCCATTCCGGGCACAGTGTGTTTCAGTAGGTCCAGTCTGTATCAGGACAGTGGGACCCGGGTGGAGACTGAGGAGTCCTCCATCACCCAGGGGTGCAGAGTAACCCACCCATCTCAGTGGGACGTCCCATCGCAGGTCCCAGTAGGTGACCCTTCCCCAGGCGTGATGGGGCTTGGTGATCTCAGCAGGGTAGCAGGTTGACCCGCAGTGAGAGCTGGGGCAGTGGCTGTCTCCTGTGACGCCCACACCCTCACAGTGCCGGGTGCCTCGGCAGGGGTCCCCAGTCAGTCACACAGGACAACAGGCCCTGCTGGTTGCTCGGTCAAATGTATTACCGTCTGGGGTCGTGCTTTATTCACCCGGCCAAAGGAGTGTTGCCTGTTAGTTAATTAACCTTCCGTTCTTCCCTCTACCAACTCTGCTACCTGTGGGTTCTCGGGCAGATGGAGCCTCCATTCAATGTCATGTTCTTTGCCCAGTCTCGCACGTTATTTCCCTTAAAATGTAACCCCATGATCCCTGTCTATTCAATGAGAGCATCTGTACCTGGGACTGTTTCTCTGACCCTCTAATGGTGGCAGTCTGGTTTGCGTGGGGACAGGGGAAAGCTTGGGTTAAGCCAGATGCAGGGTCCACGCGAACCAAGGCTTATTTAAACCCTCGCTCACAGGGCGACGCCAGTATAATCAATTTGCCAATCCCTCACCCGGTGGGAAGCCGGCCGGAGGGCCCCAGGCTCCCTTGGCAGTTGCTTTGGGCATTGTTTAGAGCAACAGTCCCCAACTTTTTTGGCACCAGGAACGGGTGCTCCTATGAGAATCTAATGCCTGATGACCTGAGGTGGAGCTGAGGCGGTGATGCTAGCGCTGGGGAGCGGCTGCGAATAGAGATGACGTTTCGCTCTCTCACCCCCCGCTCACCTCCTGCTGTGCGGCCCGGTTTCTCACAGGTCACGGACCGGTACCAGCCTGTGGCCCAGGGGTCGGGAACCCCTGGTTTAGAGCATGCAGGACACGCTGTTACTGCCGTAACACGTCCCTGTATTTCAAGGGCGATCTGGCATCCTCAGCGATGCTCGGTTCCGCCCAGGTGCTTGGAGGCCGGTCTTTCTGTGCGCCTGACCCGCTGCATCGGCCACAGGGTCAGCTGCTGGGGCTCCGACGCTGGCCAGGGCTTCAGCTTTCTGCTTGCAAGGGGGTGTCAGTGCCTTGTGAGCCTGAAAACAGTGAGGACTGCCTCAGGCTCTTGCAGGCGACTCAAATGTCTTCCTTCCTATGTATCCTGACCCCACAAGGGCTTATGCACGGTCATCTGTTTTTGGCTTCCCATTGTCCAAGTCATGGGGTCAATGCTTTAGGACAGCCCAAGTGTCAGTGAAAAGGGCTAATGTCCAGGGCTCACGAGTAGATCTCAGCAGCCGAGCTGCCGAGTCCAGCCCACTGTCTGCTGTGGTTCTTTCCTGTGTCCATCCAGGTGGTGTCAGTGTTGGGCCAAATAGTGACTGCAGTCCATGTGGGAGGACCGCCCAGACTGGACCCATCTGTGTCCCGGGGCATTTTTCCCTCTCTACAGGCCTCGAGGGGCCACCAGGGGAATAGGGGCGGGGCATTGGGGGATCCGCATACTCTGCAGGGCCTAGTAGCAGCCCCGTTTCTGGAGGCAGTGGGCTGCTGGGCAGGGTGCTCCCCCGCTTCATGCCGCTTAGTCACAGTGGGGGTTGAGCCGTGGCAGAGGCGGGCGGGTGAACATATCCTCAGCCCACCTGCTGATGCCGTGATGGGCTCTTCCTGTGCGGGAGGCTCTGCTTGGGCTGTGCTGTGTTCTCTGCTGGGAGCTGCGGCTCCGTGGGGTATATCGAGTTTCTGCCCCTTCCAGAGTAAGAACCAAAACCCTCGGGTCTTTTGACAACTCCGTTGTCTCCGCCAAGTGCCATACCCATAATTCCAGAGTCACAGACTCACCTGACCTAAATGGTAGCCCTGCTGGGGAGACGCCCCGAGCTTTAATCCGTTTACTGATGTGTTTGCCTTGTCCAAGATGGCTCATCGCTTTCATTCCCAGTCTCTCATGTGTTTATTTACCAAGAGGCATAAGGGACACAGGTGCTGTGCCAGGTGGGGAATAGAAGTCCTCCAAATCCCCAAATCCCCACACAGGCTCACGCCTCGTTCTCGTTCTTGGGGTTGGACAGGCTTGCAGCTGACCCATCCCAGCCTCTGTGACAGCATGCGTCTTACTCCACCAAACGACTCCCCAAAGCTCTGTGGCGGTGCCTGTGCCTGATTTTTTGTGGGTTCACTACCCATCCTCTCCTGCAGATCTTTCATCAGAGCCTGCCGAGTGTCCTGCAGCAGGGACAAGCCCTCGTGTGTGGACGATGTGGGGGAGGAAAACAGGGATGGAGCTACCCTCCCGTGACACGTGGTGGCACAGGGCAGGCAGCCTTGGGGAGGCTCTCGACAGGTCCTCTATTGTCCTACCCCCATGAAAGCACATCGATCTTGTCATTCCGTGGCCAGGGATATATTGAAAAAGCATTTTCTAAGTCCATCTGGGCACGGTCCCCACCCATGACTATGGCCAAAGTATCTAAGATGGCGGCATTGTTGGGCTCAGCCACACGGGTTTAGGGCACCACCTTGGTCAATTCCTGGGAGTCCACCCTCATCCGCCTTGAGCCAGCTGGCCTTCTTACTGGTCATACCTGGCCATTGATTGAAAGCACTCTGGGCAGGGCACACAGTGCCACTCGATGCAGTTCATTGGGATCTCTTTATGTTCCCAGGCAATTTGTATTGTTTGACGGTGACCACTGTGTAAAGGGCAGTGGACTTACTGCTTCCCAGTTGGCATAGCTCCTCAGCACTGGTTTGATTACTCTGGCCCAGAGGCAGATTTCACTGCTAGAGGTTGACAAAGTTTGACCTCATAGAATATCAATGCCCAATAAGTTCTCTGGTATTTGAAGGAAAAAAACCCTCATATTCTCGAGGGCGAGAATGCCCAATTTGCAGTGTCATAAGTACCTTCCTGACCATAACCGTCTCCCACTTAACCGAGGATGGTGCTGACGGGGCCAGAGAACTTCTGAGAATCGCCGTGAGTCCCCTGGGCTCCGGGTTCCATCAGAGCCATCACCTTTTCTTTATTTCCGGGGGATCGGTGAAGAATGAGCTCAACGTGGGGCCTCTGGCCACCTCCAGGGGCCCTCACCTGGAGGCAGCCTTGGGCTGCATCCTGCACGCAGGGCATGGGAGGCCACCACCCTGAGGACTGTGCCCCTGGGGTGTCTGCTGGGGTACATGTGGCATCGGGGCATAGGTAGGGCAGGCAGGGCAGGTTTAACCGCTGTTCAGGTTCTAAGGGTTTTCGTAGGCCAACCAACAGAGTGTTGGGGTGTCAATCTGTCTGTCAGGGAACTACCCACAGCAACAAGGTCAAACCCATTTGCTTCCGGGTTGTTTTTATTGGACACTTACCGCGAATTGGGATAGCCTTTTGGTTTGTTGAGCTCCCTCTCTGTCTGGAGTCCCTGCGTCCATACCCATTGTCGACATTCATCAGTATTCTCCAGATCAGCAACGGAGCATCATAAATGTCTTGTCCTACCCCTGGGCTCGGCATGGACATCGGTGTCCCACACGAGGTGCCAGGGGGCCAAGTGGAGTATCTGAGCTTTCATCCCTGCACTAGACGAGGCCTGATCCGGGCCTCAGGGACAAGGGCCGACGGAGTTTCTGAACCTCACTGGGGGAGGGACTCCGCAGCCTGGGATAATCCAGTGTGTGAGGGAGGGTACCTGAATCCCCGAGGGCCTTGCGGACGCTGCCGGAGGCACGTGCCGCTGTGGTTCGCTTTCTCTGCCTCCCCCCTGGCAGCCCCGTCCCTGGCTGTGCAGGAGGAGTGAGTCCTCTCATCCGAAGGCTTCCTGCTCCGGAGCGGCCCCGAGGCTGGGTTCTCGCTGGGCCTTCGCTCTCCTTTGGATTCGGGGTCGGACTGCACAGCGCCTTGTGTCAGTTTCACTGTCAATCATCACAACATCTTTCTCTTCGCTCTTCTCACTTTCCCAGGCTTTCCACTTTTTATCGTCACAATCAGGCTTTGTCGCAATCACTCAGACCTCAAGCCACGGCAGTTTACCCGCTCCTAGCTTTGCGAAATGGCACACTGACGTCTCCAACGTATTCTCCTGCTCCGTCACCCCGTCCGCCAGCCCCGAAGCTGGCGGAACGGTGGCCACCGCATGTCCTTCTCTAAGCTCAGCTCTTCCAGCTTTCCCACTCAAGCTTCAGCCTCTGGGCATCGGCGGTCGGCGCCACTACCCACGGGGAGCCCAGCCCCCTGCGAAACCATGCAGTTGCCTCCTTTGCCACATGTGCTCTGAGCAGTTCCTCTAACAGGTGCATCGACACTGCTGGGCATCCGCATAGTCTCGAGGAGCTGCAAGCGTGTGACAGGCTCCCCTCCCCCACAGAGGTCGATGGCCACCTCAGCGTTTCCTCGTGGATGCCTTTTTTCCAAAGCCCGTTTCTTCCAGCTCCTGCTGGTTCACAACTTGGACCCTGTACACAGAGGGCAAGGAGAGTCCGAAGAAAGTGGTAGACCACTCCAGATCGGTAGGTGGCAGGTTTAATAAGCAAGGGAACTTAGGAAGCGTGTCTTAGGTGACCGGAAGATAAGGAGAGCTTTGCACCCACCCACCAGATTCTTAAAAGTTTAGACAGAGGCCTTAACTGGCTTTGCTCACACGTGCAGGTCTGATTGCCTCATGCCGCATTACACATCTCCAGGCTGTGTCCTCAAGCAGCAGAGCAGGAGGTGGAGGGGCCTCCAACTGCCCAGGTCGAGCTTGTGGGTCAATCAACTGTCACATCGTCTTGATGACCTCCTCAAAGTGCCGGACGATTCTGTTCTTCTTAACAAGGTGTGACCATAGGAGGACGTCTTTTTCCAGAGTCAAACCCGCGAGAGCTTTATCAGAGCCTAACTGGCCTGGGAGAAGGGAAATGCTCGACACCAGCTCCCTCTAGTCATCTGTCACAGTTAAAAGGGGAAGAATGCTGGAGAGGCACTGGTGATGTTCACGGCCCATGGCGCAGGCTCGCCCTAAGACTGACACCATCACAGGACCAGAGGACACTTCCCCTTCCCCACACCTCTCCACCACGTTGCCAAAAGCCTACTTACAGAAGTTCCCTTTACTGGATATGTCATGTCTGGATTTCAGCAACGATAGTAAAAATATTATAAGGTGTGCTAAAAGGCAAAAAAAAAAAAAAATCATTTTGAAGAGACTGAACCAGCATTAGAACCAGAGTCACATATGGAAGGGATGTTGGAATTATCAGTCTGGAAATTTAAAACACCGATGATTGATATGCTAAGGTCCCTTTTGGAAAATGTACACACTATGCAAGAACAGATGAATAATGTAATGGAGAGATGGAACTTCCAAGAAAGAATCGAAAAGGAAGAATCAAAAAGTAACAGAAAAGAAGAACGCCTTTGATGGGCTCATTAATAAAATTAATGTTTACAACACTTGTTCAGTTTAAGGTGTCTATGACATGCAGAGGTGAAGACAATTAGTTGCCACAGGTGTAGCTCAGGACAGAAGTCCAAACTGGAAAAAAGTGTAGAAGTCAACCACATACAAGTAGTGATTAGAATGGTAGGCCAAGATTAAAATGCACAGGCAAAGTGTTTTAGAGCAATGATTTGTAAACTGTATTGAGTCACATTCCGATTTTAAAATTCTAGACCTCTTCTTTGGAAATAGGTACATAGATAAAATATTAAACATATAGCTTCTTTAAAGAGTTTTACTGCTTCCTTAAAGCCCATTTCAGGACACTTTTTAAACACCTCTGATTTAGAGCAAAAAGACTTGATGCTTAAATACCAATTCAGGAGGAAGATGTAAAGTTTAAATACAGTCCCAATGAGCTTTATCACTTAAGAGAAAGAGGTGCTTACAAAAGAAACTAAGACATGGCTGAAAAGAAACTGTAAAGAAATTCGGATATAAAGGTATGAGAGTCTTTTAACAAGGTGAAAAAATGAGATTTATGTTTTAATAGAAATAGGGGTGTAAAGGAGTAAGCCAGACCCACCTTTTCACAAGGTGACTGAACTTCACTGTGCAAAGTTGAACATACACGTGTGTGTATACACACATGCGTATTTATGTATGTGTTTATGTGTGTGTGTGTGTGTGTATGTATTCAACTCTTGATATAAGTAGGTTTGCACGGGCGTAGATGTGCTTGTGTGGAATACGTGTGCTTAGAGGAACTTAAAAACATAGCACAGAACGGGAGTAATTGACAGAGTGAGACGGACTCTGTAGGGGCTGAGGATTTAAAGGAAATGAAGAGGTTCTGGCATCATGGCTGAGGGAAACGGGAAGTAGTCCAGGTAAGAAAATGTAATGGGATGGCCAGGCAGTCACGGTTGCCTCTGAGTTTAGACTGTAAACTCGCCGTGGTCCTAATCTGAAAGGTGGTCTGGTTTTCTCTAGCGATGCACAATAAGATGGGTACAGAGGAGGTGAACGTGAGAATTAACCCAATGCTTCTCGAAAGGTAAAGAAGTGGAAAATATCAGAACCGGCTGGGGAAGTTTTTTTAACTGCGCTTGTCTATAACTCAGAACTAGGAAAATATGTTTTGCAATAATGTACCAGTGAATGTTGAGTGGATAGAGAAAGGAGAAAAGCTAGAAAAGTCTTGCACTCGTGACCCTATGCTGCAAACTTACTAAAATAGAAGAGATAAAATGAGTGAAATTAGGGAACACCGTTACTGGGCTTGTAGAATAAAATGATTAAATTGGATTCAAACTTTTCTTTAACATTATAAACATGTAATAGAAAACCAGACAGTTTTAGATGATCAAAAAAAAATTGATGTGGAAATTAAATTGGCTATCTAGAAAAATCAGATGAATCAAATAGTGTCTTTAGAGGCAGCGCCATGCAATGTCTAACCATACACCGGGGCCGTTCTGTCCATGTAATTCTCAACACTAGATCTTTCTAACTGTCTGATTTGAATACGTTACTTTGCCGTGCTCTATCTGGTTTCCTCATCCTTGAATATGTTTGTTATAAGAAGTAAATGAGTTAATATATTTAAAACACTTAGAACCAACCGTAGCTGGTACCCAATGATACTTGATAAATGTCAATTATTATTTATTAAATCTGAATTTTACCTTTATTACACAGATGTGACTTCAATTAATAAAGAATTCTCAATGTAAAATGTGTTTTAAAAGCAGTTAAAAATCTACACATAATTATCTGTAGAGATCATCATTTCCTAAAATTTGTAAGTTTCATTCAATTTGTAAAACAGATTGTTAATGGATTTATCTTCTGGCCCTTACTTCCTTAGAAACTCTTAACTATACTGATCATTTAGCACTTAATAAGTCAGATCCTTCAAACTTAATTCTGTATAACATTCTCATCTCCGTCTATGATGACGTGTATCAGCCATGGTTCTCCTTGACTGCCCTCATGCGTCCTTAACATAAATTCTAAAGAGATGTTTTCTGAATGGAATAGATTTTCTATTTGTAGATTTAAAAAAAAATAAAAAAGCAAAGAAATCCTCACTGAAATCTGTTGCAGAGAATGAGACGTGAAGCGTGAATTGCCCACTACATTTGGGTCTGGCTTACTCCTTTACACCCTATTTCTATTAAAACATAAATCTCATTTTTTTAGTCTCCATATCCATCGAATGTTAGGAATTGGAATTTATCAACCTGTCATTATCTGCTATGCTTATTGTCTAATACCCTTGATGATGATATGTTTCTGAATATTGACCCTGAATGGTACAGCTATGTACCAAGCACAAGCACACATGCAACAAACAAACAAACAAACAAACAAAAAACTCCACAAAAAACTGATTTTTTTTTATCTTTTTCATTTTATTTTCTGTATTTTTAACTTGTACCATGAATTACATATGCTCCAGAAACGTAGACAAAAATCAGATGCCCGTGTAGCCTCTTGGATAAATGTAAATAAGGAAATAGTTTCTTTCTTTATATTTCTAGGACTCCAGATGGCCCATGGCATAAAAAGCCAATGCGGGTAAAACAGTCTTAGTGATCTAGACAATAAGTAGAGAAAAGATGACTGAAATTATGGTAGCCTCCATTTCTCTTGTTCTCATCATTACATTGATCTTTTCTGCTCCAGAGAATTATAGCGGAACTTAATTTTACTTTTATTTTAAAAGTAAATTTTACTTGTTTATTTTTCTGAAATCTTTTCACAACATTATTTTTTTCTGATTATTGGCTTACTTGTCTCCCATCCCCTGCCCACTCCCCTTCAATGAAGCCATGACGTCCTTTCACCACAGACCTCAAGGACACCGTGTTGACCTGAGACAAAATTCTCATTCACTGTGGCCATTAAATGAAACTCCTGGGAGAGTTCTGTGAATTGTCCATTTTACCTCATCACTGCTAAATTCCTTCAAATGAATAGAGCATAACGACTAACCACGCCCTTTAAAAATGATTTTATCTGATAAAATCTTGGCAAATAAATCTCTTAGAATAAATATAAAGAAGTTCAAACATGTGATTTAACCTGAAGAAATTCTACAGGACCTTTAAATCAGGCAATTTCCAAACAACACTAATTTTAGACAAAGGATTTCCTGCTTTTTTATTTATGTTTCAAGACCCCAGAGGCAGCAATTAATTTTATCATGAGATACTATTCAATATTAATTAAACTCTTTCAAGTAGATATGGGCTATTAAGAAATAATCTTTTCTAGATTAATGTGGTTCTTAAATTTAATTTAAAAATTATTTAGTCAATATGTTTTAAAACCTTATAAAGATTAGCCTCCCCTTATTTCTTTATTTTTTTAATGCACAATTAACCTAAAGACAAATGCTAATTAAGGGATGACATTATAATTTGACTCCATTTATTATGTGAGCTATTTTTTTCAGTTCAAAAGAGGTGAAGAGATGGATGGAGTTTTCCTGTTTTGAAATTTAAAGACCCAAACAGTTGTGTTTTGTGTTTAGATTTCATAATATCAGTTTTCCTTTTGATGAAATAATAAAACAAATCACATAATTGGGTAATAGTAATTTAATGCACTAACTACAAGCTTTTAAAATCCCAGGAAATTTGTCTGACAGGTTTATAGTTGATGTATTACTGGTGACTAAATTTCTTCCTGTATGCAATTTTGTAATAACAAAATTAGGTTCCCTTAAACATCACCATTTCTAACACTAAAGAAAATTAGTAACATATTTCATCTTCGGAATATATTTTATTATGATGTTTTCTAATTATACAAACACAGACTTAAACACACTTTTTTTTTCTTAGACCACATTTTGTTCCCCTACGCTACCTCCAGATTATGCCATTTACTGCTTCTCTGGGTATCATGTGTAAATGCTTTTCTACAACATGTGATTAGAGGGGATCCTGATTCACAGAAATGCCCCTTCAGTCAGGACTGGCAGAGAACGATGGGAGCCCAGTAGTAGCATAAAGAAACCAAGCAGATGAAAATCATTCTGCAAAAGTTCCAAAATTTTAACTGTCATTAGCACTACCCACAAAGGAAAGCCAGGATCTGTGTATTAAATCTACAGAGGATGACTGGTGAATAAAATAAAATGGACTCTGAGAATTCAATCAGAATTGATGCAATTTCCAGGAAACAAAAAATCTTACAAAATTAAACAAACTCATATTGTATGATCCAGCAATTGCAATCCTCGTTATCTACTGAAAGGAGATGAAAACTTACGTCCATTAAAAAACCTTCACGTGAGGGTTTATAGCAACTTTATTCATAATTGTGATAAATCGGAAGCAACTGAGATGCCCTTTAGTCACTGAACGGATGAATAAACTGCGGTCCATCAGACAATGGGATGTTATTCATCACATCGTGCAAAGAAATGCACGATCAAGCCATAGAAAAACACGGAAGAAACAAATGTATATTGCTAATTGGAAAAAAAAAGCCAATATGAAAACGCTATGTAGAATATCATTACAGCTATATAACATTTTGGAAAAGACAAAATATCGAAGATAGTAAAATGATGAGTGGTTGCTGGGAGCTGAGGAAGGAGAAGAGATGAATATGCAGAGCACAGAGGAAGTTTAAGGCAGTGAAAATTCTCTGCATGGTACCATAATGATGGATGCATGTCATAAATTTTTCAAACCCATAGAATGTACAACATTGAATGAATTTTAATATGCGTTACAGATTTAGGGTGATTGTGAGGTGTGGGGGATGTTGATAATGGGGGTAGTGAAGCATGTGCGAGGGCAGGGAGCATCTCTGGGGAATCTCTGTACTGTCTCTCAGTTTCATTGTGAACCTTAAAATGTTCTAAAAAATAAAGTCATTTGAAAAAGAAGATAAATTGCATTTACGTATTGCGATTAGGGTGATTAAACATGGTTTATATCTAACACATATTGAGCCCTGAATAAATAGAATTGTTATTATTGGTGTTATTAACGATTAAATAAATGGTCAACTTGCTATATTAGGGGACCACAGGCAAGTTTGTCCTCTACTCTTGACCTTACCAGGGAACATTTGACTTTGTCTAGAGACATCGCTGACTGTTACAACTTGAGAGTGAAGCATCTAGTGGGATGCTTCTAAGTACCCTATAATATATAGCATAACTACTCCCCACACCCCCAAGTTATCAGGCCCCAAATGGTACAAGGACTAAGTCTACAAAACCCAGCTTTAGACCAAATGTAAATGAAATAACATTTCTTTTCTCCCTCTTCCTCTCCCCGAATGTTTGTGTGATAGAGGAGGGATGTGTGTTAGCCTTAGAAGGCATTTGAGTATTTGAAGAAAAATGTTAATTTATAATTTTTGAATGTCCTAAGAAGTATTGCATACTTATCCCAGACAGGTTGCCTAGTACAAATGAAGTTACACATCTAAATTTTTAAAAAATACAGCCAATTTTCTGTATATCTTTCTGAGTACAATGGCTTTGGATTAAAACAGAATGAATGTAAATATTTCCTTTTGAGCATTAGCAAATAAACATAGCAGCTGTATTTTTGGCTTTTGTTTAAATATTTATAATTACTTGTGAATGCTGTCATCAGCAATTTCAGAGTCTTTGGCATATTTGTGGCATCTATATTTATAAACAATAATTCAAATCATATTTCCAAATGCCATAATTGATATAGAAAAATGATCTGTAAATATATAAAGAATATTTGAATATTAAAAAGACTCCTATGGTTTGTAAGCAAATGAAATTTCTCTAGAAACTAATTTCTTAGTAAAAAACCCACCTGTACTTTACCAATTAGTTATTCTTGTTACATTATACTAAACTGGTAGTTAAAATGGCTGACATAGGTGAAATATTCAAAAAATATATAAATCTTTCTATTTTTATATGTGATCTGCATGTTATTCTCTTCGTAGTATAAAAATATGACCATCTCTTATTTGTGTTTTTGTGAAAAGTTTTGTTTTTTTAAATAATAGTATGGATTTAAACCACAGCATTTGAATTGCCCACATATTTTATTCATCTTGTATTTGTTAATTAATTAAACATTTTAAACTTTCATTTCCATTTTTTTATAAAATTGTTTTGGGAATGAGTGTTAGACTTAGCAAATAAAAATACAGAATACCTAGTTAAATCTGTATTTCAGGGAAAAAAAATGTGTTTTTTTTTTTCAGTATAAGCATGCCACGCATATTGCATGAGACATTATTATATTAAAAAAATTCTGTTTACCTGAAATCCCAATATAACTGGGCATCTACTATTCTATCTGGCATCTCTATTTTGAATTCTTCTGGAACATGATCTCCTGTGTCCCGTCTAAATGTCATGTTTCCCTTTGTTTTTTTCATTCTATAATTTATGTTCTCTCTCCAGACCTTTTTGCTTGTGATTCCTTGATAATTATAATATCTTTCCTCTGCTATATTTTAAATACTTAGCACACAAAACACGAACACACTTAAAATTTAAATAGCACCAAGAAAAATTTTCCTCATATAAATTATATAACAATTAAATTATTCGAATATATATTTTTGTAATTTTAGTTGCTAACTAGGAAATTATTTATAGTTGTCTTTATATAGGATCATAATATATAGTGGGAGACAGTACTGACCCTGAATTGAGACAGAATTTAACCAAACAAATAAGACCTATTCTTCCACACCTTGTCAAATAACATCTACGATTTGCAGACTAATGTCTTAAGTATTCAGGTTTATATTAAGACAGAAACAATTGGAGGGTTGTAATGTATTCTTATATTTTATTATCAAATTTAAATTGCATTCTGTGGATTATGCGACTTAATCAGCACGTAGCCTTTGTGCCTGGTGGCCGGAGGGCACAAGAGCTGGGCTCCCCCTAAGCCCGCCCTTCCAGACGCTGTGACCACAGCTTTTCCGGAAGAAAGAGAAACTGGAATCGATCAATATTCTATCAATTAATTAAACCTTGCAATATTGTTTTTCTTTTTTCTTTCTATTACAACTGAAGACATAGGGAGCTTTTTATCCCTACGTGCTCCCTAGAAAGAACCGTTTCTCAATTAGTATATATTTTCCCTGACGCTTTGGGTCACATCAGGTCAGGATATAAAACATCTTGCAATGAAAATCAGTCGACGATAGAGAAATCCTTGAGCCTGAAAGCCCTCCGATCTTATTTATATGTTCTTCACTTTACCCATGCCTCCTATCAGTCATGGCTATAACAAAACTATCAGTTGATTAATAGGACAGATGTTTAATTAAATTTAATTATCACAGTGGTAGAATTCTTTGAATTTTAATTGAAATGAAATACTATTTTTTATTTATTTATTTTTTACTATCTGATAATATATCATCTGTTCATCAATAGATGAACGATATGGTTTGACATCATCGAAGCCTTTCTGTGTTCTGAGAACTCCTTAAGTGGCTGATCTTAATCCATCAAAAGTTTCTGCCTCTATTGAGACACTGCTAATTTTACACTGTAATATACTGGAAGTGACTTAGGCGTAATATGTGGACAAATTAGAAATAGAATTTCTGGGCCTGTGAATTGTAACATATTTTACTATACATGTATATTATCACATTGAATTTGTGTTCTTATAATACATAGCATTGAGTAAAAACTGATAAAACAATTTTCTCTATATTTGGAAACTTTAACATTCAGTCACAGCGTATGCTGCTAATGTTTTTTTAAGAATCGAACATAAGTTAAAATCTTAGCATCACTCATTAAAATCTTAACATTTATATTTAAAATATAAGACATATATGATATAATTTATATGTATATAATTGATATGTATATAATTATAAATTTTAAATGTGTTAAGAATTTTATATTTTCGACGAAGGAAACTTTTTATACATGTGTGTTTTGAGACGATCCTCTTGAATTAAATTCCAGATGAATAATGGGTTTGAGGCAGAAGGCTGCAAATCTGCACTTGTCTTATCTTATTTCTCGTGCCAACTCAATAAATTCCAAATGAAGTTATAATGTTTCCGAACATTTGCTAACATGCTCATTGAATCTACACGACATCAAGTAAAACTGGATGAGAGTTGAGAGTGCTCCTGGGAAGTGACGTGACGAGTAACAGACAAGACGTTGTTTGAAACAGATCAAGAATTATGAGTTGAAGGGCAAACCACTGACCTCTACATTAGAAAATATTTCAGAAAGGGCTTTCCAAACTGACTGTTCTTATTATCATTATTATTATTATTATTATTTTAGTTCTAGTCACTTTCTGCAGGAGGGTCCATTCATCCTGACACACACCACCACCCAGTATGAAATCACAGGCGAAGTGGGTGGTCCTGGCGAGCAATAAGCAGTGCAAATGCAAGTCAGCACCTTTTACCTCCACACTAAGTCTTCTTCACCTTTCCACTCTGTCTGCATCGCACCAGGAACATTATGATAAAATATATACCTATATCACATATATGCACTTATCATATCGGACCCCATAGATAAGATAAATTTGCCTTGGCATAAACATCCTTAGAAGTATTGAATCTAAATTTGTTTTATTTACTACTGAATCTGTCTTTACAGTTGAGCATAATGTCTGGCATTTAGAAAAAAATAAATAAGTATTTTTGAGTAAATGTTGAATAAACTATTCTGTTTCCTTTTGTTTAAATAAAAGGAAACGTATTAAATGTGTAAAAGAAATAATTTTTCTGTAAAACAGGAAGTTAGTTAACTATAATTGCCATATAATTTAGGATATTATGCTCTCACATTATATTCTGAGCCAAGGAATCAAATGATGTGCATTTTGAAAAGTCACAATTCTCTCCTTTTGTTGTGTGTTGATACATAGAATAGAAAAAAAAATGCATAGATTTTTATCATATTCAAAAGTAAAATAATTTTACCTATTCAGCGCTTTAGGACAAAGTCAACTTTGAATTGCCCATGTTAATGTAAGATATAAGAGAAATATAGACTACTGAAAACAGATGACAAAAATTTATATCACTCTTCAGAAAGCAGAAATATACACAAAGGCATATAAACAGGCAAATGTTTACCCGAAAACATTACTGTACTTCGTGATTTACTAGCTTGATTCTGCAGGCTTTCTCTAAATGTCTGGAAAGGAAAATATTTAAAGCACTAGAGCTAATCCACTGGCAAGAAATCAGAATGAGATCGTATTTCAATAGTTAAACAAACCAGCAAGCAGGGATGTCCCAGCAGCAGAGACCGCTAGTTGCTCCCTCTGCCCTGCCCCACGGCACCTCTGCCCGCTCCATTCCTGCGGGCTGGCGATACGGTGGGAGGTGGTTGCACGCGGTTCCTGGAAAACGCTTTTTAAATATCGGCAGAGTCGGCAGGCCCCTTACGCTTCTTCCATTTTATCCTTCCTCCTGCCTGGCACTGAGATATGAAGACTGGGGCTCTAGAAGCCACCTCCAGAGCGTGAGGAGAGAAATCGAAGTGTATGAATGACAGAGAAGAGTGCTGCCTGAGCCAGGACCACTTACTCTTTGCCCGTTCCAAGGCAGCCCGGGACTGCCAGGCCGCTCCCGCCCCACTCAGCCCTCCGGTTTCCAGGGCTGAGTAACCGCTTTCTGAATTCAATATCCAGTTGATGCATGCAGCTTATCTTAAGTACAATAAATCAAAATATAACTCTTTTTTTTCCATGGTGTCTCATCCAAGTCTTGCTGATTTTTTCCTTACAAATGTCTACAGTACACTATCGACTGAATGAACTGTTTTTTTCCTCACTGAGATTGGGAGTGCCATGGTTAGCTTCGCCCTTTTATTTCCTGGATGAATGTGTATATGTATATGTATGTTTTGTGAATCAACTTTGCCAATTCTTCTTGTGAAAATTTTCTCAAGTCAAATTTATGCCACTCTTGTTTCAAATGTCATCGTCGTTATTGCTTTATATCGCATTACGATCTGTGTGTGACGCTTTCTTCCTTTCTTCATTTTAGTCATTCGTCCCTTCCTTCCTTCCCAGCTGTTCTTTCACAATGCATCTGGTTTTACTGAATGACTCCATTTTAAAAATCCAGTCACTTTAAAACATATATCTAAAACCCCCCGTTTATCGTGTCAACCCCCGGTCAAACACACTCAGTGGCTTCTTGTTTCTGTCTTATATTAGGACTTCACAGGTCTAGTACCACTTTCTTACATTTCTGTTTGGAATTAATTTATCTTGGAGGAAAGGAAAGGAAAAGTAGGAGGTGGCAGTCAGTACTTTGGGACTTTTTTTTTTTTTTTTAGAACAATATCTTCATTTCCTAAGGCTGCTGTAACGGAGCGCCACAAACTGGGTGGCTTAAAATGACACATGTGTGTTATCTCATAGTTTTGGAGGCTAGAGGTCCACAGTCGAGCTGATGGCAGGACCACAGCCCCTCTGCAGCCTGCGGGGGACAATGCCTCCTTTCTTCTTCTAGCTTCTGGTGTCCATAGGCAATCCTTGGCATTCCCTGGTTTATGTATGTGTCATTTCAACCTGCCTCTGTGTCACACAGATGATTTCTCCCTGTGCCTATGTCTTCACATGGCATTCTCCTTCCCGTATGTGTCTGTGTTCAAATTTCCATCTTCTTATACAGACACCAGCCATACTGGGTTACAGGCCACTCCAATAACCTCATATTAGCTTACAAAGACACTATTTCAAAGTATGTTTTCATTACAGGAACCGTAGATCAGGACTTTCAACATATCTTTCATGGGGACACAGTTCAACACATAACAGACTATATTATACATTTCTCCCTTGGAAAGAGAGACATAAATTTATAGTATGTTTAAGGAATAGACTGAGTGAATTTGCATCAAAATGCGTAAAGAATTAAAAATTACTTTTCATTGGCCAAAGAGGTCAAGACTATTCTGAGTGTTGACATTTTTCTCCTAAGTAAGAAAAAGTATTCAATGGTCTAACATCTCCCAGTTTTCTGTCAAGGTCTTAATGGTAAATAAGTCAGTGAAAATGAATCCTTTAACGTAATAGCCCTGTTAGAGCTGGAGCAGTCAGAAGCAGCTTGTTTCCATTGGATGGGAGAGGGTCGGATGGGCAGTGCTCTCGGGTGCTGAGTCCCGTGCAGAGCATGGAATACTCCGCGACACAGTTTATTGGTCCAGGTGATGCTTTGAAACCCAACACAATTTCAGCTCTTCCCCTGTAAACGAGCCAAGCAATGAAAACTAGGCATGCCAGGGAAGCCATGTCTCAATAAAAGGATTAGCATGCCCTCCGTCATCAACCACATTTGTCGGAAGAGTGAGAGCATGCACAATGTGAATGATTTCTCAGTGATTTCTTTTCTTGGGAGGCTCCGATCCTTAAATAAACAGTTTTCCTCTCCATTTCTAAATGCTTTATGGAAAATGCAATCAACCCCACCGAAAACTGGTCATAGCCAAGGAGTTATTGATATTAGCTAGTTAGAAATATTTCTAACTAGTCTGTAAGATACATGAAAAAGCAAGGCCGTTTCTGGTTAGTTATTACAAGAGCGTGTGGGAACCTGGAAACCTATGATACAGCAAGTGTTTGTGGAGGTTCCCATTGATAGTTACTGAAGGAGTATTAAGTCCATTACATAAGCTCCACGGTCAATGGGTCGGTACCAGTGATCAAGACAGTGTAACCCTAGAAAAGGGTGGCTAGAAGAGGCACGGAGGTGTTCGTCCCTCAGACTTCAGAGGGGCTGTGGTCCTGCCAACACCTTGATTTTGGACTTCTAACCTCCGAAGCAGTAAGACAATAAACACATATTGTGTTAAGCCACCCAGTTTGTGGTACTTTGTTACTGGTAGGTCATCCACAAACCACTAGAGACAAAGAACTTAAAGAGCCCCAGATAAGGTCAGTAAATGTAAAAATATAAATAAAATTCATTGCAAATACCACAAATGTAAATAGGATACAATTAATCAAGTAAGAAGTTATTTTCTAGGGAATCTATCTTCAAGGGAAAAATTGGTACGAGGAAAAATGAGAAACTCAAATTCTAGCTCCAGATAACTGAAAAGTCCAAATCCTTTTTTTGTTAGCTGGGAAAGTCCACATCACAGTATTAGTGTTGTTGTTCTGACTAGTTCCTGCTGTCTGTCAGTGGGGATGCTTGCTAGCCATAAAACAGCAGGAAAGATCACTCTCCTCCCATTCCCCTGGAGTTAAAAAAAAAAAAAAATCATTATAAGGCAAAGGCTTAAGAAATCACCTGAAATCAGCCAACAAATTCAAAGATCAAGTAGCTTATTTTCTGGGAAATAAATCCATAAAAAAAACATAATTTTCTTAATTTGTTTGCTCTTCTATTTAATAAGGAACCAATGATGTTAAAGTAATGAAGCAACTCATAAGCCCAAATGCCATTAAAAACACACTCTTTATATTTGCTCTAATTCCAGTCTAATCAAAGAGAGTATGATTCTCTGCCACCTTATTTTATTTTTGAAAAAATGTCTTGTTACATTTTCCACTTGAGTTCTAGTAAGCCAGCCAACATCTCACTGATATCTAGTGTATATTTTGGAATTTAAAGCATGAAGTCAGCAGTGACTTGCCTGGGGTTAAGGAAAGAAAGTTATTTCAGATTAAGACCCTAATTAGATAAAAATCATTAAGAAAATAAGTAATTTGGTAATGTCAGCTAAATTTACAAAAGCTCATATTCATCTTTAAGTCAAAGGTCGAGTGTATAATGGCAAGCCAAAATGAAAAATTGAGTCAATTATTTAGATAATTTAGGTCTAAAATTGCTGGTGTTTAGAAAGAGAATATTTAGTTAATGGGGTCATGATTTATGTAAATAAATGATCAACATTGACCAATTAACAACCTTTCCCATTTCACTCTAAATATACAGCATTATCTTAATGATTTTTATGGGAATATGTTATAAGAAATCCCCCATGTTAAATGAAACCACAAAAGATTTCATAAGTCAAGCAAAGTAAAACAAAATAGCTTGGTGTATACCTTCTCTTTGTCCCTAACAAGATTAAAAACAAAACAAAACAAACAAACAAACAGGACCCAACAAGAAATATGTTGAATTCTAAATAGCTACCTTTTTCTATATCTTCTTTTATTTTTGAACATTGAAAAGATTCTTCCTTTTTCTACTCATTTCTTAAAGAAAATTGTAAAGCCTCAAATAAAAATAGTTTTTCCATACAATTTCTTTTTTAAAAGCCGTCTAAAAATAATAGAACCGAGCTTGTAAAGCAAATATTACCATCCTTTGCTCATTTTGCCTCTCTGAACGTTTGCCTCTTTTCTTCCCTGATTACCTATTTTCAAAATTGGGGCAGGACTGAAAAAAATATTTACTAAAGATACTTTTATTGAAATGTATGGACACGAAAATCACAGTAACCAGATATTTGCATTTAATTTATTTTAACATATAGCTTCCATAGTGTCCCTAACACTGTGACAAGAAAATGCCCTTGCCTTATCTCCAAAACTGCCTAACTTCAGTTAGCTTCATACCCATCCTGTGACATAAATACTTCCACTTTTGAGATTAGATTATTGCAGTTTTGAAAGGTTAGCTAACTCTTTCAATGGCCAGACAGCTAGTGACATTTGTTAGAGCTTAGATTTAAATGCTGATATGTGTGTGCCTGTTATTTCTAATTGTTGAATGAAAAATATTTTAAATAACAACCTTTATAAAGAGCTATGAAAAAAAACATGTGTCTGTGGGTGTGAGTGTGTTTGTCTGTCTAATAGGGGGTGGCTAGTTAGATCCTGAAATCATGCTGAGCCAAAGTGGCTAGCTTCAGGTTGAAACTCATGTAATTTTTTAACCATTTAGGGCTGTGGCTCACAAACCCATTTACGTTAGAATTACCAGGGCAGCTTAAATAAAATGCCTGTTTTGAGAAGAAGTGGACGTATAAACTGCCATTTAGAGACTTATGACCCCATGTTATCTGCTTCCTAGTGTTGAGGGACCGAAGACTGGCTTCATGGGGCCCCACCCACCCCCTCATCTTCTCCTCCTGTGGGCTCCGACCCAGCTGGGTTTCAGTTTTTGTAACCTGTCAAGATCACTCTTCCTTAAGAGCTTCTCTTCCACCGTGTCCCGTTTTCCTGGCTCCGTGGCCCTTCCCCATCCTTTCCTGCTCCGCTTCCTCCCATCTCTCCTTTTCCTTCCCCCGCCCTCTCGTCAGAGCGCCTGGCCCGCTCTCCCCGCACCCCACCCCCCTTCTTCCTCCAGCTTCTCTCCTTCTCCTCCCCTTCTCATTCTTTCCTCTCGAACTCGACTCCTCCTGGCTCCTTTTTAGCGCTTCACCTCCTTTCCTCCTCCCGGATCTCCTTCTCGAGCATATTCCGATCTTCTACAGAACCACGAGATGACTGGCAAGAAGGAGTGATTTCTAGGTTCTTCTGGAAAAGCTGTCCAAAGGATAAAGGCACATTTTCAGAACCCGTTTGATATACCAGGAGACATGTATGGAGCAAGAAAATTAATAATTTCGTATCTCACACCTTATTGGATCTTACCATTCACATCACAAACAGGTGTTTTGTTTGTTTGTTTGTTTTATTATCTCATTTTCCTTACGCATTATGGTCTCGCTTTCTCACTTTGGTAACCTCTTGGCCAGAAAACTGGGCAATTCACTAAGCGGAAATTGAGTTTTTATTATTTCTTCTATCAGAAAGTTTCTTTCTTAGATGGAATCATTAATAAATGTATCATTTATTTATCTATTATACATATATTAAAGTATTTCTACAACTTCTGTAGCGGATAGCGTCAGTCCCTTCCCCATACACAGTCAGCCCTGATCACCCGGGCGCATGCCACCTGAAGGTCCTGCCACCACCGTGGGCACCTGTGCTCGGTGTCCGCCAGCACAGGTGCTGCCCACGCACCGCAGGCTGAGCGAGCGGGGGTGGGGGGCGGTCTTCCTGAGCGGGTTCCCGGTGGGCTTGCATGTAAATATCCAAGGCTGGACTCTGTGATGGGGTGACTGAGTTGCTTGCTCTGTACTGGTTGTCTGATTATCCTCAAGGGACTAAACTTCAGATGTCCACGAAGAGAAGTAGATGATGCTTTGCAAAGTAGATAGCAACATATCATCCGAAATTTGATTTTTCCCATATTTCCCGAGTAGTGTTTTTCCCTCTCTCCTCCCTCTGCCCTTCCTTTCTTTCCTCTTTCTTTTTCTTTTCCTCTCTTTTTTTCTTTTCTTTTTCCTCTTCCCGCCTCCCTCCCTCCCTCCCTCCTTTCCTCTCTCCTTCCCTCCTCTCCTCCCTCCTTCCCTCCTCTCCTCCCTCCTTCCCTCCTCCTTTTCTTCCTTCCTTCCTTCCTTCCTTCTTCCCTCCTTCCTCTGCTTTAGCATAGGGCCAGGCACCTTCCTTCCTTCCTTCCTGCCTTCCCGCCTTCCCGCCTTCCCGCCTTCCCGCCTTCCCGCCTTCCCGCCTTCCCGCCTTCCCGCCTTCCCGCCTTCCCGCCTTCCTGCCTTCCTTCTATTCTTTCTAATTCAGTTTCTGGGCAGAAATGCTTTCATACTCTTCACTGAGTGTGACTGTGTGTGCGTTTGTGTGTGTGATCAAGAATGTATAGAAATGACCATCAATATTTTAGTTGCAAATCCTTCTCTCCCTAGTCCTAATTGTTTCCACAGAAAGACAATCACACCCACATAGTGCTGGTTTGTTTCACTGTATTACTGAGTATGGAGATCATACAGAAAAGGAAAAATTACCTTTTAGCAAATATCACAGCCTTTTTTAAGACCTTTCCTCATTTTGTGCTGGCCTGAAGACTGGCATGATCTTAATTACTACAAAAGTGTTTTGATCATTCAAAGAATAAAAACATATGCATTAAATAAGCATAAAGGAAATTTATAAAGAGCAAATGCATAATGCAAAGCATTATGCTGCTCCATTACTGCCTTAATAAGCACACACACATGCGTATGCACATACTCAGAGCGCTGGCTTAGCAGTTCTTAACAGTATCTCAATAGAGAACAGATGGAAACAAATGTCATTTTTGTGTGAGTTTATATATTTTCTAATTTTATTTGCCTGGTTTTTAAGTCTTTCACTTACTTCTTAATCTTGGTCTTAACCATTGCACTGTTAAGATAAATGGATTAAGCAAATGCTGTTTTGTAACTAGTGAAATCTAAAATGTGACTTTCTTCCAAAAGTTAATTGTTGAGCATGCTTTTCAAAGAGCACCAAATTAGAATTCATCATGTGCTTTCACATCTAGCTCTTCTCTCTGATTTTCTTAGTTCTGTTATCATACACGTTTTGTCAATCACTCAAGTTCAACTTCTTAAGGTCAGTATCTTCTGAATTATCAAATGCTGCCATCTTTTTTTTTCAAATACTGCCCCTCTGATATCCATTTAGTCTTCCTCTTCATTTCTGAACTCTTGCTCATTGTGGACTCTTCTGTTCAAATATCACTCCAACTACACAATTTAATTAATTCCAAAACATTCAGTCCAACAAACACGGATTGAGTGCCTACAGTATGCAAAGCACTGTACGATACATGAGGAGGGTATAATCTTGTGAGTGAAACCCGCGTAAACAATGGCTCCAGAGATTGTTCAGTGGAACAGTAGAATCATGGGCACGTGTCAGTGTGGGGAGTGATATAGATGGAGGTGGGGCGAAGATATGTCACAGGACAAGTGACAACTAAACTAAATTATGAAAGTAACAGAGAAGATCTTTAAACAGATAGGGAGAAATATACAGAGGGAAAGGAAGCTCAAAGCCCAGAAAAAACATACAACTGAATGTGTGTGTATCACTTACCAAGGTATTTGGCTGAAGATAACATAATATTTAATTACAGTTATGTAAATAAATAGAGATCTCCCTGACTCCTACTAAATTAGAAATCCAGAGGTAGACAGTTGCTAACGAATCAAAGATGCCTTCAAAGACTTATGCCTGAGCAACTAAAAGAAAGGAATTTCACTAACTTAATGAGAAACATGGTCAAAGAAAAATTAGTAAGATTAGGAATTCTGTTTGGGTTATGTTTATTTTGAGAGAACTATTCAATATCCATACTGTTTAACCCTCGAATAATATATTTTTACTATCTATTATTGTAGTTTCTTCTTTAAAAGTTTCTGCTTGATATCTTCAATCATTCCTGTAACTTCTTAAACATATTAAACATATTAAACACAGTTATAATTGTTTTAATGTGCTCGTCTACTAATTCTATCAACTGCATTATTCCTCAGTTGATGGATTTTTATTCTTATGCAGTGTTGTATTTTCCTGATTCTTTGTATGCCTGATCATTTTTTGTTGGATATTTGATATTGTGAATTTTACTTTGCCAGATGCTGCCTTTTTTTTTACTTATTTCTGTAAATATTTTTTAGCATCGTACTCGAATGCAGTTTAGCTGTTCGGAAACACTTGGATCCTTGCAGGTCTTGCTTTTCAGCTTTGTCAGTCAACATCAGAGCCGTGTTTTGTCTTAAGGGAGATTTTTCCTACCGCTGAAGCAAGACCTTTCTTAATATATTACCTGATGCCTTGCAATTACAAAGTTTTCACTCTGACTTTCAGGGGAAGTCGCTCAGGTAGCTTCCTCACATCGATATGTGATCACTCACCTGACTACTAAAGGGGACCCTCTGTAGATCCCCAGTTCTCGTCTGTCTGATACTCCACATAGAGCCACCTTGGCCTGCTGGCACGCACAGCTCTGTCCCCTCCCTCGAGGAGAGCATCGGTTCCCTTCACTGCGCTGTGGCACACTTTCTCTAGACAGTAAGGGGCAATTTTAGGACTCACTCTGTTCATTTTCTGTTTCTCAGGGATCATTGTCTTTTGCTGTCTGATACCCGATAACTCGAGTCTTATGTATTTTGCCCATTTTCTTAGTTGTTTTAGGCAGGAGTCTAAATACAGTCCCTTTTAGAACATCTTGATGGGAAGTAGAAGCCTATTCTGTGTATAATTCTTTTTTTTCCTCTTGTCTTTTAATATCAGTATCATTAAGAAAAATATACAAAGAGCAGAACATATTTTACATGTACAGTTTAACGAGTTTTGACGAATCCGTGCGCACGTAAGCCCCACCAAAACCAACACACAAACCATGTCCTTCACTCCTAGTCCTGACTGTCCATCGCAGCTAACCGTGTAGCCATCCATCTGCTGTCTGTAGTACAGGTCGGTTCGTATAGTCTAGAATCCCTTATAAATGTAATCATCTGGTTTATCTTTTGGTGTTTCGCTCCTTTCATTCAAATAATGGCGTTGACGTTTATCCTTGTGGTGTATATTAATAACTGATTACTTTTCATCTCTGAGTATCGTTGCATCAAATGACTATACCAGGATCTTTGATAGACATTTGACGATTTCCAGTTTAGGACACAGTGCTGTTATGGATAGTCATAGATATCATTGTATGGTTATTTTAGGTTGATTTTACCCCTTCCAGTTACAGTTTTTATTCAGGAACAAATTCCCCTCTGATATCATTTTGACTTGGAACACTTTCTAATACCTTTAATTTTTTTTTTTTTCCTCCCTTGGTACAGATTCTACAATTATCGCTAATAACGTTTCTGTAACCACTTCACTCTACTGTCATTAATAGAAATCCTTCAGTTATAATCCCTGCATATAATTTAAATTAAATTGAATTAT
This sequence comes from Pteropus alecto, assembly GCF_000325575.1. Classification (NCBI taxonomy): domain Eukaryota; kingdom Metazoa; phylum Chordata; class Mammalia; order Chiroptera; family Pteropodidae; genus Pteropus; species Pteropus alecto. Next base: position 6,210,513 of record NW_006440645.1, on the reverse strand, counting down.
AACATCTAATTGCAACTCTTTTTTTTTTTTTTACTAGAGAATGGTTTGTTCATTTGTTTGTTTTCTGAATCATTAATCAAAATGTAGAAAATAAGCAAGCAAGATCTAAAAACAAAGATTTTCCACAAAGGCAACCTTTTGTTTATTTTTTCTTATAAGAAAGATTGCATAGAATTTGGGACAATTTACAAACAATAGTATATATAATAAACAATAGTTACTAGTCATACCCTGTTAATTCCATCTGCTTCCCCACTAATATATATGATTACATAGTAATGTCAAAATTATTTATCATAATTTCTTAGTTCCTTAACCTTTCCTTCCATACACTTAGAAGTATATCCTTAATATGACTTCTTTTAAAATATATCTCTTTCTGACAGAAAAACTTTAAAGTCCATATATGCAAGAGCTATTTTATTCACTACTACATTCCTCATTGTCTACCACAAAGTCTAGCACATACATCATAATGTATAATTGGTGACTAGCTAAATGAAATAATTACCTGAATACTTTGTTAAAAAACAGATGTTGATTTTACTTTACTTGCCATAGCATGTTTCTTTGGTAATGTTCATGGCCTTTTAAAATAAAAGGGTGTCCTCTTTTCCTGTATTATCTGAAATAACACATTTCATTAGTTAATATCATAATACAGTTCTCCCTGGCCTTCCCAGGGTCCAGCATACTGTAAATTTATGTGCCAAGTATTCCAAAAACAGGTAGGATTGTTTTTTTGGTGTTGATGGAAAACACAGGATTCACACAACCAAAAGGGATATTTCCAAAAGGAAAGGAAGAGAAAATATGGAAAGAGCTAGTTATCAATTTCTAACGCAATTGTGACTGTCAACTCTGCTACTCTTGTTAAAGCAGCATGACCCACCATCTCAGAATATTCAGGGAGCAGCGGAAACTACAGTTGGGTTTTCTTCTTTATACTGCAGAACTGAAAACAGCCTTTTGCTGTCCTTGTCGGTGAACTTGGGAGAGGAGCTTGGGAAGAGAAAGAGATGCTCAAGAAAGAAGAACTGCTGGTGTCCTTCATGAGGCGGGTAAGAAATAACAAATAATTTATTATGCTTTTTAAGGAAACATGTAAGAAGTTGTTGAAGAGAACACATATTTTATAAAGATCGTGAGTTCAGTAGAAACTGTTAGTCCTAGGTTGTTTTTTTGATGTTGTTTGTTACATGTAAATATTAAATTCTATTTTCTGGCCTTCAAAAATCTCTATAGCCAACCAGGCATATAATGTAATCCTATTTGTAATGAACGTTAAATATGTCACATTTCATGTATTAAAAAAATATTATGAAACGATCTTAGGCCCCCTCTTACCCCAATTAACAGTGTAAATACATAAAAGAGAAGCAGTGTGTGTAGTTACATTTTCCACCTGATTTATAGCTACTTTACATTAGACCGAGTGTTTAATGTTCTCTTTATGTCATGTACTCTGAATGCAAAACTTGAAGCCTTTGATATTTTAGGGCAATTTAAAGTAAAACCAACTCCACTGTGACTAATTTTAAAAACAAAACCAAAAGAAAATGTTCGCTTATTTTTATGAAAAGTCACTGGGGCAATTCTCTCGAGTAAGTTATAAGTGTTGTATGTGATAACAACGCCCTGACAAACATGAGAGGTGCAAACAGCTACTTTCAACTGAGGATGGCTTTAAAAAGGACCTCTGGCTCAGCCCAGGCTCTTTCACGGTATTCAAAAGAATGATGTTGCAAAGAATACACTTATCTATATATTAATTATTAATTTAGAACTGAGATTTCAAGCAGAAGAAGAAAGCTAAAGATAACATAAACAAAATGAATTAATTATTCTAATTTATAGGTTGGGCAACTGTTTCTTTATTCAGTGACTTTTTGATTACAGAATTTGGGGCCTAATGAATGTGGAGGAGAGGGGGTCATAAGCAAAACTGAATAAATTACCATATGTTATGGAGACTATTTGGGTTTTTCAAGGATATTGAATAGTAGACATATGTTACTGTGGGTGAGATACCTCTGAATCTCTTCAGGTGATGTCTTCAGGTGATGTCTTTATGTAATCTCTTCAGGTAATTTCTATCAGTGAAAAATTCACCCCCACCCCTCCAAAGAGATTCCTTGAGTCATAGTCTGCATATTTGTAGTGATCGATTAGCTGTCTAATCGTGGAAGTTATGTTTATATAAACATTATTTACAAGGTAACCTAGGTTGAATTGTCATTTGTTCACTTAATGCCTTTTGAATTAATTTATAAAATTTTTGTTATCTACACTCTTCGTTTATTATTTCAATTGAGCTTCCAAATAGGCCTCTGGGCTTCTCAGGTAACATCATTAGTCACGTTCTGCTAAGGTGAAAACAGAGTGAGCGAATGATGAAACGACATTAAAATGAAAAGCTCAGATGACTATCCGGGGTAGTGCTGTCAAATAGATACTTAATGCAAGCCAAAGGGTGAGTCACGTGTGCCATTTTAAATTCCTCATGTGGGTTACATGGCTTTGAGGCATCTCCGACTCCCGGCGACCCTGTGGATGAGTGGCGTCCCCAGTGTCCCGTCCTGGGCAGCCCTGCTCAGCGCCCGTGGACTCGTGCCCAGGGCTTCTGTTATGGAGTCGGTCCATCTCGTACTCGGTCTTCCTCTTTTCCTGCGGCCTTTCTCAGCATTATTGCCTTGCCCGAGGTCTCTGCCTTCTCATGGTGTGGCCGAAGTAGGACAGCTTCGATTTTGGCATTTTCGCCTCTAGTGTTGTTTTCAGGCTGATTTTGCTCTGGGACACACTTGTCTGTCTTTCCAGTGGTCCAGGTATCCATGGAGCCGTCCTCCAACACCATATTTCAAATGAAGGAATCAATGTTTTTCTTATCTGCCTTCTTCGTTAACCAACTTCCACATGCATAAGGAACAAGTGAAATTAATTTTAACAACCTTCTTCCTCAACATGTCCAACACTATGTTACTTAAACATACAATCATGATAAAACTACTAATAAGATATTTTATAGTATCTTTTCTTACTAAATATTCAAAATCTGATACATACTTTACTTGTAAAACACATCTCAATTCAGACTAGTCACGTTTCAGTAGCTGCATGTGACGAGTGGCTGTCATATCGGACAACAGATATATGATGTTTCAGATTCTCTCTAAACAAGGAAATTCTTCTCTTCTGTTTATACTCGAAATCCATGCAATCATCCGAACTACGTCTGGATTCTTCCTCGATCCCCACATCCACAGCCTTAATCCACGCACCATCCTCCTCACTCAAATCGCTCCAGTCGCTTCTCCAACGGTTTTTCCTTCGTATGTCACACATCCACTTTCATTCTGATGCCCCGTTGGCCTTCTCTGTTTTTTGTTTGTGTTTGCGTTTTTGTTTTTGTTTTGGTCTGGTTTGGTTTGGTTTGGATATATCCGAACACTCTCTGGTTTACAGGAGAGTCTCGCCGTTTTGTCTCATTAAGAGGTAGGGCAAGGCTTCTGCATTTTTAAAATGTTCCCTAGGTAGTTTTAATGGGTACCACTGGCTAAATTGCAAGAGTAGATGCTATTTCCTCTCCCCAGCCACAGTCTGCGCTAAGTGCCACGATTCTGACCTATCTTGATATGTTACCCGTTCCAGAAAGTGTTGGCTGTGTGACAGCGTGGGCTGGCCCTAGCACTGAAGGCAGGCTTTGGCACGTGGCGGTCTGTGTTTGTTAACAAGTAAAATATATGTTTAAAAGTCTAATAATAATGTATTTCACCTGCCAAAATTATTTGTCAGTTTACAGTGAAAGAGCTGCTAAAATGCATAGATGTTAGTTTCTGAATCGCATGATAGTTTTTCAATAAATATGTTTTTTCTTTCTCAAAACGGATGTTAGACTAAGAAAATCTGAGTTATCCAACTCTGAACTTTAATTCATGATTTCTCTTATTTTTAAAGTATAAGTTTAGATAAAGTGGATCAACTTATCTATGTTTTAATATTAAAATGCAGAAAATGAGGTTGCTAGAAAAAGGTCAGAGCGCTATTATTTCTCAATAAATCACTGTTTATTTATTGTCAAATTCTTTATGATGCAGCTAACTATCTGTATGCTTTACTTTGTATTCTAGCCCAGAAATATATCCCTATAGGCTATATTTTTACATGATAAAGTGAATTCTAACTCATTCTTATTGGGAAAATATACATTTACACATATAACATCAAAATTAGATTATTCTTTGGTAAAAATAACAAAACCATATTTTATCACCTAAGGAAAAAATATGATTTAAAATACTATTAAATTTTCAGCTATGATCAAAGTTAAATAAATGTGTCTTTGCAAGCATTCAACTGTATCTTCAAACTGAATATAAATTGAGAGCAACCTTAGGGATTTTTTTTTTCCATGAAAAAGACCCCAGTAATAGGATAAAAATGGAAATGACTTTTATAAGACTTCCCAAGGCTTATATTTGATAAGACTTTATAAAGAACTTACTAAGATGAAATAAAATGGCAACATCAAAGCGCACACAAACACGGAAAAGGATTTTCTGCTATGAAGCATGTAAATTGAGATGATGTAGCTAATGAAAAGTCTTATTTCTTAGATTCCTTAGGTCGTGCCTGGAGGGGGAAAAAAATAAACATTTGGCTTGATTAATGTGATCAAATAATTCAAATCTTTTGCTAAAACAAGGTAGAGCACTTATTTTAAGTCATCCTTAAAAGCGTCCCTAAATAGTCTGTCTTTTTCACAGAAACTTTTGGAATTGTGTAAACATGCCACTGTGTGTCAGAAACCACAGACATTGTTTGTAACACCCTGTGACTCAAATTCTCTCTCTCATTCAGGGCACTATGTTAAGTTCTAGATTTACCTTAAACACAAAATATATCAAACTGAAGTAAGAGATGCTAGGCCAGGGTTTGAGAGGAAGACGTTCACGAGGAGTCTTGTGGGTATGAGCATTTATGGGGGTGGTGGGAAGAGTGAGTGACGCATGTTAGCTATGAAACAGTCTTTGGAAAACCCTCATCTGGCTTCACGGGGAGCACTGGAGTTGGCGTAGTTCCAGATCCAGGGTAGGGGGTCCGGGCCAGCACCCCCTGGCATTAGCCAGTCATTGGATAAAGGCATTAGCCAGTCATTGGATAAAGGCATTAGCCAGTCATTGGATAAAGGCATTAGCCAGTCATTGGATAAAGGCCTTCCTCAAGAAGAGGATGTGACTTTGGGCAAGATTGTCCACTTTAGACCAGGGCATTCTCTGGAGTGAATCTAGATTATCACCTGTCAATCATCAACTTTCTCAAACACCAGGTAAATGAGTTCTTCTCTCCTGAAAAGGAGGAGGATCAACCTGGACACTGTCGTATACAAACTGGCTCTTTTAACGTAATCCCGACCTCTATAGGCTGATAGCACTGTCGTGATCCCAAGGGGTGGAAATAGGAATTCCTGCATTTCGTAACGGTGAACTGCTGGAAGTGTTTGGTGTCCACTATCATTTCCTTACGCATCATGAACATAAGTTAAGCAGGAAAATTAACAGATGTCTATCACACAGCTTGCTTATTACTAGAGTGTTTTAGAGTGTTTCTTCAAGTATAATGTAAATATTGTGTTTTTAAAAAGCAGGCGTGTTAATTAGTAGCTGTAGTGTATAGCGCATAAGGACTGTATTTGCAAAAGATAAATTCTTCGAAAAGTATTTCAGCAATTAACGGTTAGTAGAAACGTGAAGGGTAGATCAATTAGAAAATCAAAGGATGCAAAGAGGTAACCATGATCTTGACAAAAATCTTGGCAAGAGGATTCTCAGTGGTATAGACATATTTAAGGAGTTTACATGTGGAGAGAAATTCTCCCAAGTAAAGTCTGGAGGGTAAAGTTGAAGTTGTTTCATTTCTAATTACAGAGATACAAACCTTCCTTGCTGGATATTTTACTAGCATTTGTGTTTTGCAACCGTGTCTGATGGCGGTGATTTTTGAGGAAGAGACTTGAGAACATCTAAGTCTAGGACCATGACCTGCTCTGATACGCTTTATCATAAAAAACAATGAATTCTCGGTGGTTTTTGCATGGGTTGTAGTAAGTGACTTACAAATGAAGCAATTCCTCCAGAAACATTGAAAAGACTTTAAAAATAAATCAGGGTCATTTGACAAGTAAAGGTCCTGATTATTTTGAACAACTACTAGAATCTCATTTCGGAAGTTAATTAAGATAAAAGAAGGAAGGAAGGAAGGAAGGAAGGAAAGAGGGAGGGAGGGAGGGAGGGAGGGAAGGAAGGTCTTGTATCTTTTGTACTTTTGTGATTTTCTCAGTAAAAACACCAACTAATAATTCTGAAAGAAAAAAAAGGAAGAAAGAAAGAAAGAAAGAGAGAGAGAAGAAAGAAAGGAAGGAAGGAAGAAAGAAAAGAGAGAAAGAAAAGAGAGAAAAGAAAGAGAGAAAGAAAGAGAGAAAGAAAGAAGGGAAGAAGGGTAGGGGAAGGGAAAAAGAAAGAAAAATAATGAAAAGTCTATAGAATCTTAAAAAAGGAAAAGCCACATAGTTGGTAAGTACTTAATAACTAGCAGATGAATATATAGTGAGTAAAGTGCTATGAAAATATGAAGTAAACAATAAGCGTACAGTTCCATCCTCAAACACTACAATAAGTGATGTACTGATAACCGGTAACATATGCTGAAGCTCTGGCCCCGGGCTTGGACGAACAGCTGTCGCAGACGCCCTCTCTGCAGACCTGGCAGTGATGTGTGGTGTCATTATCTCTAAAGGGTGTGGCACACTCGCAGCTCAGGGTCTGAGACTTGGCCTCTCGTAGGTAGAGGCCGTCCAGTCTGTCAGCCAGGACAGTTTCCCTAGGGTAAAAGTATTAAAATAGAAGGGTTCTCTAGGGTAAAAGTATTAAAGAAGGCTTTATGTAATATCTAACATGTATTTTGAACTTTGGTCATCTAAGATTTTTTAAAAAGTTGAAAATGTATTAACAAAGTGAAAAGGCAAAGCTTGTGAATACATGATCAATACAGATAAATATATTTCAGCAGGGTTATTTTTTTAGATGTTGCATAGCGTAGACCTTTTTGCCGTATAAGAAATAGAAGACTTGATACCATTTCATTGGTTTCTAATTTTTGAATGTAATTGGATAGATCATCCAGTGTCACCAAAATGAAAATACTGCAGAATTTTTTTGTGAAATTAAATACGTAAGTACACAAATACATAAATGCATAAATAGTATTCCAAAATGTAAAAAAAAAGAAAGAAAAAAGAAAAAAGGCCCCAAGTAAATAAAAGCATATATGTTATTTTTGATCAATGAAATTAGAGGAAGACATGTCAGGAGACACAGAAATCATGTTTGAAAGACAAATGTTCCCCAAGGTTTCATAAGGATTAAAAATAAAAACAAAAAATTAAAAAAAGGTCCAGACAGGAAAGGGAGTGGGTTGTCTGAAATGACATAGCTGTCTGCAAAGAAGTTACAAGTTTTTCATTATCACACACTCTTCAGCAGCCAAAATATGCATCTCGACATGAAAATCACACAAGCCCTCTGAGCGCAGGATGGGCAGAAATTTCTCACTCCAACATTGTGCCTTCAAAGTGGTACCTGTAAAACTATTTGAGTTTGGAAACAGAGAACAGGCGTTTATTTTCAAGGCTCTGCTTCACTCTGTCAGGCGAGACAGCTTTCAAAAGACTCGAAACATCAACATTCAGATTCATGGAACCTGATAACTTGTAGCTTTGAGGAAAGCAGTTCACGAAAGAGAATCCTCAGGTATAGAAGAATAGCAATTCTATTAAAATATGTATCGAACAATTACATATTACACAATTTTAGAAAGTTTTTAGAACCTATTTTATTTCCTTTTCTGGTAATTAATTTCTCAGAAGAATGACAGCCAGAGATCTTGCCTCAGAAAGGAAGGGCTTCTGCCTACAAACCTGCTGCCTCTCCATGCTCATGGCCCCCGCTTTGTGACTGTAAAAATCACATATCACTGCTATCGTACGGTTAGAGACAAAGGGGTAGATGAAATGTGCTCAGCCAGATAACAAATGAAACCTCCTCTCTGAAATTGAAATTACGCTCTTCTTTCTCCAGTTTCAAAGTACGTATTTATTCAGTTGATATGAGGGATTCTTAGTCACTAAAAGTTTGCTTCGCCATGTGCTGGTTATGTGGACAGACAGGATTGGCAGGAGAGGGGGTGTGAGGAGTTTGAAGAGAGAGGAGGAAGAAAAATGGAAGGAACAGGAGGGAGACTGTTTGCCTCATCATGGCAAACCTCTCGAGAATCTTCTCCTTTAGGATTACCGACAACTAATCTCAATTTTTATTTTAGATGTGTCACCCGGTAATCCCGAAACTTCAAGAAATATTCTTAAAAATACTGAATTTGTCTTAAATTAGCAAGTAACACCAACTGCTATGGGAATGTATAGCTCATTTTCATATAATTTAGGTACTATTGAAGTTCAAATCTGATGACATGTGTCCACACACCATTAAAATCTATTATGAAGAGCCGAAATATTTCTAGTTTTAGTCTCATTCCATGCCCGTAGGACTATAAAGATGAACATACCACATATGTATGTGTACTCTATTCACTCTTTTAATGCCCTAATTAGAATAATGAAAACAACCCAAATGCAGTAGATTTGCATTGGGGAATAGGAGAGAATATTAGAAATTCCAGCAATAACAATATATCTTATTTTTTTATTGAAATATAATTTATGTACAGTAATATTCACCCATTTAGCTTAACAGTGGCTTTTAGTATATTTACAGAGCTATACGACCATACCCATAATCTAATATTAGAACCACTTCTTTACAAAGAACTCTCATACCCATTAGCTGTCACCTCCATACCCATCCCTCCCAACCTCATCTGCTTTCCGTCTGTGTGGGTTTGTCTGTTCTGGACGTTTCTCACAAATGAGAGCATATAATAAGTACTCCTCTGTCATTCGGTCTTTTTCAATTAGCATAAAGATTTTCGAGGTTTAATCGATGTTTTAAAATGTATCGACACTCCATTCCTTAGCATCACTAAATGGTATTCCGCGTATTTCATTTACTTAGATTATTTCTACTTTCTGACCATCATGCATAACGCCGAATAGCAGTGCATGGTGAAGAATGAAGCGGCACCACTGACAGACTCGCCAGGTGCTGCTTCTCATAGGGCCGGACCTCGCTCCCGACTCAAATCCTGGATTTATTAAGATGTGGTTTGACTTCCACTTGATGTGGCCCATCAGTGTCTCTTTTTTGGAAAGCGTATGGGGCATAATGCCATTCTTGGGAGACTATTTTTGACCAAGTATTTTGTGATAGACTAGATGTCTGAGAATTTATTTTTTTCAGGCTAGCCTCTAATGTTTTTCTGAATCCTAGATTTGTGAATAGTGTCAAGGTATAATTTTCAAAAAGTTAAAAACAATAATCTCACACAGATATAAAACTAGCATGTGTCAAAATTGTACTTCGCTCATGAATGAGGAGACCATAAACTATGCAGTAAAAGTGGTTTCAAGGGCATTTTAGAAACTCAGTTTATAGGCATTAAAAATAAAAGGGAACATTTGAATAAGATTCTATGAGATACTAAGATTATTAAGGACAATAAAAACATAATCTTGGGGTTATCTTTTCTCAACAAAAATCTTTAGGTGAACATACAACTGTATGGTATCTTGACTCTAATCAACATGTAAATAAAAAGTCAAAAACAAGTAAATTCTTCTCGAGAATAAAATAATTCAAGAAAATACCCTTATATGACACCATAAAACATTCTGATTCTTTCCTCTCCCCTATTTTTTCTGACTTTTGGATAATTTTCCTTAATAATATAATGCTGCAGGAAATAGATGTAACTAATGTTAAAAGCTTTCTTTAATATTTTTATAATTGAGTTGTATTTTTATGCATTTTGATAATCATTGTAATAGTAATATCATATCACCTTGAGGAAAGTACACTATTTTTATTTAATTTTGCATGACTTTTTCTATATTCTTACTATGTCTTCTTGAAAATTTTTATTTTAACATTCAAATTTACTCATAAACAAGTTTGTCTCACTTATAGCTAAGCAACAAAATCTCAGCATAAAAAGAATCACATGGAACTATTATGAGTAAATTGAGCCATGGCCTGGGGAAACCTCAATATATATTTCTTAATTGATTTCATCATTGTTTAGGGCATTATTAAAGGTCCGCCTATCATGTCTAATTAGCAGGAGAATAAGACAAAAATTAATAATAACCTGTAAAGGGAAAATTCCAGTATGCTTATTAAAACAATATGCTATATGTGGTTTCTCTTGTGAGGAGAATTTTAAGGTGTAAACCTAAAGAATTATTGATTTTGGAAATAACACCTGATGGATTACAGTTTGTAAGTCATCGGGAGTCACATAACGTCATCTGGCTGTGAGCAATAGGCACCTGTATGAGACACACTTTTCCACACACACTGTGCTCTAAAACTGATGGAAAACCTAGATACTGACATGATGCATTCTCCGCTCAGCCTCAAATGATCAAGAACAGTCAGTTCGTGATCAGTTAATGGAAACGTAGTAGCCGCCTCTGTATCTCATTGACTGTATCCATGGTCATCGTCTTCTTTTTTAATTGACAAAGAGATACTCAACTACATTTGTAAGAGGAAGTAAACTTAATTTAGCCTCATTAAACCCATCGGCTATTCTGACAGTGAGTTATGGGACTTCATTAATTTGTCTACAACCTTCCTATAAATAAACCTGGAGAAAAAGCCAAATTCCTCCATGAAAAGAACTACAAAAGACAAGCTTGGAGCAAAACATGTAACCTCCTCTCCCAGCCGCCAGACAAGTAGACACAGCCCAATTAGTCTCCAAGAAAATAAGACATTATTTAAATAGGGGCTGCTGGAGTACCATTATGAATAGACAGGAGGAGCCTGTGCCTCAACTTACATGTGATTGCCTGAAAAGTCATATATTTCACATGGAGACACACTGTGTCAGAGAATTAAATAGAAGCTATAATTTTATTACTTCACTTGTTTCCCCCTTTACAGTGGTTTTTGGGAATTACAATTTCCTCAACTCCTATTTTTTTTTTAAAGTAATACATTTATATTAAAAATGTAAAAAAGGCGTGAAAGGTCACATTTCCCCCCTTTGGTGCAACCACTTTGTTGCTCCTGAGGGACCGTAGAAGAGGCGGCTACTGCTGCTTCATTAAGCCAGGATCTGCATGTAGTTCAGCTGTGAGAGGCGTGTTCTGAAAATGTACTCCGCTAAAGCCACCTTCGTCTGCCAGTCCAAAGCCGAGAAAGCCTGCACGTTTCTGTTCAGATTATCCAAATTCTGCCTCTGAGGCAAGGAGTGTAAAGTGAGACTAATGAAGCCACAACGTGGCTGCCCAGTGCTACGTGGCTGGTAGAGATGTAGCAATTGACAGTGACTGTAGAAGAGCCAAATGGATGAGAATGGCCAGAATCCACTGCACAGAGACAACTCTGATAGGCTGGTCCTGTTGAAGACTTCAGAGTCTTTACATATTTTGAATAACCTCAAAATCGGAAAGGGCGTATTTTATTCCTCAGTTTATTCAGACATGGAGATTAAGAGGTCGTTAAAATAGTTTAAATTCTTTGTCCAACCATAGTCTGTACAATTCTCCAGAATAAATGGGGAGAGAGAAAACTCTCACCTCAAATCAGAGATGATTTACAATCAGAACAAATATTTATCATCACATCTTGAAAGTAAGAGATTCCAAGATACTGGGAAGGCACAGAGGATGGAATGAGAAAGCATCTGGACTACTTTCTGGTGGAGGTTACACAGGAAGATCTGGTTAGGAGTGTATGCCGGTGGTGGGCAGAGGTGGCAGGAATGAAAGGGAAAAGGTAGGTTGCTGCCAGATCACAGACTGTCTTTGTGCTTTCCTGAAATTTTTGGAATTATTTCTGGAAGCCAGAAGGATTTTGAAGGGAGAAAATGGCATTATCTAAATTATATTTCAGGAGCATAGCATTTTGGGGTGCAAGGCAGAGGAAAATACTAGCAATATTTCAGTCTAGTGGGGGGCACTCGTTCTTGTAAGAAGTGATATAAATTGCTCAAAGAGCCCGATTCACTAAACGTTAGCACTACTGAAAATAAGGAAAAAATGAAAAAGTTGTATGCAGATGCCATTTGAAGAAAGGATTAGACTATCTAAGGAAGCCAAAAGATTCTCAAAGCTCTGATCTAAAAAAAAGGTGATTTTAGAATTTGCCTCCTTACAACGTCCCAGGACTAATATAATTCTCTAAGAGAACCCAGAAGGCATCCGGTGATCTCGGAGGCACTCTGGGACTTCTCCCTTTCGGATTGAACACATCCTACAAAGACCTGTCAGATGCCAAATTCGCAAAATCAGCTTAACCATACATTTTCACGTTCTACAAGCTTAGCATCCAGTACAAATATAAAGGCTAAAGACAATACTCTCCGAACGTCTAATTGTTAGACGTTTATGTAAGCTGGGAATTCAGCAGGCCACCTGGCAGTTTTACAAGGTGAAAAAATGCTTTACTCAAGATGACAGTTTTTGCTTCTACTTTCCTGGTGTGAAATTTCACTAATTATTTGCTGCTGTAAGTGAATTTCACAGTATTAAGAAACTGCCTGAACTTAGATTATTATTGTTCGTGTGAAAACTTTCAGAATCACCCTTGAAGTGTTCTTAATTTCCAACACATTCATTGTATCAGAATGAAACATTAAATTTATTCATGGGACTATAACTAACGGATCAGAAATATCTTATGATTGTCATATCATGTCTAATTCTAAGAAAAACTATTCCACAACTACGCTTATGGAAGACTCGTTTTGTCCCAAGCATTGTTTCAGGCATTTTACAAATATTATCTTGATTAATCTTCATACTTCCTATGAGGTAGTTACTAGTTCTGGATTTTCAGAAAGGCTAAGGCACGGAGAGATAGTTACTTGCTGGTAGCCAAACACATAATAAATGAGAGTCACAATTTGGTCCTCGGCAGTCTGGCTCCAGAAAAAAGATATGTAGCTTTGCTCGTTTTACTTTCAAAGCAGACGTCATTAGGTACCATACAGTAATGACTGATTCCATGTCTTTGTATGGTTATGAATGAGCTGTTTTCCTATTGCATTTTTTCCTCTCCAGATGCCCTTTTTTCATTGTCAAACACCCGGCTATGCAATTGATTTACAGACCTTCGAAGATTTCTGCTTTTCTATCCGATGTGGTGTATTTAATGATACATATCCTTAAACATACTGGTTACAGACGATGATATTAATATACACATGCATAATATATTTTTTTTAATTCTTGAGATATTTTAGAGAATAGTGTCTACATATGAAAATCCACCCATATGTTCTTAGTCTAGTTCTTTTGAATGAAGATTACTGTAAATAAAAGATCCTAAACGAGGACAGATTACATAAATCCAATGTGTTTACCTTGAAGATTTAGAAAACAAAATGAACTTATTACTAACATTATCATCACCAAAATTCAAAAAGATAAGAATTAACAAAACTAATTTAGCCTACAGAGGCCAGCAGACTTGGCCCGATATAAGTAACTTTATTCCTGTGCTAAAGCAAAGAAAAAAAATTTTTATAACAAGTTCTCAGTTTTTCCCCAGGTGGACCAACTACCACGTTCCCATCCACTGTCCTTATGAACGGCTCTGAGGAGCACATTCCTGTTCTTGTTTCTCTTTCAGGGTCTTTGCTTCCATCTTTCTTGCTGGACTTTAGGCCGCTCTATGTAAGTAGTTCAGCAAGCGATACACTTACTAGCTATAGACTTTGCGAATGAACTATATAGTAGCAACTTTTGTCTAGAAAAGGGAAATTATGTTTGTAAATCGTAACCAGGGACTTTCTAATTCAAAAGAAACAAAATAAGATTGTGTGTATGTGTGTGTGCCCATGTGTGTGTTTGAGTATGTGCAAATAGATATATGTAGACAGGACCTTAACTTGAGAATGTGTGATATTGAAAAAGTGTTTATGCGTGTTTTTGTTTTGAACTCAAAATCAATTTTTCCTTAAAAAATCTAATTTTCCTTAAAACGATATTAGATTTCTAGGTCAGCCTACTATAGAGCTTATATGTTATAGAGATTGGTAACCTAGATAAGGGATTCTAGGGTTTCAGAACCAAGAGGAAGGAAGAAGAGAAAAGTAAGAGTCAATATATAACACAAGTCAAAATATTATGACTGGTGAAATTTTCCGTTAGGCTGACATCTCTATTTCTGTACTCCTTTTCAACCTTCTGGTGTACATCTATTTATGTGCACAGGAGTGGTCCACTGAATGTGGGAGAATCTTATGAAGCATGAGCATGTAAACATCCTTTCCTTCATTGCAAATGATCACAGATTCTGGAACTAAACTTCTAGGGCTCACATCCTGGTTCTACCACTAATGAGCTTTGTGACCTTAGGCAACTACCTTGATCACATTCTGTCTTCATTTACTTATCTGCAAAATGAAGATAGTACTAGTAATAAGCTCATAAAGTTTTTATGAAGATAGATGGGTGTATTTCAAGCTCTTAGAACAGTGACTGACAAAATATATGCAATGTGGAAATTTAGTTGTTATTACAGTTGTATTGTTGTTACTATTAATCAAAAACACATGTATTGAAGCATTATTTTTGTGCTAAACACTGTACTAGAGGACAGGCACACAAAATAACAAGAACAGGTCTTGCGTCAAAGAGTTTTGGAAAAAATGGAGATTGGCTATTTTAAAGATTATCAAATAGGGATACCAGGAGAAAAATACATGGAAAAGAGTAAAGAAATATGTGAGTGCTTTGACCCAAAAGAATCTGTGTTCAAGATGAATATGACCATCCAGACATTGAAGGGATGGGTAATTATTGGGAATCAAAAGAGCAAGGCATCAGTTTAGATGCTGAGAGAGGAACAAGAGAACATGGCATCATAATGATACTCAGCAGACCTGAGAATCTAGTTCCGAGGGGCAGGAGTTCAGGCAGCAGAAGACTTGAGGTAAAGAGGAGGAAGCAAGTCATTCAGAAACCAGAGAACAGAGAAATCAACTCAGTTTTGAAGAAACTAAAAGCCAATGTGGCAAGGTTGACTCAATCCACTTACTGAACTATTATCTCTAGAAGTTCATTATTCCCTATGACTAGGGACATGACCCATCTCAGAATCTGAGCACAGTTTAGAATAGGAAGAACTCAGAAAAATCACAATTGACATGAGAAAACCTGGCTCCCAGACTTATCAGGTATACAATCTTCTTGAGCCATAGATTATCCGTTTATGAAATAGTATGAAAACATTTTCTATTCTGTAAACAAAGGCACAAAGAACAAGTGGGAAAATAAGTTTGAAAGTGTTTTCTAAGCCATATGTATGTTATCTTAATTACCATGTAATGATGGACATGAACCTATATATACTTGAAAATTGCAATAGAGGAACCACGAGCTTCGAGTGTGCAAAGCGCTGTTGTTCCCGCAGGCCCTCACTGCAGTGTCACAACCCTCCTGTGGGGCCATGGCCTTCTCTGTCCCCTTTGTCCCCTAGAATGTCTGGAGCAGAGCAGGAGGTTCATCAACGGGCACTGAATGTCTAAACTGGGGATGGTTGCATTAAGTCATACTAATCTGAGAAGGGTTTTTAACACCTTCCTCCTTTTAAAGCTATTTGCATTTTCCAAAGAAGGGCTCGTTGATACCAAAGTAAGTCGAAATGGTAGAATTTCAAGGAATGTGGCAAATTTTACATTTAAAAAAATAAAAAAAGAAAATGAAACGTTTAGGCACGGGAGTTTAGACGAGATTTGGCACTTTCCTGTTTTACAGTTTCTTTCTTCCAAATAAGAGTACAAATGCTCTTTCAAAACCTCTGTTTTATTTTTCTTTGCATTTAATTTCACGGCCATTCTTATACTGTTGGCAAAGAAAATGGGGATGAGGTCAGCTGGTCAGGAGCAGCTTTATGTGTATGGGCTAAAAATGCTTTAGATATTAGAAAGCGAGTAGTTATTTGTAGTAAGAGAAATACTGAAAACATTAGATAAGAAATTATGACAGAATTCATCTATATCATGGCAATTCTGATCTAAATATTTGGCTCATTTCACATTAGACATAATTTACCAAACTGATCAGAATTTTCCTCTAGATAAATTTAAGCAATAAATGATCTTCTTTCATCTGAAATGTTATTTCCTAGCATGAACTACTATAGTCAATCATTTGAAAGGTCTAAACACCCAGCATACTCATATCTGTAAGGAATTCATCGTAATTCAGGAACACGTCAAACTTGTAAATACCTTAATGGGACTTAAAATTTTTTCTGCCTATCTTCTTGCATGTGCAAGATGCTCAGTTGTTAAATTCTGTATTCCAGAATTCCCTCAACTAGATGGTTTTTAGAATTTCGGTTTGGGCTTATCGGCAAAATATGGATTTATTTATATTATTTAATCTGGAAGTCAAAGAAACCTGCCAACCAATTACCAATTCTATTTTTAAAAACATAAATAAATTTTCAACAAAGTTAAAACACATATCATACAGGCATTATGAGAATTGTTGATCTTTTTTTCCAATGTAATGGATTTTGCTTTACAGAACACTCATACACAAGCTCAGCATCTTTTTGCTTTAATAGCTTCAGGAACATTTGGGAACTCTGACCCTTCCACTGAAAGGAATTAGAAAATTTAAGAACACGATTCCAGTAATTTCTAGCTCTACTCAAACACAAATAATCTAGTATAAACTTTATTAGTAACATAAACTATCTCTGTGTTACTGAAATTAAGTTTCGAAATATACATATTATTTTGTATCCAGAGATGTTATTTCTAAACATTTGCATGACACTTATTGTTAAAGCGATTTGTAATTGCTGACTGTAATTTTTCTAGTGCCATTAGAAATGGTCTGTGGTGTTACAAACAGTAGGAAAACTGAGAAAGATTGGAAATATTATATGCATTTGTCTAATGATTTCTTTATTACCATCTGTAAAACAAGTCATCATGTGATTTATTATTAGCGTATTAGAAAGAATTTTAAATGCAGAGTTGATAATTTTACTCTAGATATTTACATTATGAATATTCTAATACTAATAATATAAATGTAAAGTAACTGGAGATATTAACATGGAAAAATATACAAGTATGTGTCTTTTTTATAAAAATAGCCAGATGTAAATTTTATGATGCAATAAGCAATTTCATGTTTAGACTGGATATATACCATCTCCTCTAATTAGTAATTTGGGTCAAATTCTTGAGGCATCAAAGAATTTCAAGAGAAGTATAATTAGTGGAAAGAACACAGTTAATTCAAAGGCGAGGGAATCCAGAAGGTGGGTAATTTTGAATAAATGTCTTAATCTAATGCAGCTTTAAATGGCCGCTACCAAAAGAGAAGGCCATTTAAAGCTGCATTAGATTAAGACATTTATTAAGGTAAATGTGGTTAGCTTGGTCAGAGCGAAAGATGAAAGGATAGATAACAAGGAGCATAGATGTCGTATTTGAACTAATGCTATTTTTGTAGACTAGAGAATGCATTACTTTTCTAGAGCCGCCATAACAAATTACCGCAAACTTGGTGACTTATACAAACAGAAATTTATCCTCTCACAGTTCTGGGGGTAAAGTCCCAAATCGAGGGGTCAGTAGGACCCGCCTCCCCTTCCACCAAGGAGAGAATTCTTTTTCCTTTCTCAGCTCCTAGTCGTTCCACCCAGCTTCCTCAGTTCGAAGGAACATAGTTCTAATCTCTGACTCAGTCTTCACTTGGCCTTCCTCCTGTGTCCTCTATGCATCCTCTCCTGTCCCTTCGGAAGACACTCTCTATGGATTTACAAACTCATCTTTTTCTTTACCTTAATTACCTCGGCAAAGATCCTATTCTGAATCGAACAGGCTAACTTGAATTGAGAAAGTGAGGTGAGACACTGTTTAGCCCTCTATAAAAAATAATGAATTTTCTTAAACTTGTGAAAAAGAATGGCAAAGAAAAGTAAAAACGTAGAACACAAAATAGTCATAAGCGTGACATAAGTCTTGATGGCAACAATATCCAAAATGCCGTTTTTGTGATGTCCCAAAACATGTATACCATTAACTATCAGTGGAAATAAGAACGTTAATATTAGGGAAGAATGGTAAATGATATCAATAAAGGTATTCTTCGTCAAACATGGTAGAATTGAACACATATATTGTTTTCAGGCCCTTATAACCCCCGTAAGGTGGCAGTAAAGAATAGATGATGACCAAGTATCAACATAATATATGCAGCAAAGGATACCTCTGAGAAGCAAGGCCATTCAATCCACAGAATCCAAGAAATCATGGGATGGGGGAACTAGAAACTACAGATCATAAGACAAGTTATGGGACTGAACACAGGCCGTCTCTAACATCAATAAGTCAAGAAATAGAAATATAAGTACATTTTTTAGAAGAAACAACAAAAGTGTAAGGGAGGGGTGACTCAAGGATGAGGAAAGTATAAACAGTTTTTATGCTTATTAATATGCTTTAATATTTTTACATTGTTTTAAATTTATCTTTCAATTATGATTGGCATATAATTAATTTTTAAAACTAGATGACTATTACTGAGATTTTTTAAGTCATTAAAATATACAAAATGACAATAATAACTCATTCATCGAACATTAACTTGGAGACAGGCACAATGCTAAGCATTTTATTTGTTCTGATTTATTTGACACAACAGTCTTCAGACTGGGTGATATTATTATTATGTCCATCTTATAGATGAGGAAACAGATCACACAGCTCTTGAGTGACAAAGATGAGACTCACACCTAATGCTTTCGGTTTCCAAGCCCTCCTTATTGCCAGACTGACTGCACAGTACAGTGGAGCTGAAACCTTTGTCTGAGGCCACCAAACACAGTGATTGTGATTGGGTTGTAGGACAAAACAGTCACTACATGGTTAAGGGGAAGGAGTCTACTTTGAAATGCCCAGTAGGATATTCCCAGTTATCAGAAAATTCAGATGGGGGATTTTAAAGCCCAAATGCTTAGGCTGTAAAATTTAAGTATGTTTTGTATATTGAATATGAGATTCTAAAACACCTAATCATCATTCTTTGTCTTAGAAAAGAAAACACATAACTAATAAATACTATTTCTGCTTCTTCCTAAGTATAACCTCATAGGGTAACCTCGTTACGTTCCAATTTTCACTGGGCAGTTCCAGTGTATGCGTCTTATGCTGTTATAATTATTACTAGTAAAAATGATTTTGATGTCCCAGCATAAGAACTGATGGCATCCCTATTTATTCTCAATAGTGTCCCAAAACATAGATGACAAATGATATAGCCCCCTCTATAATCAATGGAAGCCACAATCATGGCACTAAAATATTTGAAGTTTGTTTAATTCTACAAGCAAGGCACATATAACTGGGAACTTCTATCTGCTCTAGAATCTTCTGGCTCTTTAACTTAAATGCTTGTCACAAATGGAACATGGGCAACTCAATCAGCTCTCCTTCCTTTTGGCAGAGGCCTTACATCTTGAGATCAGACCAGGCATCTTCCTGGCTCCTCTTTCTAACTCCCAGTCTAATGAGGTTTCAAACAGGAGGTACACTGAGGTGTCCCTTACCTTTAAATATTT
This sequence comes from Pteropus alecto, assembly GCF_000325575.1. Taxonomy (NCBI): domain Eukaryota; kingdom Metazoa; phylum Chordata; class Mammalia; order Chiroptera; family Pteropodidae; genus Pteropus; species Pteropus alecto. The sequence goes on along the minus strand of NW_006440645.1, from coordinate 6,190,747 downwards.
AAATATACTCTTGGGTTTCCCAGCAATTTACACCCCAAACTTCACCACAGACTTGTAAATCTCTAAACTGTGTGAGCTTCCACCCCCTTCCCTTCCTGTGAGATTCTGGTTCCTGTGGAGAAAGAGACACTTGCAAGTTCTAAGATTTACAAAGAGTGCAGTGCTTTCTAAGGTGTGAATTGCGAGGACACCCCGGGGTGCCATTCAACATGTAAATGTGGTAAGCATCCTGTCTTTTGTCCTCTGGGGCAGCCCTTTCTGAGAGAAAAGAGAAAGGGGACCAACACTTGGCTCCCCCATCCTTTACTGGAGTGCAAACCAACGTTGGGGGCATCCTGGATTCAGTACAGAAATACAAGCAATTCCTTAATAACTCTTCAGTTGTCCTGTTAAGAATTTAACATAATCAATTTAACACATAACTGCCAAGAGCCTAGTTATTGAGTGGTTGCAGAATACCTATTCTTTAAACAGTACAGTTATTAGAAATGTGCTTAATGTCTATTCCCTCACCATTAATTTCAGACACATTATTATAAGTAAATGTAATAACCAGAACTTAAAGCAAATGTATAAGTTATCTTGCCCGAGGTACTACGTCTATAGATGGAAACAGAGAGGGCCAAGGAGAGACTTGCACAGTCACAGCGGTAGTGAGCGCCAGTTGAATTAAATAAATGAAGTTAGTAGGGAATGCCTTTCTAATTTATTTTGTCTCCTGGAGTGGAATACATTCTCTGCATGGGATTGTCACATCCATCCAAGAGACTGTTGAAAAGGCTGTGGCCAAAAATACTGTTCTCGTCACCCAAAGATATACATATAAAGACCGAAATGCAGGTGTGATCGTCCCCGTGCCATTTTGTGCCGTGAAGTAGGGCCCCAGGATTTGCTCAAGGAGTCATAGTTCTACTCGCCAGATTTATCACCTAAGACCCCCAGGTGCAAATATATACACGCATAGCAAATAACCAATTCCAGCTTAACTGTTTCTTGCATTCAAGTCAACGTTGTTGCCTTTGGCTCCTAAATCTCCATTTCTCGTTCACCTACTTTGAGAAAGAGGTGACAAGTTGTACTATTCCAAATGGCGAAATGCTAACAACACAATTTCTCCATTTTGGAGAGCAGGATAGAATGACTTTATTTTCCAATAATCATAACCTCACTTTTCTGTGTTTTATGCAGAAATACCAAGGCAAAAGATAGAATTTACTAGAGGTTTGGAGTTTCAAATCTAGCAGCACTACAAGTAAAGGGAAATGGAAAAACAGATGTAATTCCGAAGCTTCTTGTTGCCAAAAGAAACACGAAACCACTGACATGTTCTCTCTCTCTCTCCTTCTTTTCTTCCTTTGTGTCTTGGACTGCACCGGGCTGTCCTCATGGCAGCCTTGGGGTCTTCGAGCATCTTTGTTACCTTCATTTAGAAAACTTGTGTGTTCCGATGAAACTCTTTGTTCCCATGTGGTCTCATCCTCTGCTGTAATCTCCAAACTGTTGTTCCTCCCAGTAAGACATTTGAATATTTCCGTTTTAGCTCTCTAATTTTCTTCTTGTAATTTGGTTGCCTATATAACTTTATTATTTTTCATTGTCATATTATTTAATTTTTTTCTTCTATTTATGGCCTTTAGGAGATGTTTGAAAATATATTTTTTTAAAATATGTATTATAGGCCTCTTAGTTTCATTCACTTGTCTACAGATCGCCTCACCATGTCTTTTCCTTACACATCTTTCTTTCCATTTTAATTTTTCCAGATGTTTAACAGAACGTTTGAGAACATGGAATTTGGAGTTGACTAATGTGGTTCAGATCTCTTCCTATTCACCAATTCTGCAACTTACTTAACCACTCTAAACCATATTTTCTTAATCTATCGAATTGAGATAATAATACTTGACAGTGCTGTTGCAAAGAAGAAATATAATAATGTTTGAAACGGTCGATCACAAAAATATTTGGCTTATGGTACACACTCAGTAAATATTATTGCATTATTAATCTATAAGACAGAGGAAAAGAGGGAGCATGTTTTTTAAAAAATGTTTTAAGGTGAATTTTAGGAAATTTGAACATTTAACTGGAGGTGAAAATCTCTTACATATGCATCTACTGTAATTATAGCCCCACATCTTGAGAGCATACTTGGAATGTAATTTGCAAAAGGTAACAGACTGCTAAAATAAGAGTTTGAGCTGTAGAGCCAGACAAGTGTTTTGTTCAGGTCACTGTCCCCTCCCTTAATTTGTTATGTAGACGTCATCAAATCACTTACCTTTTTGGTCTTCAGCGTTGTCGTCTGTTAAAGGTGCTAATGCTTATTAAAGGCCTGTAATGATTACAAAACTGCTGTCATGTTGTCTGATCTATAACCTATTATGTAATGTTATTAATCGGGGAATGAGTTTGAAAGTTTTCACCTGTACTAAGAAAAAGATACATATCGAAATGATTTCCATTGAGCCAAATGACACCCTTTCTCTATATACACTGATACTGGTATCGCCCACCTGCTGTGTAGAGGTGACTGAAATGAATCAAGTTATACTCAAAGTTGGAAAAGCAATTTAATGTCTGTTATAGACCACATTAGGCATTAAGAGCTCAAACTGGCATCATCTAAGTGTGTGTATGTGGACGGCCAAAAGATTAGATCAAATGACCTCTAGTGGTTCCCACCTATGGGTTTCTGGTTTATTTTCAAATGGAATTTCCGTGGAACTGCCTGACAGTCGCTGAGCTTTCTGGATTGAATAAGCAGCTCGCTGGGTCTATAAACCTATAGGCAACGTTTTGGATTACACATTTTAAAACTACTCAGCACCTGGAAGATGAACTGTTGTCTCGGAGACATAATCACGTAGTGATATTTAAATCAATGAACACGAAATTAAACCATGAATTTTTAGTTTGTTTTTTCCCCTCTTTTTTAAATCAAAACTTGGCCTTTTCATTCACACCGATAATGAACTTTACACATGCTTTTTCATATATTAATATTTTACTGTCATAAGAAAATATTAGTATTTCTGAAATGTGTGAATTAGTATTTAAGATTTTATAAGGTCATTTCTAAGTCACAACTATTAATTTTGTGTTAAATTTATCACTAAAATGATAAAAGTGACTTGATAATTATAAATAGTAAATATCCATCTTTTTTTTTTTTCTATGTACTAGGGATTCAAAAGATGTTTACTTTTAAACAGAAATGAGATGAGTAATACTATTACACTATAAAAAATAATAAATATGTGCCAGGCACTCTGCTAAAGAATCAGATGTTTTAACCAGTCTTTCACTATGTTTTAACTACCTAATGTGGCAAGTTACTGTTGTCCCCATTTTCACAGATGAGGACACTGAGGCATAGGAGTTTGAGTGATTGTCCCATAACTACACAGATGAAAGCTGATAGAGCCGGCATTCAAATCCACTCAGTCCTGCTCAACACCTAATGGATCAGCTGTGGTCTGTGCGAATCCCGGTTGTTAACAACATCAATGTACACGGAGCATAATCCTGAAAATTAAGATGAAGATTGTCCTCTTAATATAAAGAAAAACAACTTTCCATATAAATAGAGATCTTATGCAGTTAGATATTTTTGAAATGAAAAAACAGAAAATTGAAACAATGTGCTTCCTTAAAATGGATAAATTAATACAATAAAAAGTCTCTGGGTTTATCAAACCCCAGAGAAGTTTAATTAGAGATTATCAATATCATTTATCAAGCATTGAAATCTCTAAGGCTGCTAAAGAAGCTTATTTGTGAGTCAGACAACCCAAGATCAGGAAGATCAGGAAGGATACTGATGGCTCAGTTTACGTGTGTGTGGAGGACTGTGGGGTGGGAGGTGAGGGGAACAGAGTGGAGAAGAGTTTTAAAAAACCTGAAAAATCACGATCCAATCTGGCACCCCTGCAGTTGTTCTTTGAAAATATATATTTTCTACTAAAATTGAGATTCTTTCTCACATTAGTGACTTGCATTTAATGTAATATTAATCATAAATGATTCTGTACTGGGAAAAGTAATAGCAGTATCTGACATAAAATATTTAAAATGCTAAACAATACTAGTATTTGTTCATGCACAATAGAGAAAAGTACCATACCATGGGAAAACATTTGAAATTTTACAGGTGTAAATATAGGTGTAACAACAGATATTAACTCTTCTTGAAATTATCTAATACTAATTTAAACAGATAAATGATGAAATATTTACCTTCTTCAATTGTCTGGAGATAACTCCAAACCCCAAGATAATAACAATGTTATTAGCCTCACATAAATCAGCAATTAAATTTTCCGCCCTGGTTGTCCTTTAAAATTACGTTCACTCTCAAAAAAATCATTCTACTTTAAAAAGCAATAACTACATATTAGTTGATGGCAAACAAGTCAACATGTGCATCAAGGCAATTAGTCTTCTTGATTAGAGAAGTTCCTTCTCAGAAGACTGATGCTTCAACCCATGGATGACTTAAAACCTCATTAGGTCATGGACTCATTTAGCAGCAGATATAAGATATGAGACATGTTCGTTTGGAATTATGAAAGAAACATTTTTTTAAAAAAATAATAGCAGTAATGTATATTTTTTAGGTGCAGTGTGCCAACTGACTTCTGAAGCTCAAGAAAGCCTTGTCCCTTTTCTACTTTTACATTTCGGTTAATATTTGTGAGTTACTTTCTAAAATTTTCAGACTTCTACCTTAATGATCTATTTATCTCTGTATTTGTATATATACATCCATATAATTATACCTAGACATATACAGATAAACCATGGTGAACATATGCATTCTACTGTAATTTCCCCTAATTTTTTACCCCATTAACGATTAATGATGAAAATTTCCTATTATGTAGCACAATAAAGGTACCTTCTCTTTTTGTAACTGAAAGATGAAAGATGTAGTATAGATGATATAGTATAGTATAGATGAAAGATTGATGGACGGTAGAACGGAAGCAGAGAGGTCATTTCCGAAATGGAATCATTCCCACCACACTTGCCCGATGACCACGCTCTCTCCTTCCCCCTCATTCCACAGATGGCAGGATAGTCCTGTGGTCATCTTCATCATGGCTCTTAAATTTATGAACCAATGTGTGTGCCTGTCTACAGGTTAGAAGCACATTCTGATGTAATAGACATTTCCCTGCAAGATGAAAAGAGGTTATCATTGATTGTTATTGTTTTTATCCTGAGAAAATATAGAGAATATCATATAAAATAGCAAAAGGAACTGTGACTTATGTTTCACACATAGCTGTCTAGTCTCGCATACCGTATCTTATATTTTGCATAGCAACGTTTTCTGCCCTCTACAACATCGAAATTTTATACTGCATTTTTTTAAGGGAAAGATGGCCGGCACATTTTGCTACAGAAAGAGGGATGTGCCTTTAAAGCTTGCCACACTGTACTACTGGATGATTAATATGTAGGCTATAGGTAGGGAAGGTGTAAAAACCCAAGAACAGCTTTTACTCTAAGGATAATCATACTTGGAATAAAATATTTTTTGACTTTCTTTGTCCCCGCCACAAACTAATCCATGCTCAAATGACATCTAGGTCAGCTAGGTGAATACAAGTTTTGTTTATACAAAATTTTATTTACACGAAATAGTTTATACAAAATTGCTAATTACATTTACATGTCTGATACAGTTTCGGGCATAAAATAGATATAATAATTTTTCTCAGTAAATGAAACATTCCTAGAGAGAAACCTAACAGTAGTATCTGCCCTAAGATAGCTTTCCATTAGCATACCACAGTACTCAAAACTCACACAAGTTGAGCATCTTCTTTAAGTCAAGCTTTATTTTGTTTGATAATTCTGTGAACACATCCATCAGAATAAAGATATATTATCCGAAGAGTAAATTTCATGAGTGAGATTCGGCTGGACCAAGAAACAAAAATACCGATTCTTGGGAAAGTAAACACGAGGAATCCAAAAAGACTCTGGAGCATAGATGGGCCAGCTAACAGGGAAGCCAGCAAAGCTATCTCCAGCAGGCAGGCACCAGGATACACACACTTCCTGTTCCTAACTAAATATGAGTAGATTCCACCCATTCTTGGTTCTAAAGTCTCTGGATTGGCAGTGGCCCTGGACTTAGTTGTTAAATGGGTGAAATGTTACCCCTAAAGAGCTGGAACTGATGGAAAAAGGAATTAGACACTTAGGACCAGGCATGTAAATGAACAGGGTGAGTGGTTTGCGGGGGAGAAAGTGTTCAGAATATTGAGACAAATTTATTCTACTATGTATATTCTTAACATTTGCATAATATGAGGTCTGAACTTCTCAGGAAGTACCAGACTTATTGGAAGGATCGCTTCCTAAGTTATACAAATATCTAACCACTATGCTGTATACCTGAAATATATAATAGTGAATGTCAACTGTAATTGAAAATTTTTTAAAAATTAAATGTCTTCAAAAGATCATGGACATGAAAATGTCTTAGGTTAGTTGTTAAAAACACAGATTCTTCTTTCCTACCCCAGAAGTATTGAATCAGAATCTTTGAAGTGGGGGTTTAAAAATCTGTATTTTAATAATTCTTACACACTTGTTTTGTCCCAAGAAAGGTCAAAAGTTGCTCCCTGATTCCTGATATGTTTCAGGCCAAGTATTCAATACAAGGTGAAATGATACAGCAAGTGTTTTGGTGTTATCTAAGCTGTGATTGTGCATCTAGGAGCTGCCCACATCTAGCATATATTGGATGGTAGCAAAATGTATACTTTCAGAATGTGCATCCTCAAATATACATGAAATACTCCTATTTATTGAGCATAGAAACAAATTAAAATCAAGTTTTTTTTTCTTACAAATGTCCAAAATTTGAAATAAGTCGAGATTTTAAAATAATTTTTCTCCTTATTTTCTGTTTCACTTAAGAATTACCTCAATTCATGGCTATTATTACTCTCAGTTGCAAAACTAAATGTTTGTAGAATTGCTAGGCTATGTCTTTTTTCCAGTTGAATCCATTTGAAACCATGAAGTTATGTGGCTTCCAATTCAAATAATTAGTTAGTACAAGTCTTCTCAAAATCAGCCCAGTTACATTCAGAATGTTTGTGAAGCATTCAGTAAATCTAATTCAATTTTGAAATTTGTAACCAGACTCTTCACTGGGTGTGTCTCATTTAAATTGATTATATTTTTAAATAAAAATTCACTTATTCCAGTGAATCTTCTAATACCATATAAGCCAAACCTAGAGTATGGTGGAAAAAGATATGTTTATTTTCTGCTATTTCCCAGGTATACGAATTAATTTTTTTTGTTTTCAAGTTTATATACTTGTTTAATTAATAATAGAGTAATTTGTACCATACTGAGTCCTATTTTTGAAATACCACATTCTGAGTTAAAAAATAAATAAATAAAAGCATGCTTCCAAATCTACTGAACTACAAAATAAAAATTATGATTGTATATACCATAGTAGATAGAGGCACTCTTTTCCACTATAGATAAGCCTATAAAAATACTAAGTTTACTTATTGAAATTTCAATGAAAGACACTTTAAAAGTACAATTAATATATGTGTAGATAAAATTAAGTATGAAAGTAAGGTTAAAACCTTCTGTGTTCTGTATACTCGATGTTACTGAATTCCTCCCAAAACACTCATGATGCAAATCTGATCATGAAGAACATAGAATAACATACACCAGATCATATACCCTAACCCACAAGTGGTCCAGCTCTCATATTTTAAAACCACTTTTCAATAAGGGGTGGGTGGCACATGGTACAAATTTCACCCTGAAGACACATGTCAAAATCACCAATAGGCCAAATATATTGAAAAAGTCTCTACAACACACTTATTTTTTTTTTTATAATTTAAAGTACATAAAATAAAAAGAGACTCTTCTTGGCAATTCTAAATATATGTAACAAGAAATATTTAGAAGGTCATGAGTTTAAAACGTTTGAGAAACAGGGTTTCACAGGGTCAGGCTAATTAAGGGCATAGCTCCAAGTGCACCTCGTTAACCACAGACGTTGGCAGCTCTTGGAGTGTGAAGTTGGGAGATGACTGGGATTGGCCTCATGTCCTAAATCATCCCTCATTAGAGCTAGGAAGCCCAGACTCTATAATTTTTTTTCCTTCATATCCAGAAACCAAATATGACTGTCTAGAGCATCTGTCCACTGTCTTACGTGAGGAATATCCATCTTTTTTCTTCCATTGCCTTAAGTCAGCATGCTCTTTATCTTTTTAATATATTTTTTCTTCTGCTTTTCAGGGACAGAAATTAAACTGCACTTCTTTTTCATTTTATCTCTTTCACGTATACATTTATTTTTCATGTATTAAACTTGGTAATTCAATTGTAATCCAAATGACATGAACCATGGCTTCTATATTATATATTATGAAATAACTAGCCATGTGAGTTAACTGACTTAAGTCAGTAAACGGCATCTGTCATTATTAGAACAGACAGGTTTTCAGAGAATGAGGAGCAATTATAAACTGCATCTTCAACCAGAGTTTACAGGGGAAACTGCCTCAACGCTGTAATTCTTCTGCTCAAAACCATGGGATTTTCAATAATAGGAATGACGCCAGTCCTGTGGGCAGTTTCCAGTGGTGGCAGAGCTCTCCTAATACTTTTCTTCTCCACATTACAAATGTCGGATTACCTAACAGACCATATCACTTGGGGTGGTCCTACCTTGTAATCACCTACACAATGATCCATGCTATATTTATATTGCATTTTAGTCAAAAGGTAAGCAGCACAATGTTTATGTACCTTTACGGGATAAATTATTCAGTGCCTTTTATAAAAGATCATTCACTGATGCTACGAAAAATACAGATCCTTTCTTTAATGCAGAATGATGAATATATCTGAGACTCTTTCCTCATGAAGCTTTAAAATATGCAAAGACTTAAGCTAATACAGTGCTTCAGAATAATCACTGGGCAGTAGACTGTATAGTTTGTATTCGTTCATGTAGCCATTCATTCAACATTGAGCTCCTATGTTACGCCAAGCAAATGCAAGCTTTGAAGATTTAAAGAAAAATAAACTATGCCCTTTTTCTTAAGAAGTGTATGGTTTATTGAGAGACAGATTCGTGAATTACAGTCATTGCAGTAAGTGCTATATCGCAGACCCTGGAAAATTTCATAGACATCCACGAGGCAGGGTCACACATTTGGCCTGAGGAAGTAAAGAGAGTCTCAAGTAGGCTCTTGGAGAATGAAGAGCAGTCTGAGTAATAAGGAACATGGATGGTGGGCATGGGAATGAGAGGCACAGAAGTAGAAAGGTGCCGGGAAAGGAGACGGGACTTCTGAAGGTATGTTTGAAGATGCTTAGCACGGCTGGGAGTGTGAAGGGGAGGCTGGCGGAGGTTGGCGTCGCTAAGGAAAGGTCAAATGGAGCATTATTGTGAATGACTTGGTAGTCTGTCTCCTAATGCAGCAGAGTGTGACCGGAACAGGAGTGTGAAAGGGGAAAGAAGACGTCTCGTTCCTTCCCCGGCCATCATCTGACAGCTAGCATTCATTCCCAGCTCTCCTACATAAGAAAGTCTGTAATTTGATGATTGCGTGTTCATGGGATCTTGACTTTAAAATATCTGAAAATTTACTGAGAAAAGTAGAAGTCAAGATACTTCTTTTTGAAACTATAGGAGGTTTTGGTTTGGTTTATTTATTGAAAGAGGAGGCTCGTCATCCCCCCCTTCATCTTTCCTCTTGGAGAATATTGTTCGTTTTTGGTAAACATCAGTTAACGAGGCCACTGGTCCTGCAAATGAAAAGCAAAGACCACAAACTAAAATGCAATGGTTCTATGCTTTGTAGATCAAAGGAGCATTTTACTGGAAAACGGTCTGTCTACATCGAAGACAGAGCTTATTCTGAGATGCTTTTTCTAAATATGGATTAAGGTTCACCTGTTGCTTCCTTAAGAAATGTGAATTTCAGTCCAAAACGTTCATTGAATCTTTGTGACTCATACTGATTTCAGACTTTTAGCTCTGGGTTGTCGGAATGCTAACTTTTGGCCTTGGTGATCTCCCTCCCACAGCACTGTCCTTCATTCCTAGGGTCGTCTTCGGTGTTGACATCCAGGGTCGCACCTGGGGCGGGAGGGAGGTGGGGCATCTACCTGTGAGAGGGTGCGCCTGGACTGGTGTCTCAGACACCAGGCAGGGCGCTGACCTCCAGAGATGATCATCACCGGGAAGCGGACCAGGGGCCGCCACTGTGTGCCCAGGCGTTACCCACTACGGGGATCCCCACACCTCGTTTCCTACGCAAATTAATCTCAGCTGACTCGGCCTGTGGGAGAGAGAAAATGGGTTCCAACCGGGTCCAGTTATGTGCAGAACCAGAGAGACCACGAGTAAAACAAGAAGCCCATTTTCCTCTCCTCAGTTATTTGTAATATTTTGGAAATGTGTACCTTTTGAGGGCATGCAGAGCCTCCTCTAGCTTCCTCTCCTCCCAGCAAACTACCCTGGGAATTAAATGTTGAGGAGCCCCCAGCCTCGCTTGTCAGAGCACTGGGATCCCTCTGCCTCAGGTGCTTGAAACACAGCAAGAGTGACTGACCAGCTAATTTATAATACGTCTCCACTGTGTGGGTTAGCACTTCCGGTCACACTCGTTGGAAGGAGCTGAGCTGGTTCCCCTGAAGCTTTGTTTCCTGCTCTGAGAAGAGGCCAGCACTGTTGAAAATTCAGGGTAGAAAAAGGGTGTCTAAAAGTCAGCTTTGATGTGTTTTTTCAAAGCATTCTACGAAGAATCAGAAAATTTGATGTTGTTATTAACTCCAACAGCCTGACATTTGCCCTTGCTTCCTTCTGCAATTTCTACGCCTGAGGCTAAAAATCATTCTGAGGTGTTCTCTCAAGCTAGCCTCATAGACCTCTGGTATCCCTGAAATCAGCAGTGACTGCCAAGAGTACATACCCTTTTTTTAAATACGTCCTCATTCTTCAGAGAGTTTAATTACATTTTCTCAAAGTTAATAAGTTCCATTTCTGGGGGGTTTTAATCTATTCTCAGTTCAGAAATGCCTTTCCTCAAGAGACTTAACAATCATTAATGAGACTCTCCATGTTATGAAGTGTGATTCATAGTCCAAAACTCAGATATAGGATAAATATTTGTTTTCTATCATTTGGTTTATTCTCTGACTCTAGGCCCACATCCTGTGATAATGACAGAAAGTATGATCACCATACTTCCTGGGTGTCCAGCTGGGCTTGTGCCCCAGCTCCGAGACATCCAGGACTCATACGAAGGTCTCTAATCTCAGTGGGTCAAAGGCTTCCCCTGAGATGTCTATCATCTCTGTGTGCCTAATCCTTCAAGTTCCCACTGCTTTGAATTGAATCCATCACACACTTGGAGCAAGACAATGCTTCACAGGGCCCAGGAACTCTGTACAGCTGCTTCCCTCCAGCATCTCTGCCTCCTTGCCAACGGCTAACAGGCTGCACCAATGTCTTCTGCAAAACCACAGCATCTTTCTCATTGTTTCTCTATAGACCGAGGAGGCTTTTTTCCCTTCTATCTGGAAGAAAGCCCTACTCTCTACCTCCAAAACTACCGAGTTTCTCCAAATATCCTTTTTCAAACTCACATATCCTCTGCTCTTGATATTTCTTTAAGAAACACTTCCCTTAATCTCATCAGTGGGCTTAAGATTTAAAATAATAACAACCCATTATTCCATAGGCATAACAGGCAGAAGGAAAATTCTGGGTCTGCTTATCTTGTTAAATAAGAGGAAGGTAAATCAAAACAAAAACAAAATACAGAGAAGATGCTAAATCAATTTAAAAATAAAATTTCGCCACAGCGTTTTAGTGGAGCATTATAAGAGTGTATGTTCTTGTCGTTTGAACATTGATCGATGAGAGGAAAGGGGCTGATATTCAGAGTTTTGCAAGAATCGGGACACAAAGGGGTGACAGTGCAGCACCAACACCTCGGAGCATCTCGCTGAACTGGAGAAGAAAGACATTTAACTTATCTTCAGATCAAAACCAGACTTTCCCTATCACTCCGTCTGGTGGCAAACACACGTGTGCAGAGAAAGGGCGCCCAGCTCGTGGCTGTGCCGAGAGCAGCTGCATCGCAGACAGCTTACGTGCTGGGGCAGACGGGAGACCAAGCCAGACTGATTCCGGGATGCGAACGAGACACTTCGTCCTGAATACCTTCACACTTAGTGGGAGTAGAGTAGACTGCAGAGCGCTTAACTCCTTGAATATTAGGTGAAAGATTATAGTCATTTCTCATTAGGCCTTAAGTTAAAAGTGACTTTGATTAGACTGTAGGTCCCATGGTATACAGGTCACGTTATTGGACAGAGGAACTTAAACTAGTCTAGATGCAGAGCATCACATTTGTCTTTCAGGAACAACAGAAAAGGTCTACGAAATGATGAAAACCTAGGACAGTAGTTAACAAAAACAATAGGTTGGTCTAATTCAGAGACAGTTGCGAGATGTTAACTTACTGCACATAGGACATTAGGAAGAGGAAGAACTTGGAGCGAATTTCTATGAAACTGAATATGTGATGATGCCATTAACTAATATGGGAAATATAAGAAGAAGATGAGGAAGAGCAAATTTTCCAGAGAAGAAAATAAATTTCATGTGGGACCTATGTATTTATATTTCCTGCCTAATATCCTACTAAAAAGATAAATGGGCTTTTAGGCACTCAATCACTAATAAGCTCAATAGAGAGTAGTAGAAAATGAGATGAGAAGAAAGAAAATGTCATTGGTGAACAAATGGGGTATTAAGCTACCACGTGATATCATCAAGAGAAAAACATGCTCTATCAAAGGAATACCCAAGATGAAACTGTAGAAGGGAAGACCATTCAAAGAACAGGAAAGGAGGCTGAGAAAGACTGAGCAGAGAGGTGGGGCATCAGGAAAGGGGAGGAAGAGAGTTGGAAACTTGGTGCCACGAGGATGCATTTGAAGGAAGAGGAGTCATTGATATTATGCTACAGAGAGATCAAATAAGATGAGAAGTGAGCAGGTGTCCATTGTTTTGATCGTGGTTAAATCAATATGAGTGATTTTACTGCAGTTACGTAATATCCGTTAGATTGCAAAATGTTATTGATGAAGTAAAGATCAGACTATAGACCATACCTTTAAAAAGACTGTGTGTGAAAAAGAGTGACTTGGGCAGCCACCAGAGATACTAGGTTTTTGATAAAACAAGAGATGGTCTTATTTTTTGAAATAGAAACTGGAAAGTTACTCAACTCAAATGAAACATTGAGAAAATAAATCTTAAGATAAAAATGTATTCTGTGGATTTATTTGGTTGTCTTAAGAGCTAAACCTATTCCATCTCCTTTCAGAGGGTCGGAAAGATCTAGCAACAGCACATGAACTGTAGTGACCCACATATTTCCTTGTCTTTATATAGTGTTCTTCCATTTCTCTGAGTGTGCGTAGTCTTAATCCTCAGACTCTGTTTCATTCATTGTTCCAGAATTTATGCTACCCCAGGGAGAAGCCTGTCCCAGCGACAGTGTTAAAATATTCGATTTAAGAGCTTAAGTGACCCAGTCTAAACACCCATGATACTATTTTTCCTACATTGAGTTTAGGTCTATAAAATACATTTCAAAATTGTTGTAACCACACTCTTACTTTACCCACAACTTCTAATAACTGAGTGTCTTTCTTGAGTAGCCGAGTTCCTAGGGTCCAGGCGTTCACTACAACTTCTTGATGGATCTCCTGGAGTTTTAATTTTGTTTGAATTATGGCTGCCATGCTTTCCAGATGACGGTCTTTGCCTGTAATGGGAATACCTAAAGTTGCTGCATCTTTTCAAAGGGCCAGTCTCATTTCTGAATCACAACCTTTCCAATTCAAGCTTGACTCTCCAGTGGTTCTGATCCTGGAACCTCACTTGTTGAGACTCTTGTCTGCTTCTTTTCCCTCCTTCCTTATTCTATAAGAGTTTTCAGACTGGAGGTTTTAGGGATGAATTGGTGGGGTGGGGTGTTGTCATATTTCTACACGGGGAGAAGGGGTCAAGTTCCTTGCTCTACGACTATCTCATAAGTGAAGATCAGTTACTTTCCAGGGCATCAGAAGTTACTTTTTCTGCCATTCTTTCAGCATTACAAGGAGAGTTGACCGCGCTTGAGAAAAGAAAAGATAGAGGGTCAAGAAAAGTTACACTTCACTCGATTGTAGAAATTGGGCAAATGTAGAAGAAGGAGGTGATCATAGGCAAAGAAAATAGTAGAGGACATTGAGAACAATGCAGCGAAGAGACTCTGGGAATGGTAGAAATAATATCAGCTGTCTTTGGTTTCCTCGCTGTATATTGATGCTATTGTCGTTGGTATACCATATTGGAAAAATAATCACTTAACATTACTTGACTTTTATAAAATGCAAAGGAAACAATATTTGCCTTCATTTTGGAGCCTTTGAATGAGGGCCCTATTATACATTCACATCATCGTTAATGCATAGGAAAACATACCCGATTATTTAAAGGGTTTCGGTTGCCAACGTGTGCATTTAATATGGATTTGTTTAAATCAGTGTCCTTGTGCACTGTTAGCAGAAAACATTTCCACTCATTTGGTCTAGAATAATTGAGTCCATTTATACTCGACAGTCTACTGGCATGCAACCAGTATAGCATGCTGGGAGGACTCAGTTTGATGTCGGCCTTCTCCCAATGTCTGTAGTTACTGGCAAGACTTCCCTGTTGTTATGCCTCTGACCTCTGCATTCCATGGAGAAGTTACTCTCGCTTACCTCTGCATAGGCTGGATGAACTTGGGGAATAGTTAGATAATCTGACTATCTTTTGGTCGATAGTCATCATATTTTTTTTTCTGACTTGGTCATTTTAATCACCAGTTATCTTGGTACTAGGATCTTCTCTCGCTTCATGAATGATTAAAACTATAATCTTTGAAAACTGAGTGCTCAACCTAGATCACATTAATAATCCTAGTAATAATTATGTAAAGCAATTATTGCATCTTAAAGCATGAAATATCCTCTTCCACAGGAGGATAAAATATAGGCAGAAAGTTATTTAAGAACAATAATGATAAAGTAATAATTCAATGCTTTACTCTTTTAATCAATACAAGCTCTTAAACCAAATAATTAGACCTAATACCAAATCTTAGAGCTTAACTTATATGATTTAATAACGAAATATGCTCATGTTTAATGAATAACAGACTTTTCCATTGTCTTACCAAAAGAGAAATATGGGAGTCCACAAGTGAGTAGATCGTGTTTTTGCAGAACGCCTGCAGCTCACACTGGGGAAACTGTCTTAAAAGGCTTACCTAATAAAAACGGAGAAAGAACAAGCGGGTACTAATGCTTATCAATACCCAACATAACTCAGTTATCCTGTCTGGGAGTCAAAACCTATTACACTCTAGTAAAACAGATGGATTTCCTATTTTCCAATTATGGTCTGGATTTTTACTGAAGTCAATAAACATAACTGTTATGGGCCCTTCATAGTATTTTTTTTTTCCAGAGAAATACATGTACTTTAAGTGCCACAAAGTACATTCCAGTATATAAAAACAGTAGCAAAAATCTTTTAAAAGTATATGAAAATGAGGAGCAACAATTGCACTGAAGAAATAATATTATGCATAGAATTACATCTTTCTATATTCAGTT
Source organism: Pteropus alecto (assembly GCF_000325575.1). NCBI lineage: Eukaryota > Metazoa > Chordata > Mammalia > Chiroptera > Pteropodidae > Pteropus > Pteropus alecto. The sequence goes on along the minus strand of NW_006440645.1, from coordinate 6,175,006 downwards.
ATTCCTTAGGCATCCTAATTAAATAAGTAACTCCCTTCAATGATTTATGTCCACTTTCTAAAAAACAAACCATTGACTTTATATCATTATTTTAAGGTCGATCTTAGGCTTTATGTATTTATTTATTTATTTTGCTTTCGGGTTAACTGTGTAAACAGAATACAGTTTCATTTCTCACAAATTTCTCATGCCCTTAAACTTTTTTTAGCTTTTAAATTTTTAAATGTTGCTAAATATTACTCAACTTGAATGGAAAGGTCAAAGAATAGCTTTGAGAATATTTCAGCGTATATTTCTCACAAACAAGGCCATCATCCTTTATAACAACAAGACACCACCAAAGCCATGAGCTTAATATTTAGACAGTAACGTCATTTAATCCTCAGATCTCATCTAAGTTTTTCAGTAGTCCTAATAATGACTCGTATAATAAAAAAAAATCTAGTTTACAGTCACATGTGGCATTTAACTGCCACGTCTCTTTATAGTCCTTCAGCCCAGAATAATTCCTTCGCCTTCTTGTCACTGTCATGACCTTGAAACGTTTAAGATCAGAAGTCAATTATTTTGTACAATGTATTCCAATTTGGAATAGATTTGATTAGATTTAGGTTACAGATTTGGGGGATAATCGTGTTTTTCTCGTTGCAGCTTAGAAAGTGGCACATGTTTTCATCTGTTCCAATACTGATGAAGTCTACTTTGACCATTCGATGAGGGCAACGTCAGCCAAGAATTTTTACTGTTAAATCAAGCTATCCCTGTTTGTAATTAATACATGCTTTATGATAAGGTAGTTTGAAATGATTATTATCCCATTCCTCATCAAACTTTTAATATACCCATTAATTGTTTTATATTTGTATTGACTTACCATTTGCTATTTTATTTAATGGGGTTAAATGTATTATTATTATTATTTATTTTGATAATCAAATTATTCCTTATTTGTCATCAGGACTCCACTGGAGCAGACTTCTGGCTTTTTCTATCATTTTTTTTTTTAGCCTTTTTTGACACTACAAATGTTCCAGGCTCATCTTATACTTTCTTTGTGGAACTCTGATTTAAAATATAGGATGTTTCTCTCTATGCCATTATATTTGTAAATGATTTATAAAAGTAGAAAGAAAATAAAAGTTTTCCCATTAAGAGGCCAGATCCCCCAAAATAGATTTACATCTTTGATATAATTCATTTTCATTCATAAGATGTAAACTGTGTTAGACGCTTAATGCACATCTGAATGAGGTACCAGTCTTGCCTACCTGGAATTAAAGCAAACACAAACAAAATAATGAAAAAAAAAAATTAACAAACAACAACAACAAAAAGGAAAGGGTCAGATCAAGTTCTAAATGCAAATGACTAATAAAAACTCAGTTTCACAACAGTAGATAAAAGATGAGAACATGGGTACATGTTTAATTTACAATGTTTTAAACACTGATAACAGAGTATATGTATGTGAAGATTGTATGTAGAAAGGATTACTTTCACATTGCGAGGCACAGATAATTCAGAATAACTGATTCACGTGCAACTATTTTACCAGAGTTAGCAAGAAGGGACAAATCTGGAGAAGATATAATGAGGGTAAAAAATTCTGCAAATATCTTAGTTTACATGAAAATTTTTTGACCCAAGTGGCCACTAAGCCTCTTTTTGTTTAATTTATACTTGCTGTTTCAGAACTCTCTTCTCCAGAACTGGCAAACCTAATCTAAAATAAATCCAATATGGTAATCTCAGAGAGGACCCGGTTTACTGAGTGATGAGTAATCCATGGAACTGCATTCTGAGGGAGCCTGAGAGCAGTGTGACACAGATCAGCAGCCAGGCCTGCCGTGAACAGAAGTAACCATTATGTACTTGTCAGACTTTATGAGACAGTGTAGACATAAACAGCAGGACTAGCAGCCAAATCCAGCCTTTCCATTTCTCTCCTTCTCTCTGTAGCTGTGGCTAAAACCTGTGCCAGTGACCACTGGGATTCGTAACGCCCTTTGCCAGTAACAGAGGCCAGACGGTCATTAAACTGGATATAAACAAGGCGGGAATTAAGGATGGTGAATGGGTGGGCGGACCTCCTAGAAACTATCTGGAGAAAACCCAGATTTCCCAAATGTAATCGTAGACCTTAGAGTTCAAATCAGCATGTCTACCCTGAAATAAATGGCGGTAAGCCCGTTTTGTTTGCGGGTCGGGGAAAACATAAAGGATTTTCACTGCTGGGCAAAAATGATACACATGTGTACATTCGAAGTCTCCAGGCCCACTCTACCTGTACGTACCTGTATGCATATATCTTTCACTCTCATTTCATCTAGATATGTGAGTATCTACCCATAAAGTCGACTCTCAGAATAATTTTAATGATCAGTATATCTTTATTAAATAATTACATGAATTTTAAATTTTATGTAAGAAAACTGAAGAAGCCTACCTAAAAATGACAATCATTCTCAGAAGGGTTTAAAATCACTCTTCAAATTAAGTCCTATTGCATTTAATAGAAGCAGCACTCCTTCGGGCATACCTCCTCAATGGAAACTTGTGATCTCGTCAAGCCCAGGGAGAGCTGTTCAGGTAGCAGTGACCTAAAACAGATGACCCATCCGGCCACAGAGGAGACTTCTATGCTGCTCTTTTATTATAGTGCTAAACGCAGAGGCAGAATTGTCACACAGTTAATGAAACTGAGACTTCAGAGACCCTCGCTTGTGTGAAGCATTTCCATAGCACTGAGAGAGGCCCTAGCGAGCGATGTTAACTGCTGAGAACCATATACCTTAGCTGAGACCTTCCAAATTGTATGTTTCAAGCCCCACATAGGATGCATAAGTTAAAAACAAAAAACCAAAAAAACAATTATCCTATTATCTCAAGTAAATTTATTTCTAGGCAGGGTATATAATTGTTCATTAATTCACTCATTCATTCAAACAATGTCATTTGCACATTGGTCTTGTATGAGGCAATAGACTAAAATTTATTTTAAAAAATCATAGAATTGGCTCTCAAAGAGTTTAGATTCTAGTAGCAGAGAGAGACAGACACAAAAATGTAGAGTAGGAAGCTGTACCCTACACATATGAGTTTGCAGAAAAGTAGATAGAGTTTCCAATACAAAAAGCCAGTAAGTCATGGGAACACACATTGAACTTTTGAGTGTGCTTCAACTATATGTATATTGTTGTTAGGGTATCTTTTTGGATAGTGCTGGTTAAATTTACTAGAGGTCTTTGGGGATATAGCATAATGGGCATAAAGACAGGAAACATTTGGAAAACTAACATCATTTAAACAAGAAAAAAACATTATTTATACTTCAATGTCACATTGTGTTTTGAAAGCTTAATGACACTTCTTAATCAGGCTGTAGGAAGTCATAAAATGCCACACAAATTTAGCTGTTGCTTCAAAGTTAAGGAGGATGTGTTTTACGTCTTTGCTAGGTATCCAGAATTTTCTTTGGTAACTGAAGTCTCTTTTCACTTTTGTACATATTTTTTCTGCTAATTGATATTGAGTTCTAAAAATGAAGTTTAAAAATAGAGCAACCTAATATTAGGCTTTTAAAGTTTTCATGCAGCTTTACTAACATTTCATTAACGACTTCACAAATGTGTCAGGTCAGGATTTCATTCAAACACCATGTGAATTGTAAATCGCTTCTAAAATAACTTACATGTGCCGCACACAGTGTTAGGTCCTCCACTGACATTAAGAGCAAATTTAAATTAAAAGCGAATTTGGTAAAAGTTGACAATTCTTTAAATGATGTACATAATCAAACCCGATTTTTTAAAAATTGCTTATGACAGCTTCAGTTATTCACAGAAAATATGGTATTTGTGAACCTCACTTATTGAAAGAGTATGATTGTCTCATTTATAACAGGCTAATTATTCATTCAAGAATCATAAATCATAATGCTTAAAATGCTTCGGGTAATAGACTAGGTTCTGCTCATGGTAGACTTGAAAATCAGTGGAGATAGACACAGAAACACAAAAATTATAGCACAGCAAAAAAAAAGGCCCATAATATAAGTAAGAACAAAATGTAATTGCAGCATACTGAGCATGGGACCAGTTGCTCAGCATAGGCTATGAGGCGATCCTTCGAGAAGAAGTGATAATTTCCGTCTTTTAAGAAAAATAGTTGGGGCTTTGAGATAAAGAAGGAGAGTTTTTCAATCTGTGAAACAAATTGCAAAGTCATATGAAGCCATGGCAAACAAAACCTGGCGGTCTCAGGGAATGACAGATTCTGTAGCTGGATTTGAGAAACGGCTCGAATGGGTGCAGAGAGGTCGGTAAGGCAGACTGCAGTCAACGGCGGACAGCAGGGCATCCAGGGACGGTTGACGCTGGGAAGTGACGCAATCAGATTTATTGCGTAGACAGGTAATATTCTCGGTTATACAGAAAACGGAATGCAGGTGGTGAAAAGTGGAGACAAAAGTGACCAGATGAGAGGCATTTGACACAGATCTTAGAAGAGATGACACGGACCTGACCCGAACACCGAGGAAATTAGGACTCCGAGAAAAGAGCAGGCTTTTGAGACAATGCCGAGGCAGATTCCCTGGTATTTAGTAACAAACTGACATAATACATGATAGGAGTGGAAAAAACCTTTTAAATTATACTTGCGTGCTCGAAAGACTTTGGAATACTCTTAACTCTGAGATAGAGTGCAACACAAGTATGAGGTAGAAAGAAAATCTCAATTTTGAACATACTGAGTTTGAGGTTTCTTGAAACATGCCAACCGAAATAGAAATTTATCTCCAAACCAATGAACTGATATTACGATTTCCAGTTGTAACCCATACTCCCTCAAATCCATCTTCTGCATTGCTGTCAAAATGACTACAAAAATTCAGTTCTGGCCATATTGCTGCTTTTCATTATTTCCTTCGCTACATATTATTACATAGAGAAAAATAGTTTCGGGTTCTCCTTGGGACTCCACAACCTGGACCCACCTGCCTCTCTAGGCTCTCTCATTGCATTCCTTTCTAAAAACATTTGCTTCAGGTCAATTAATTTCTTGCTCTTTCACACTTCCCTTCCCTTCCTTCCTTCCTTCCTTCCTTCCTTCCTTCCTTCCTTCCTTCCTTCCTTCCTTCCTTCTTTTCTTTCTTTCTTTCTTTTTTTCTTTCTTTCTTTTTTCTTTCTTTCTTCTTATATTTCCTGGCTGTTTATTCTGCCTGGAATGTCCCAACAAGCAATGTTTTAAGTTTCAAATCAGGTATTATCTCCATCAAACCTTGCTAAGGCAAGAATTGTCCATCCTTCTGTACACGGTACACAACCATCTGTGCCCTGTGTTTACCTATGACCCTTTATTCCACTTATTTGTTAGTACATCCTCTACTGGAATATAAGGAACAATACATACATATTTTTAAATCTCCACTGTATCGCACAGTGCCTAGGCTTAAAAGGAAAGAGAAAAAGGATTAATAGAATGAATATAAGTTAGTGAAATGTGCCTACCTTCAAAAAGAGAATTCTACACTTAAGAATGTATTCTACCAATATTATATGTATTCATGGGCACATGTAGAAAAGTGTTACCTGTGTTGATGTTAATGGTGCCAATCAATGAGAAACAATCTCAAGGTCTATCAAGGCTGGCTAAATAAATTTTGATTCAGCCAAATAATGAAATGGTTTTCACATATTAATATAATTTGGTGTATTTACATGTGTTAATATATTTTTAAAAAATCCAACAGAGTCGATTTGAAAAAAATGAATAGGGAAAATCAGTATGTTATAGTTTCAATTAGAGGTCAGCTTATTAGATTCTTTGGGCCACCTAACAAACTATCACAAACTTTGTGGCTTAAAACAACAGAAATTTCTTGTCTTCCAGTTCTAGAATCCAGAGATGGAAAACAAGGTGTTGGTGGGGCAGCACTCTCTCTAAGGACTCTAGGAAGAATTTATTTCATGCCTCTTTTATCTTGCAGTGGGAAGAACGGAAATCATGACAAAATTGACTTTTTCTATCCATGAACATGGAATACCTTTCCATTTATCTAGTTCTTCTTTGGTTTCTTTCATCAAAATTTTATAGTTTTCCTCATATAGATCTTGTATATATTTTGTTAGATTTCCATCTACATGTTTCATTTTGGGAAAGTGCTATGTAAATAGTATTGCATTTTTAATTTCTAATTCCACTTGTTCATTGCTGGTATAAAGGAAAGTAATTGAGTTTTACATATAAACCTTATATCCTACAACCTTGAAATAATCATTTGTGATTTCAGGAGATTTTGTCATTATTGTTACTGATTCTTTCAGATTTTCTACATAGATAATCATATTACCTGTGACCAAAGAGTTTTACATCTTGGTTTGGTGTCTGACATTAATTTGGGGAAATTCTAAGTCAGTATTCCTTCAAATATTTTTTTTCTGTTCCTTCTTCTATCTTTTCCTTCTGATATTATCATTATATATATGTTATACCTCTTGTAATTATCTCACAATTCTTGGATATCATTTGGTTTGTTCCAGTCTTTTTTGTTCTGTGCTTTTCAGTTCTGTAAATTTATATTGAGATATCCTCGCGCTCAACAATTCTTTCTTCAGCTGTATCCAGTCTACTAATGAGTCCATCAAAGACATTTATTCTTTCTGATAAATTACTTTCTATCTCTAGCATTTATTTTTGATTCTTAGAATTTCCATCTCTTTGATTTTTGCCTTGCCCATCTGTTCTTACAGGCTGCCTACTTATCTATTATCAACCTTAGCATATTAATCATAGTTGTTTTAAATCCAGATGTGCTGGATGTAAGAGACTTCTGTAGATGGATATTTAGTAATGTAGTGGTACGATGTTGGGGGAGGAGAAGCATTTTATAGCCCTATTAACCTTTTAGTGAGTCTGTGCCAGTGGACTGTGAACTTCAATGGTATCTGTCGATCCCCACCTCCACAGGTGGGGCGAGGTGGTGATAGCGGGCTGGAGTCAGTCTATGTCTCCTCCCATGTAGCAGGCAAAAAGGGCTGGAGTTGGTTATTTCTATTCTCCCATGTGAAAGATTAAGCATATTTAAGTTAGCTGTTTCTCTTCCCTAGGTTGGTTAGGTTCTGATAATACTCCAATAGTTTATGCTCTGATAAAATAGTTTCTCTTGAGGGAAGGCCTTGTTAAGAATAGAATGACCTGACTTACTTGAAAATGTGTTCCTTACCAGAAGGGATATTTTTCTCAAATAATCACTATGAGAATCTGGTCAAGTTTCTGGAATTAAAACTCACAAAAGTATGTCCCCCCATGACTGGGTCACTCTAGAGTTTGTAACTCTCAGAGTTGACCACACTAAGCCCCTAGAAATTAGTCAATCAGTTTTAATTTTCCTACCTCAGAACTGGTTCCTGTGGAGATTTTTTCTCATGGGTTTCTGCTAGGGTAAGTGGTGAGTCCATGTAGTCACCTGTCTCTCCAACTTTGGTGACAGTGATTTGCCCTTTGACCTCATTTATCTGATGAATCTGTGAAGAGTTGTTGGTTTTTCAGTTTGTTCAGCTTTTTACTTGTTATTAGGGTGGAATGCTGATTCCAAGCTCTTTACATGAGAAAACAGAAGTTCATGTTTTCTCGTTTTAGTTTAAATTCTGTTTCCTTTCAGGGTCTAGTTTTATGCTTATTTATGTTTAAACTGTCATCAAAGTAAAGGTTAAAATGGCTTAAGGAATGCCCTCCTATGAGGAAAGAATATACAATTTCAGGACTATTTTTAATTGACAACACTGCACTAACTGACTGGCCATGGGCCACGTGCTTATCTGTGAACCAGAGGATGTGATGCTCTGGCCAGCTTGGGCTAGGTGCCCTGTCTTAATGTTGTGGGTGCAGAGGAAGTAGAACTGTAGAATTAACAACTCCATCAGATGGGCAAAGCAAAAGGGTCTGAGCAGACTAAACTTTAAGTAATATCACTACAACCCTGAACAAACCGGATCCTGTCTGATCTCGGAAGCTAAGCAAGATTGGGCCTGGTCAGTACTTGGATGGGAGACCACCTAGAAAGACCAGGTGCTGTAGGCATAAAAAATAAGGGATTGTAAGCTGACAAGGTCCTTGCAATCTGTGAGGTCAACCAAGGGTTGCCTCACCAAAAAATAATAATAATAATAATAAATAATAATAATATCACTACAGCTACAATGCAAATTCTCATAAAGTCTTCTCTATGAGGGAAGCATCCAACAAACCCTTTGACTTAAAAAATACGAGCATTTTTTTCTTCTCATCAACAAAATGAATATAGAAAATGAATAATATGTGAACAATAAAAGTGAAAAAAAAAAAAAAAAGGAAACACTAAGATATAGGAAGATTCCGTGATTTTGTTTTTATTTTTCTCTGAGGACTTAAATTAGCAGCTTTCATTTTCACAGAAAGCTGTTTAGTTTTTCCCAGTCCGAAGAACATCTAAAAATAGAAATGGAACATAAAGAACGGAATTAAATGAACAGGTTCCCATTATGATACCGGGTGGTCACTGCAAGCCCACCCACGCACGCGCATCTGTTTGCCTCGGATGCCGTCTGCCCACCCTCCTTTGCCTCTGGTGTCAGCGTCCTGGTCATTGTCGAGGATTCAGCTTCCTCCCGCAGTTGAGTGCATGTGTAATTAGTTCATATCTTGGGGGTAAGGTTCGATTTTTCAAACTCAGGGAATAATTATTATTTCAAGTGGCTCTCCTTTTTCAATGAGATCTCTTTGGGGTCAGACTGGCTTCCAGCCTTTACGTGAATGAGAACGGCATTGCGCTTACTGATGCTGAAATTCTGTAAGCCACAGAGATTTTGGATCCCGTTTCTTCCTTTTTCCCTTACTCCTTCCACTATTCTGCATAAAGCTCTTTTTTTCCACATTAACTTGAGTGCACAGCAGTAAGATACTATGTGTGATATTGAAACGGCTTCTAATGTGACCTAATTTTTTATTCCACATGAGCTGGAAAATCTGACTTCTAAAAAGTAAACTATACCTTTTAAGTAGCACTGATCCAATTTCCTAAAGCTTATTTATTCTTTAAGAATATTTATATTCTTAAAATATAATTCTGCATTGTCAAGATATTGGCTGAGGTTTTGGAAATTCTGAAGATTTTTTTTATGAATCCTACAGTTTTCATCAATACTAGGAGTACTTATTTAAGATAGTTTCAAGATCCTTGCATATATTTATACAAAAATACAGCTTATTAAAGAAGCAGATAAGCACTATAGCTCATGATTATTTTTCCATGAAAAGTCTAGTTGCAGAGAAAAACACATTTTTAACTATTTTAAGCAGCAGTAATTATGCCTGGTGAACAAATATTATGTATATAAATATGTTGAATTCTTTACACACAGTGTGTTGTCAATCGTAGAAAGGTTTTGGTATAGCTTTCTGTCAGCTTCACTGAAGGACCTTTTCTAAGTGGCTATGAATTCTCTGAAATCTCTACCGTATATACTCGGTTTTCTAAAATTGTGAGACTGTCATTAGTTAGAGGAAAGGATGGCAGGATGTACCAAAATCTGCCTATTGGTAGGATGTACCAAAATCAATTGAAAATTAGAATTTTTTAAAAAATTACAAATGCCTCCTCCAAACCCAGTGACATGATTCTAATATAAAGTTTCCATACCTTGAGAATCACTATCTCAGTGAACCATTTTAATGCTGGAAATATATATTTTAGTCCTCAAGTTGTTGAGATGGCCAAAAATTGAGACCTACCAACGAAATCAGGAAAAAGTATTCAGTCAAACTAGCTATTTAACAATTAGCAAATAAAGCATTCAGATAAGTTTGTTTGTTTTTTCTGTGTTCGCTACATATTTTCTTGAGGTATATCAAACTTGGTATTCATCTCAAATCATGTACATGAAAAGTTTCAAAATATATATAAGAATGAATTATCTTTGCTAGAATTTTAAGCATTTTAAATTATCTTCTCAACAGTATGCTATACTCATATCATAGAATGATTTGTTTGTTCCAAACTAGCTTACAAGAGACTAAACATTTCTTAAATCTCAGGATTTGTGTATGTTTTGTGTCCCATCTTAAGCACAGTGCTTCGTACATAATAGACACTCAGTGAAAGATTCAGATGAAACATGTTTATTGAGTAAAAGAGAGCTTCACAATTTATTTTGCAGTTTATTTACATTACAGGGTAATTGTTTATTACACAGAAATTCTGGGAACTTTCCTAGGAGAACAACTTAACCTAATTTTGTATTTTAAAAACAGAACCCACAAAAGACACTTACTTGAGAGAAATAGTGTGAAGATAACACCCAAAGATCTTGTAACACTGACAAGAAATAAAATGCATATAAAAATTTTTTTCTAAATATATATTAAGCCAATAATCTTGTACGCTCAAAAGCCTATTCTCCAGAAGTACTTACTACTAGATTGTAGAAACATATTATTTTCCTTAGATTTAAGTTTTTCGTAAACAGTATTAATACTTACTGTGTAGAGTTAACCTAACAATACTTTAAAATAGTCAACGATCATTCTTACTTAAAAGTATTAGATTATTTGAAACTGTTTTATTAGACGTTATCAAAGTATGCTATCATAAATTATTTTTTTAGGGCAGATCACCAGAAGCCTACTGTTAAGTCAGGAGATAGCTGTTTCTGTCATCACTGTGGCAGCCAACATCCAACACAAACTTACAGTTGTGTAAACAAGCTCAAGATGAATGGCTCACAAATCTGTTTTCCTTTCACTGGCCCCTTTGGAAGCTCAAGTGACCCTGGAGGCCACCTACTCTCGGCCTCACCACACACACGGACACAGAATTCTTAGGATTTCCTTAGGTTACCCAGTCGCCCCTCAACTTGATTTTTATGACTTAAAGTCCCAGGAAAATTTTTTTTTTTAAAGGGTAGATAATTAATATTAAGAAGAAAGAAAAAAAATCCGGCACCCTCACCTGTGTTCTTCTGTAAGTTGCTAATTATAAACCTCACTCCTGTCAGGCTTCAAATTTTGGTCCAAATCAGTGGTAGGAGACTAGAGAAAGAAGCACCAAAACTAACTATACTGGTGCTCCAAATGCCAGTCAATTTTTCTTTGAAAATAAATAAAATTGATTTACTCCCAATAAAATTCTGCAACAGCAATTGACACCTAGGATGTGATACCTGTGATATCTGTGTTTGAGATTTCTCAGCAACTTAGCACCTTGAACAAGACATAGTTAGGTATAATCCTATCCTTGTGACCCCAGTACCCTCATCTTTAGTGATGTTTTCTAAAAAGCTAACTGAATCTTTAAACTAAAAATGGTTGTTTCCTTCGTTATACCCTTTATTTCCTACCTTCATTCCCTTTCTTTAAAATCTATCTTCATTTCTCTTTCGTAAAGGGAAGTTACTTACCTTTAGCCTTGATGTTTACCTCTAGGACTGGAGTTTCAACACAAAATGGAACTATTTTACTTAAAGGAAATGAAAGTTAAGTAAACACATATTTATTAGTACACTGTATTGCTTTAATATTTAGAAAGATTACATTTTATTATTCTATCAACTTTTTTCCAAGCTTGCTGTATTGTTGTCATATTTGATTTAGCATTTTGCTGAGAACTCATATATCTGTTCTTTATTTTAAAAAATTACCTCTTTTTTATCTTACTTATTTCTTACTGAGTAAGCTTTTAAATTAATGTTTCCAAATTACATGTTCCTGTTAGAGATAGAAGATCAGCAGCCACTTAGACTTTTTTGCAAAGCTCTGTGAATACTCTAAGAGGTTCCTTCCAAGGCAGATGACAACTAACAGCGCTGGTGGCTGCATACACAGAAAAACAAAGACGTCAAAGGGAAAAAAACTCATAAGGCAAAAAATATCTCTAGACCCAGAGATGTTCCTGTTTCTGATCTTAGAAGTGTTAGTTTATAGATCATTTTCCCCAAACATCTTTTCTCTGTTTTTTTCCAAATTAAACTCACTCTACCCACAAAACTTAAATAGTATGCAATACTTGTCCTTTTTTCAATATATTTATAAGTAATAAACAATTTTTGTTTTCTACTACAGAGGAAATGTGGCGTTTTGAAGAATCCTAGAAAGAAAACGTCCAATTTGGGGGTGTCACAGGATCGTATTCCCTTTGTACAGGAATTTGACAAGCATTCCCTTAGGGACATAAGTAAGCAGAAAAATGGAGCTAAACAAAGAAAAATAAAGTAAACTGGAAACAGAATAGAGAGAGTGAAGGGAGCCAAGTTGGGCCATTAAGTTAAGAAAGAAACAGTATTAAGATAAATATATATAATAGTGAACAGTAAAAGTAGAAAACTTATTTAATAATAATACAAATGTTTGAAATTAATTTTATGGCATTCAGTATTTCATTTCGTGAAAGGAAAAATGTTAACAAATATAGGAGAATGGATTATTAAAAATCTTTTGAAATTATTAGTTTTATCCCATTATAAAGCAGGCTCAAAAACTAGTTTAAAGAGAGGAGGTGGCACAGTTGTGTTTTGAGTTTCTTCTAGACATGTTCTCTATTAAATATATAGATTACTAGATCTTGCAAATGTATTTTGATAGAGGTACACATGTTAATTGTCCATCTTAGACACATGGGTCAATATGGAGACATATGAAGGTAGGACATCATATTAAAATTGTGTATTTTATTGAAAGGCAGAAAAAATAAATGTAATAATTTAGGCGGTGGGGATTGCCTACTAGAAGTAAAATTTTAAATTAAATCAAGTTATCTATGCAAGCTATACTTAAATTAATAATTCGATCACTTTTCCATTATTAATATAACTCATGCGCGTAAATAGATTCTGGAGTTTTATTGTACAGCCTAGGGCCTACAGCTGGTAAGACTGTATTATCTACTTCAGATTTGTTAAGAGGGTGTATCTTCTGTTAAGCATTTATAACACACACACACACACACACACACACCTAACAATAAAGGGGGCAGTAGGAAACTTTGGTAGGTGATTGCTATGTTTATAGCATTGATAATGATGATGGGTTCCACAGGTTTATTACTTATCCCCAAACTTATCAAGTTGTGTACGTAAATACGTACAGCTTCTTACCATCAGTATACCTCAATAAAGTGTCACTATACCTCAATAAAGCAATTTAAAAAGAAAAGACTGTGTGACAAATATGTAGTATAAGGACACATTGGACATAATGATACTATATAAGCAAAAATAATATGATATATATTAGCATAATGGTCAATAGATAAATAGTAGATAAGTTAGAAATACATTTAATAATTTATATATAAAAGAATAGTGTTCTCATGTTAAAAGAATATTTAAAAGCATACATGTAAACAATGTCATTATCATCTGTTTTCAGTGCTGTCTGAGTGCTGGTGATGAGGAGGGAGTTTAGATCATGTAAGACTTTACAGAAGATTGTAAAGATTGTTTTATGCTTTGAGGAAAAGGGGCGATTCTGCAGGATTCTGAACAGAGAATTGACATGTTCTAATAGACACATTGTAAGAGTCACTCTGGATTGTTTTTTGAGAAGAAACAGTAAGAATGGAAGCAGGTAAACCTGTTAGGTTGCTAACTGCAGTAATCTATGGGATGAATCATGGAGGCTTGGACTAGGGTGATAGCAGTAAAGGGTGGAGAAATGGGCATTTATGGGGTAAATATTGATGGTGGAGCCAATGGCTTTTGTTCATGGATTAGACATAGGGTGTGAGAAAAAACGAGAAGTCATGCGTGATGCCAAGAGTTGAGCAAAGGGAAAGAAGGAGAGGCCATTCACTAAGATGCAGACTGTGTGGAAAGCAGGATTTTCCAGGAGGCGGCGGGTCAGTTGCAAGGTGGGGCGATGAGGTCGCACTTCAGCTCAAAAAGAAATCACCAATTAGACATGCATGAGAAGAATCGAAGTGCACATTTGGATATGCGAACCTAAAATTCAGGAAAGCGTGGACTGGAAAGAGAAATGCAAGCGCCATTAGAACGTAAATAGCTTTTAAGACTCTGAGATGATTGAAGAAGCGAGGATAGATGCGAACGAGCTCAAAAGACGGCTCTGGGGTCAGTCACACCAGTGTTAAGCAGTTGGGGAGGAAAAAGACAACCAGGCAGAGGCGACACCACCAAAAGAAACTGCTGTCACTCTTATTTGAGACAAAAGGGAAAAGGGTATGGATCGCTTTTTTCAGGGATATTATTGAAGGAGACAGAAAGACGATGCGTAAGTTTGTGGGCCAGCTGTTGCAAAGAGTAGCTTTCAGCTTATTCTAAGATTATGAAAACAACATCATGTATGTAATGCGTATGAGAACGATCCGTTGGGGGTTAAGGCCATGGCTGAGGAGAGAAAACGAAGCGATGCTCCAACGAAGCGATGGAGCATCACGGTCGAGTATAGTAGAGCAGATGGGGTCTGATCCACAGAGCAGGGGCTGCCTTTCGGTAGGAGTGTGGAGAATTCACCGATAGTAATGGGCAAAAAAGGCAGAGAATATGCCAGCGGGAGATAGATGTGTCGGCAGGAGCTTGAGGAAGTTCATTTCTGTCGCTTTTATTTTCTCATTAAAATATTCAGCAATCATCAGCTAAAAGTGAGAATAGAGAAAGAGTTGTTTTGGGTTTAAGATTTGTGTCCACAACTTGAAGTTAGGACAATCCACCTCGTTGAGATATTTGATTCAGCTATTTCCTGCCACCCATCTTATTTATAATTTCAGAAATTAACGTTAAGCCCCATTTCATTTCAGAATTCTTTTTTAAAACGAAGTTTTAAAATGGATCTTCTTCATCTACTCTCTCATTCTCTTAATTCTTTTAGCTGATTTTGTAATATTTATAGCTCAAGTACATATATTTTTTTGAGGTTAAGAATCAGAATAACATTTTGTTCCTTCGAATTTTGCAAATAAGGGTAGGACTTGAAGAGTTTGCTAGAAAATATTCAGAAAGGGACTGCCACACTCACCAAGTATCTATCTACTAATGTACTCCTTAATGCAATATTTCTATGTGTGTGTATGCGACAGGAATATGTCGTAAGTGTAGGACATTTATATGTAATCGAGTCTTTTCATTGGTATAAAATGGTAATCTGTTCACCTACATATTTTTACAATGCAGAATCGTTCTAGAACTCAGTGAAGTTCTACTTAGGGGAGGCATAGTATTTCTCTAGCAGAAAGTGAGACCAAGATGGTCTTCGCTTTGTTCTAGTAAGACTCTAACTGCCACAAATTGAATCAAGGACTAGTCCTTCAAAGCTCATGATATTAAACAGGAACTAATCTCAGGGAACCAGAGCTCATCTGCTGTTCATTTGTTGATTTGCTCTTAACTCTCACAAAAATTAAATTTAAGATTTATAATTTTTTCTCTATAACTTTAAAATACTATGGTAGTTTGAGAAAAATATGGTCACAACTTACATTTTGTGTCAAGTGTTAATATTTATTTTATCCAAGGGAGAATTTTTTAGCCAATATTTAAAGAGCACATGTGGTTCTTTTCTGTAGAAAATATTTAATATAAATTTTTAGAAATTTGGAAATAATAACCACAAAAGCAATCTATCATTTGTGTACTTCCATGTGTTCAGACAGAAAAAAAGCACAAATAATTTTATTTTCTTAAATTTCATCCAGCAGTTTTAAAATACATATTTCATTTAAATTTGGCATTTTTTTACAATTTCCGTTTCATAAATTTTCTTAGTTTTACTTTATATAATTTCTTCATTCAGAAAAAAAGTAGTGATAATATAATTTTCAATAGCAAAGGTAAGCTAAGTTATAATCACTACTTTTTTTAGTAGTTAAATTAATGAATATGTAAAATGCATTCACACATCGTAAACAGTTATGTTACCTTTGGGGGCGACCCAAATCCATCATTGCCTAGTGGTACTGAGGGGACCTCGATTCTTCCCACCGCTGCAGGAAAGAATCATAGATTAGCAAAATGTAGGAAAAGTAAGTTTTATTAAAGCATGTTTCAAGAGAGAAATGAGCTATGCCAGAGATGACTGCAGCCGAGTAGAAGTGGGGAGGTCAGCATTATATCTGGACTGTGATGGGAGGTTACAGGGATGGTACTAGATGATTGGCATATGAGGTCACTTTGATTGACAATTCATTGCTATATAACCTTTTGTCTACTGTGCATGCAATGACCCAGAATTCAGTCAGTTATAATTAGATTCATGAACTTCTGGGCATATGTATGATATTATAACGATGGTATAATGAGACTGAGGTCATACAGTGACAGGGTATGTACTAACTGCACAGGCATTTGTGGCCGGTCTACACCAGTGGCTGTTTTGTGACTTTTACTTCCTTGGAATGGTAGTTTTTAACTGTAAAATGGGCATTTCAGGGAGGTCCTAAGAGAGGTCTCTGGATTGGGCCCTGTCGCTCTTGTCTACCTAACTGCCAAACAGTTAGATTGCAGATAGTTTATATGTTATAAAATCAAATATCTCGTTATCAAAGTTGAACTTTGATAAAGTACAAATGAGAATCATAAGGTTTTCTGCCACAAGTTTTGCCATTTTTTGGTTTAACTTTTCATTTTTAAAGATGATATTTTTTATCTCTAGATGTGCCAGACTATAGGACCTTATTGATTAGTATACTAATTTTTACCCAGTGTCACTTCATCAAATTTCATAGATAACAGTAGAAAGAGAATTCCATTCAGAAAGACAAGCCCTAAAATAATAAATATATTAGTTTAGATTAGATTAATTATATTAAACGCATTAGTTAAAATTTTGCCTGCACATGTCAATAGCAAAAAGAGACACGGACAGGAGTTTGCAGCAAAGTAAACGTTTATTTAAAGATCTGACTCCAAGCCCAGAGACACAGGTGAGCTAGGGCTCAAAGACTTGGCTCCCCAATGGCCTTTAGGAGATGGGTTATATAGGGGAAAACTCATTAGTCATGGCAGCTAAGGGAGTTGGGGTCATGGGCTCTACTAATTGGTCCAGGCTAGAGTAGAAGGTAGCGATCATCGCATCAGGTCCTGATGTCAGTCATGGCATCATTCTGTCTGGTTTCAAGGAGATGCTTGTAGGGTCGTTCCACTTTCATGGTTGCGCGGCTGCAAGGTGTTATCTTTAGTTGGACCGAAACACTGTTTCTGTGGCCAACGATTCTGAAGCTTTGTCCCTAAGACTGTTTGATGCTGACCTAAGGGCTTAATGATTCAAGAAGTAGTCACGTGGTATACAGAATGACAAGGAAAGAGAAGACATCAGTGAGCCCAAGGCCAGTTTGCATCAAGGGAGAAAAGGAGAGAAAAAATCATTTTAAAGAGGTGAAGATTTGCATGGTTACATTTTTTTTTTGTAATAAATGAGTATTTCTATTTATTAAAGCAGTGCATTAGTTCAAGAACTTAATGCAAGAGGGTTTAGATATTTAAGGGAAGCAAATGTAAATGAATTTTAGAGATATGCACTTTGGGAAAAGTTAATAACAAATTATAATGGCAAAAAGTAGTTTAAGGGGAACTATGAATCTTAGTCATGCACAACATTGTACAGTTCTCTCAGCAAAACTCTGCTCATTCCGCATTCTGCCTCCCAAGTTCTGGATGCTTCCTGTGGTCACATCTTTATGCATAAGATCGTACTGGGACAAATCCTGGAATCCATGGAGACGGCCTCAAATACATTAAAAAAGGTGAAAAGGGGAAAGGAAGGAAGGAAGGAAGGAAGGAAGGAAGGAAGGAAGGAAGGAAGGAAGGAAGGAAGGAAGGAAGGAAGAAAGGAAGGAGAAAGTGCACACATTATTTATATTAATAAATGTAGATTGGTGACTAATTTGATCATCATGTAAATATATTACATTATTATCATAATAATTTTAATTTAAAATATTATAAAATCTTACTTAAAATTCTGTTCATTTTCATAAGCAATTTAAGGACCATTATTTTGCTCTTTATTGCTATAAAAACTCTAAAGGAAAGATTATCTTCATAGAGAATCTGAATATGTTTTGTTTCCTATTTAATGAAGAAGAATACATTAACTGAGAAAAACAAATAAAAACAAAATATCTTGAACAAGGTCATGTATTATGTAACCTGGTTTAAGCATGATATTTTTAGACATTTTGATCTAATATTTTATCATAAAAATAAAAAATTTAAATGAAAAATATTTCTACAATTTAGTATCTATAATATAAATTATATTTGGGGGATAAAGGGCTGTTGCCATTTGCATTTTCATGACATGACTTTCTCCCTAATAGGCCCCAGGTACCTATCTGCTTCAAAGTAATTAAAACTTTTAGAGTAGGAGTACAGAAGAAAAATAAAACATCGATATTTAGATTATGATATTATAAATCTGGGTTTTCCAGAAGCTATTAGGCTTTAAAGCCAAGCATTGCCGAGGAAAGAATTAGTTTTATTTATTTATTTATCTTCGACCTATTTTAACCAATCAAGATTTAAGCTCTGTGAACTAGACAAGAGAGAAAAGTCCCAGGCCGACTGGTAGAAATAAGTAGACACTCTGAATCCTGGGCATTGCAGGGAAAGTACCATGCAAGGAAGTGGTCGGATATGTATCCCAATCTCTCCTCTCTGGGTTTGGCCTTCAAGAGTGGATGTGTCAGTGAGTTTAATTAAGGACAAGGAGCTCTTGTCCAGCTCTCCATTTGGGACGCTTGGAAAAAAGCTGCTCTTCAAAAGACCTTGTGTCTCCGTGAGATGAACAGTTATGGTACAGGATAAGGAAAAAGGCCATAGGTAATAGAGATGATCTCCCAAGCTTCTCTTGGTTCCCATGTGGTCAGAGCCTGCTTTGGTGGAGCAGAGAGACAGAACCAAGAATCTAGATGAAGAAGTGGCTAAGATTCTGCAACACAGCAAGGGCTGAATAAGCAGGGAGCTGTTGAGTGAGCAGAGAAAAATTACATTTTGTGTTCATCAGCCCCAGATGTCAGCATCAAATGCCAGCAGAAGGTCCCAAGAAAAGACAAGGCCGACCAAATACTGCAGGCGACACAGAACACCCACTCTGCAGTGGTCTGAAAGCCAATAAGGATCTGATGGATCCAACACGCTTCCCTTTTTCCCTTGTACGTTCATAAAAGTCCGCAGTTGGCTCTATCCGCACATTCAACCTTACGGCATTCTCAGAACATCAGGTGTGTAGGAAAAGTGGGAATCGGTGAGTCAGGCAGTCATTTCGCAAAGACTGAGATTTTCTTTAACTGTTAAAATTATCGTATTGGATTAAGTTTCAAATCAAATTGGACTAAATGTAGCTTTTTGTTTCCAAGGAATCATAAAGGAAGCCAGAATTGTTATAGACAAAAGAAAGCAGAACTATTATGTTTTCTTGCTTGTCCGATTATAATGTGAAACAGTGGCATCTCTGTGACACAAATACCAAGTGAGCATTAAAAAGTTGATTTTGCAAAGATTAAAGATTAGTGAAACACTGTAGGGGAACTTGTAAGAGAACTGGAAGGTCACAATGATGGATTTCCTTGGTTATGCTAGAGCGTGTTTTAAGCATTTTACATGCATACATTATTCAATAACCCAGTTATTTTATGACTGAGGCTACAACTTGGTCTCAAACTTTAAAATTTCGACCTTAATATTCTTCTTACAAATTTTAGGAGATTATATGGTACCTATCAATAGCTTATTTATATTCATATTTTATATCCTATATTTAGATAGCTATACTAGCATAATTTAAGTAATAGCTTTAGTTATTTATAGAATCTTTTTCTGTAATAACATTATGGTTGAAAACAAGTATGTCTGCCTGTAATTTAATTCAAAATCAGTAGATAGTCACGGATGTGAGAAATTGAGATTTTGTAATCTTTAGGAAAAGAGGGTTGTAATTATTTGAAACCAAAAGAATTATAAAACTAACTTTCATAAAATTATGTAAAAGCAAAAAAAAAAAAATACACATATCTCTCCCAAAGAGTTGTAGGATAACTGTATTGGAAGTTAGAGGGATAAACTGAATTTATTTGGAAGCTCTTTAATTCCCTACAATATTAGAAAAAATAATAGATAAGCATACCATACTTGCAATAGTACATGTGCACACACACATACATATGCACACACACATACATATGCACACACACATACCTTTAAGATAGCAGGCACCCAAATAGTGGTTTATAATAATCATAGTAAGTATAGCTGGCATACATAGGTTTATGAACAAACACAAATTACCTTTGTTAGGTACTTAACCAAATTTATTGAAGTGGAAGTACTTAGGCAAATTTTCAACTGGCCACAAGAATTTAAAATGATCTGGTCATAAGCTGATGTTTTTTTCTGGGAAAACTGAATAACTTCAGTTAAAAGCGTCTCGTATAGATTTTTTACTAGTTTTAATTGTAATTTGGTACAGATATTAGTCTACTGTTATTGATTCCTTTAAAATCTAGAAAGGTAAAGTACAAACCTGATTTATTATGGAGCATGTAAAATTTATCTTATAAAGAGTTACTATAAGACAATGTTGAGATTTCTTGAAGTTAGGACTTTTGGAAGTAATCTAAAAACAAAACTGAAATATGAAAACTATTAAGTTTTGAAGAGCAAGTGTTTAGTAAAATAACCGGAATAAACAAAAAATAATATTAGATACAGGGATGTGAAGTACAGCAGAGAGAATAGTTAATAATATTGTAATAACCATGTAGTGCCAGGTGGAGACTAGACTAATTTAGGGGATCACTTTGTAAATTACATAAATGTCTAACCACTAAGCTGCATGCCTGAAGCTACTATAAAATAATATTGAATGTCAACTCTTATTAAAAAAAAATAATAGTATTAAGAAAAAACTATCAGCTCTACTAGGAAAATAACTCGTAATTAGTTCAACAAGATTATTTTGCAATGTCACATATATTCATCTTTTAATTGTTTTGTAAAGGTGAAGAGAACTGATTCCAAGTGGAAGGGAATATGTAAGAAAATATTGTTCCTACTCTAATATGAACCCTAAGTAGAAAGTCAAGTGTAAACATTTTTGGACAGAGACTTTGGAGAGTGAGTTCAAGTGCTGATTTAGTCACTGGGTGGCTTTGAGTAAATACTTTCTGTTCCAAGGTCCGCAAAACAAAGGTGTTTAATTAGATTATCATCAAAGTTACCTTCAACATTAAAATTCTGTGACAGTAGGGCTTCCAAGAGTCTCGAAAACGTCGAAAATTCTAGTCAGGATCCAAGGGATCTACTCAGCCTAGTGAACCGATATTGTCAAAGTGACATGCACGGCATCTGTTACGTGTGAGTGAAAGATTCACTCAGAGCGCAAGATAGACCAATGGGATTTAAATGCAGTCATCCTAAAAGATAAATATGTTTTCACGTTCCACGTTACAAGTGACTTTTAAGGAATTACTTTTTGAGTGTTTGGTATGATATCTAAGAAAAATATCCATAATTATCTGAAATAGGTATTACAGTTCTCTTTCATTTTCCAACTACATATTCTTCTTCCTTCTCCCTCCCTCCCTCCCTCCCTCCCTTCCTTTCTCGTTGTTTCCTTTCTTTCTTGCTTTCTACTGTTTGCATTAAGTAACTAAAGTATGTTTTAGGTAATTATTGCTGATTTAAAAAAATAATTTTGAGCCAACGAACTATATTATTTTGTGCCTATTACCCATTTATTCCATATATAAATATAAACATATTTTGTAAATTTCTTTTCATCATTAAATAATGTTAAAGCGTAAGAGAGATTTTAATAAGGAAAATATACTAAAGAATGTGAATGGAATTGTGGGCTTGACAAATCATTTGGAGATTCAAAAACTATTAGAAGCCTGTCAATATGTGTCAGAAAACTAGTTGGATTTTATCCTATGGAAATTTAAAACTAGAATTGTAGAAATACAGGACAAGAAAGGACCGTAGGGGCTATTTTGTTCTGTCCCCTCCCTTTATAACTGAGGAGTCTGACTGAGGATATTGAGCAACTCATTTGAGGTCACACAGTTTGTCATGGAGTCAGTACTAGGAAGTACTGTCCTGACTCCAATCCAAAGCTAATTCATTTCTAGCCCACGTTATGCCTCGCTAGAAGTGATTCATCGCACCATGCTTCCCACTGCGTTCAAGCACCCCACATACTTAGTGTTAGACTATGATACCTTAGCACAGTGAGTCTGTCTGCCAAACACTAATTCGGCATTGGTAGCACTGCCATCTTTGGCTGGGAGGCTTATCCAACTATTTGTATTGGAATGCACTGCTATTTTGTTATATTTAATTTAAAAGAACAGAATTTTTTTTAAAAAAAATGTATTACAACTAGTGATTAAAATCATTGGCTCATAAAATTAGTTCATTTGAGGTAAAGTTGGGAGTCCCTTGCACTTTTCAATCTGCAGAATCTACCAGAGTGTTCACCGTTCCGTAAGTATTCAACTTATTCTTGAGAAATTAAATCGAACAAAAGCGAATTGAATTGTACTGAATTGAATTAAGAAGTGAGCTACCCACACTGGAGATTGTGGTGGCTCAATAAGGCCACTAGGAGGAGATGCAATTCAAAACATTAAATTATTTATAGGAAACCACAAATGACAACTTTTCTCCAACCCTGAGTCTTATTTTAGTGTTGAAATTTAAACCAATGTTGTGCTTAGTATTTTGGAAGAAGAAGAGAATATATCATTATCAAAATTTTTTTCTTTACTAGGTTAGGTAAAAAGATAACGTACTCTTTATTTTGAACAAAACAAGATGTAAGAGCTGATGCACTGCAATAGGATTATTGGGGGCTGGGAGTGGGGATAGGCTGGGAAAAACCTTGGGAATGTCCCTGCCATCTCAGAAAGAGAATTTTCCTTTTACAGTATTCTCCAGAGATGGGAAAAAGCCTATCTTGGTCTAAATTCTCTATAAACAAAGAAACAAGCAAAACCTTGCCTGCTATTAATCTTAAAATGATATAAATATATATAACACAGATGGTAATGAAAGATGCAGTTGAATGTGTCTCTGTTATTGAGAAGTTTTAAATTTTGTAATTGCTCTGCTATTTCATTTTGTCCCGTTCTCCCAATTTAATAATATATCTAAGACAAACAAAGAAATGTCTATAATAAATTACTACGAGAGTGTACTTAGTTTTCTCAAGCATAGATCTGATGAGAATGGAACTTTAACGTTCTGACTCTGCCGACACAGTGTTACATGGAACCATTAGATCAACAAAACCAGCTGTTTTTAAGTTCCATTAGGAGCCAGTATTAAAATAAAAGTAAATATTAAGTCTGAACCTAATTCTATTTTACAAATATTGTCGTTAATTTTTAAAAATACTTTGATTTATCTTTTCAATTTTAACTTCTTCAACTTGATTGTAAAACATTTTTCTCCTCATTTTGTATGTCAAAAATGTATGTTTCTCCCTGGTAATAATATTTCCCATACTACTCTCACTACTTTGCCCACTACCTCTACCCTCCAAGGATGTCTCAAGGTTAAGTACGATGGTGAGACTACAGAGTGACTTTCTATGACTTTACTCAAGCGTTTTATAAAAGTTCTATGTGAAGTTTTACACTTCAGTAGGATACTCAGAATTTGGGATACTCTAAAATATTTGGGCAAATGGAGATTTATACTCCTACCGGATCAGATTCGAAAACACAAAGGATGGATAGACCATCTTAAAAATCAACAGCAATGAAGCAACAGCAATGAAGAAATATGTGGTAGGCACATACACTTATTTAGAGCCTCTTTGCCATACAGTTCAGGCATGTTAGTGCCTAAGAAATCAATGTTAACACAACTTACATCTTAAAATCCTATGCTTGAGAAAATTCCATAATGCCCTCGATTTCTGCCTGCTGGTAATCAACAGAGCCAACGTTCAAGTGATTTTCTTCTCATTCCTGGCCTGTACTGTTTTCTCTACTGGGTTCATTCCTCAGTTGCCTTATAGTCTTGGAAGATTCTCTCTCTTTTTTTTCTTTCTGTCTTTTTTTAATTTGTAGGCAGAGTCATGCATCCAGACTATTCTGACGCGTCTGTACTTACTGACAAGAGAAATTTCCTTTCTTTGTTAAATGAATTTCCTTCCCTTTATTTATTTGTTTATTTATCAAATCTATTGGTTAATCACGTTGGTCAATAACATTATGTAAATAGGTGTACAACATTATTATTCAGTATTGGAATCCTCTATTGTGTGCTCACCTCCCAAAGTCTTGTTACCGCGTATTTGACCCTTTTACGTAATTTGCTGTCCCCCCACTTCCCTTCCCCTCTGGTAACTACCATTCTATTGTTTGTATCTGTAAGTTTGTTTTTCTTTTGTTTTGTTAGTTTGTTTGTTCCTGTTCGTGTTTTATATTCCACATATGAATGAATTCATGGGGTTTGGGCCTACTCCGTTCTTATTTCACTTGTGTAATACCCTCGAGATCCATCCATGTTGTCACGAGTGGCAATGTTTCATCTTTTTATGATTAAGTAGTAGTCCGTGGTATATATGTACCGCATCTTCTTTATCCAGTCATCTATCGGAGGACACTTTGGTTGGTCTCATGTCTTGGCTATTGTAAATAATGCTACAGTGAACCTAAGAGTACATATATCTTTTCAGATTAGTATTTTCATATTCTCCAGATAAATACCTAGAAGAGGAATTTCTGGATCATATGGTAGCTCTATTCTTGATTTTTTTGAAGGGACCTCTATACTGTTTTCCATAGCAGCGGCACCAGTTTGCAATCCCGCCGACAGAGCACAAGGGTTCCCTCTTCTTCACATCCTCACCAGCACCTGTGATGCCTTGTCTTTTTGATACTCGCCATTCTGGCAGGTGTGAGGTGATAGCTCATTGTGATTTTGATTCCCAAGGTTCTCTTAGCCCATTACCTGTCCACTAGCAATATTAGGAGCTCTACTAAATGTTCAGATACCTCTCAAGGGCAAATGATTATCATTTATTCCAAAACTCTTTTGACTTCTTCTTTTCCTAGCTCTGGTCCCTGAAGACGGCAAGTGCCCTTTACCTGTTTCTTTCTCATACTCCATCTTCTGACCCGACCTTGCAGTTTAACCCCTGAATTAGGAACAGTTACCTCAACCCTATTATTTTAGCAGCCTTCAAACTCTTGGCTCAGATAAGGATAACATGGGGAAGAGATTGAAAACGTCTTTTTGTTAATTTTTGAAAGACAAAAGTTAAGTTTGTTCATTTGATAACCCCCCTGAAAAATTATTCTAGGCCAAAACAAGTGGTTGTTATTAGATACATTTGAAATTAAAATTAATTTATTTGCAACTTTAGCCTGAGAAGAATTTTATATTTTTGCAACAAGAACTATATATAGGGTCAAGATAACAGAAGAAAACAGTTAGACAGCAATGGTGTTGGATCATATAAAAATCCAAGAGAACTAAATGTACAATTAATTAGCCCATTCTGCATTCTTCAGAATGTCTTGTTTAAATTCAAGGAAATCAACAGATTTTCAATTACAAAAATTATTTACAAGGCACCTGATATCATCAACAGTAATTTCTTGGTGAGGCCAAAATGTCCTAATTTCATGAAAACTTTTCATTGCTTTACGTAAACTTCATTTTGCCAACTCCTTCAAAAGAAAATTAAGCCTTTAATAATTCTATTAAATACCTTCCTGCTTAAATTATCCAGAATCATTTCTGTTTTCCTGGACTAATCCTAATTGTAAAAATCTGATTTACTTTCTGTAATTAAAACCATCTACTGAATCACCATCTCACAGGTATATATTTCACATGTGATTATATAATCATATCCTCTAATAAAACGAATGGTACATCGTAATGGATAGATAGGAGAAAAATAGAATGAATTGGTCATCTAGTCTATTTTTAATCATTTTTGTTATCACAATCTACATTAGTGAGCTGTTTTCAAGCTGAAATAGGGGGAAATGAGGACATATTATAACTGTCATGATTTTAATTTATAGTGCTTCAATTTTAATATTTTAAAACACCCCTGGATTAGTAAAATGCTGTACATCAATTAAATTTAAGCAAAAGACAAAATTAGGTTACTAGCTGAAGTCTTGCAAAAGTACTTAGTAACAGATACTCAGTGTTCTACGTAGATACTCTTATTTCCGTGTGCAGCTGAAATCAAATTACATTGTTTACCGCTTTAACACACACTTCCAACATCATAGTTCAAGGTTTGGAAATTTTTAAACAAAATAACATTGACAATTATAGAAGGCAAAGATTCCTTTTAATTACCACTCAGATATAACCCAGTTGGAAATATTAGGGTTATCGAATCTTCATCACTTCTCATTCCTTGATTAAGCATATGTACTATATAACGGAATTTTTCCCTCTAAATGTTTCTTATGTGTTTTCAGAATAGCTCCTAATGGATCTCTTTGCCAATAGTCTCTTTTTTTTCTGTCTTCCTTCTATATCACAATCAAAGTGATTTTTCTAATCAAAATGTAATCACATCGCTCTATTCCTCTAAAAAAAGAAAATGTTACCTCTAGGCTAGAGTCAGAATTGTTGGGCTCACAGACCTCCCGCAGGGCACATGTCAGCCGTGAGACCAAGGAGGCCTAGCATGTTCTCAACGTGACAGGAGCTGGCTGGGCGCTAAGCTCAGAGAATTTCTATCTCCTTTAAACATACACTACAAGCATAGCTTGCGTTTTTGTGAATGTTTATCTAGTCTAAACTTCACTTTCTCCAGTCAGGATGCTTTTTCTCTCTACCACTTTATACTTGGGAAGGTACTGAGGGAGACCCAACAAAGGTAACATCGGGGCAGAGCCAAACGATGATTACCCCAGCACTGCATCAGAATGGCTTGACGGCCTCATGAATTCCGTGTATGCCTTCGTGGAGGGGGAGGGTGGATGTTTTTACAGGTACTTACTGTAAAAAAAAAAAAAAAAAAACAACAACTCTATTTTTCATCCATTCTTACCTGAAAGTAAACGTTTTCTGATCATACGTCTGAAAGATCATAGCTAGTGAATTTTCTGAGAAGTGGAGAATATGCTCTATATATGTATAATTTTTTAAATGTATGTAAAATATTTTATATATATGTACATATATATATATGTACATGTATATTTCTCAAAGGAACTCAAAATAGAGAGAGTAAGGCAATATTAGTCAAGATATTCCTTAAATAACAAGAATTGTTTAGAAGTCATGCCTCCATCCTGATGGTAGGGGGAGTATATTTATATCCAGTCAATCAGTTTTTCTAATTACACTGGAGACGATGAATTCAGTGTGCTTCATAAGGAACGAACGTCCTTACCCAGAGTGATTGCGATGTCACGGCCGTTCCATTTTTTCTGGTCAATGCCTATTTTAAAATCATACATTTTAAAATCAGCAGTTATTGCACAGGAAACGTGTATTGTTCAGGACAGTTCTACTATTGTTTTCTAAAACAACAGAGACTTTTTTAAAATCAAAGTTGTATATGGCTATTTTTTTGAGTTTTTATTTTACTACTAGTACAAGAACAAAACATCAGACAGGACTATTGTGTGATCCATCTGGTGCTATATTTCCTCCACACAAGCCTTGTCTAACACACACAATATTTCAACCGCAAATGTTACTTAGCTTTTAAAACAATTGCCTATCAAAGCATCCAGGTCCCATTGATAATGGAGCAGAGCCTTTCCTGCAATTGTGAGCCAGGAAATGCTGGCCCCTTGGCAAGTCTCAGTATGTCCTGTTGCTTGTAATCTCCCTCCCTCTTTGCTGGAATGTGTTATTTTTAAGTTGCTAGACTAACAGGAAGAGAAAGTTGCTACTTCTTTTCATGCGATGCGGGCAAGCAGGGGAAGGCAAGTGTGTAAGAACTGGAGCTGATCAAATCTTAAAACCACTCACCAGGTACCAGGTCACCTCTGTGAGGGAAATATTCAGTTCCAAATATAGTTTTGAGTCATTAGTAAGTTCCCCCTCCTATAGCCAATACATTTTCCAGGCTTCTGCGGACTGAAAAATAAAGACACAAATTATATGGAAGGTGCATAGGACTTCATTGTTCTGTGCTTACATGGACGACAGAGTGCGTTTCGTTTTTGCAGAGGGCTGCCCTGAAAATAAATCACTTTCAAGGGAACCACAGAAACAGAGATCCATTTTATTTCATGATGATTAATGAATGTTGAACCAATATTCAATGGGACATTTTACTAATCACCATAAACAGAATTATAAAAATTTGAAAAAGAAATACTCTTTCATACTTACCTATATAAGAAATGATATTATAGCTTCAATCTGTCACATCAACTTAGATGAAAATTAATCTATCGTCTTAAAAAAAATGCATATTTTGTCCCCTAAGAGAGTTCGATTTAAAAAGCAGATCAGTTTAAAGAAAAAGAAAAACTGTCCAAGGACGTGCTGACTACAAAAGGCACTTTTCCTTGTTCTTCTTGAGCAGACAAACTTGCCCCCGCCTTGTGCCTTTGCTCCTACTGTTCTTCTCCCTAAGGTGCCCTCCTCCCACCCCAGACTTTGACAGGCCTCCCCCTCTTTCTTAATCAGGTCTCTGGCTCCTATGTGACCTTTTGATGACAACATAGAATAACACACCCGACCTGATGATCACTCTCCTCCCTTCACATTTTGTCATCGCTCTTAACATCACTGATATACTCTCTACACGTATTTGTTTACTTTGTGTGTGTGTGTGTGTGTGTTTTATTAATACTTTCTCTTCATAAAAAATGTAAGGCCCATGAGAGCAGACACTATTTTGTTCACCGCAGCATCCTGAGCATCTGTGAGGGCCAGACGTGGCAGGTGGTAGACACTCAGTAAAGGAATGTGGAGTGGTTGAATGATTTAATTTCTAGGTACTTTGTTTTTTTGATTCTCGTGGTGTACCCTTGGTTCTAGTTATCATTCCTCCTACATACCCAAATAGTTCAAATAAATCGAGACTATGATACAGAACAAAGTAGCCTGGTTTATATAAAAGATATCACCTGGGTATTACTAATCTATAAAAGTCACACTTGGAAATGTCTGTATGTGCATATACCCATCAAGGTATAATTAACTCATCCTTATTATTCTTGCCCTCATCCGTTCTCTATTTTCCCTGATAATGTAACATTAAATCGTCACGGGTAGATTACGCAACCATCCACAACTACATGCCAAAGCATCGACACCCTCCCGACCTCACAACTTTACTAATTTTTCTATTCCCTGAATTGCTGACGAAGGCCTCCGGTATGTATGGCAGATTTACGACCCATTCATGGCAGCGGTTTTCATTCATTCTCTGCGTCGTGCGGGATAAGTATTATCTCGGCATGGAGACCATCTCTAACATCTCTCCCTTCAGCCGGCCCTAAATACTTTCTAATGCCTTATCTTGGAAAGTAAAAGAAAGGGCTGCAGAAATGATATCTAAGTATAGAAGAGACACTATTTTATTCCAATTGTATCCCTACTAAAGCCGTAGGCCATCGATCTGGGTACAGCGTTCAGGGGAAAAGGGACCAGGCAGTATCGCTTGCAGCTTCTGGCTGCTTTCGTCCCACGACAGCGGCAGGACGCTGGGTGGCTCTGGCCCCTCCGATCTTCATTTGGAAGCGGAGCCGAGTTTGATGGGCAACGTGGCGCGGCAGGAGGACAGTGAGTGTGTTCTTTTCTTCTCTCTGCACGAGAAAAATCTGTTCTTCATGAAAGACCGAGGTGACTTAGGGACGCCCCCAAATCAGCCATCGCCGGCGGTTCGCCGCTCTCCGCTGTCCGCATCCGCCCCTCTCTGTGCTTTTCCACCCTCTTACTCCCGTCCCCGAGGGACTTATCCGCATTGCGGGAGGAAAATCACTTGCAGTAATGAGTTAAATGTTTCTACTTTTTTCAAGAGCCTCCATGTCTGGGTCTTACATTGACAGAGCAGAATCTCTAGGAGCCGGTGGCGTCACGCGGATCCCATGGGTGTCCAGTCTTCCCAAGTTTCTCTCCAGACGTGTGGGTATCGCACAGGGGAAGGGACCGGAGCACCCACTCACAAGACAGCATTTAGTCTCAACCAATGCGAAGTCACACGCCCGTGCCTAGATCTGTCCCCTGGTCAGGAAGCCAGATTAAACTGAAGCCTGACCAAAGGCGCATCTGCCGATTCACCGACTCTGGGTGTTAAATGTGCCCACTCTCCTCCAGGCTCCTCCCCGGCTCCCCGTCTGCAGAGCCCATGCTGTCATCCACCGTCCCTTGGTCCTGTCTTAAACCCAGACTAGTCAGAGTAGGGTCCATATATCCATCTGACTACTCGTTATCTCTACTCGAACTTCTCACCAGCCTCTCAAACTCAACATGTCTCAAGCTAAGGTCATAATCATCTCCTTCCCCTCAAAAATATTTTCCTTCTACTGGACTCTTCTTGCTTAGGCCAAAGCGCTACTGCCCATTTAGGTGTTTAATCCAGAACTCTGACGCCCCCTTACCTCGTCTCTGTTCTGCATCCCATGCACAGGCCACCATCAGGTTCCGTGGCTAATGCTGCCCTCGCGTGGCCCGAGCAGCTACTCTTCTTCCTTTCCTTTAAAAAAAGAATACCAGTGTTTACTCTTTTTCTTAAATTAATTTTGCATAATATTTTCAGGACATTTCTTTCAGAAAATACAAATCAAGTGTATCGATGTCATGCTGTAAATCCTTTATCCGTTTCCCATTTCCCATGGAAACACAATCCAAAAATACTTAAAATGGCCTACAGTGCCCGACATGGGCTTGTTCTTTCTACCTCTTCGATGTCACTGCCTAGCACACCCCCCTGTACTCTTTCGGCTTTCGCCATCATGCATGAAAATGCCAGAGCGTCTGCCCAAAAGGCTGTCCCGGACTAGGGTCACTTAGGTAATCAGCATGCATTCTTCGGGCATCGGTATACACAGCATCTCCTCTGAGAAACCAGGCCGGTTGCCTGTTAAATGCTCCGCCACGTTCTTGGTCTCGATAGTTTTTAAAAATCATAACAAACTAAGTACAGTATTTACAAGTCTGCTTGCTTCCAGCATTTCCTTTCTATTGGAAGTTTCATGAAGGCACAATATCGTGCTGAGCACGGTCACCCCTGTGTCCCAAAATATCTGTCGCAATGCCTGATATCTAGTAAAAAAAAAAGACTGAACTGTTTGATAAATGAATGAAAACAAAGCAGTCCTCGAGCAGTTCTTCTGGCCACGTCTATGTTCCCCAAAGCTGGTGTTTTCATTTTTCGAAGTCCATTTTCAGCTGCCAAGAGAAAACTTGAGTAATGTCTCCTGGCAAATCATTCTACTTTCTATCATTTCTCTCTCTTTAAAAGTAATTTCTCTATCTAAAAAAAAACAAAAACAAAAAAAAAACAAACAAACAAAAAAAGAAAAACAGTCTTTCAAGAAACAGTTCTAATAAATATCAGCTGATAAAAGAATGAATGTATCAAACAGGCAAACTGAGAAAAACCAACGAACCAAAGCTATTATGGAGAGAAAGAAAATTTAAAATGACTTAAAGAAAGCCCTCAAACTTTTATCTAAGAGGATAAACGTTCTATTGGAAAGGACGCAGAAAGAACATCGGATTTCATTTTCGAACAACAGCTGTTAAAACCAGCATCTTCCCAGTTGGAGGAAGAAAATAGGTGGTCAATAAACAAGTGGTGAGCACGCTAAAAGAACAGCCTAGGGAGGTGCGTATGGCTAAGAATGGAAATGTTCATGGCCTGGTGTATATTCTTCACATGGCACAAGAAGCACCCACTAGAGTCCACAGAGTGGACCGTAAGCAGCTCAATGCGAAAGCAGAGCGGGGAGGAGAAGGACTCGCCACGGCTGGGGGAGAGAGGCGGGCCTGGCACACACGTCGCAAAAATCCCACGACAGCCAAGCTGCTAAAAACGCATCTGCTTTCTGTCCTTGTACACAAGACAGTAAATGCTTTTAGTTAACTTCAGGTCTTACCCTGGAAACTTTGATATCGCAGATGTAAAATAAGACAAGACCAAAGGAGGCAAATTTATTGGGGGATAAAAAAAAAAAAAGCAAATGCAAATTTAGAAAGCTCAGCATGTAGATAATTGAAAGCAGGGAAGGAAATTGTTTCTAGATAGGCTTCTAATTCGCATGGTTTATTTTGAGCTGATAAAGTGTAGCATAGCCCTGACCCTTGAAATGTTTGATTTAACAAGCAAAGTGCTTTGGAGGAAAGCAATGCATTTTCAGGGCTCATAGGGAGCGAGGCTATTATCCCCCTTAGATAGAATTTTCTGGGCATTAATTAGTTTTTGAATAATTTATTTTTTATCATTAGGCTTTCTGAATTTTCTTAATTTTACTCCTTAACCCCTTGCTTGTTGTGTGTGTCCAAAGCCCCACGGTTACCTGCTCATCTAGGCCTCAGCCTCTCTCATCTCTTTTGCTACCACTTTCTCCAAGTTGTTCCCTCTGGTTCTTCATCCCTGGCCTCTGAGCCGTCCCGTGGAGCCATCAAGTCACCCCGACAGCTGGACTTTGTCCTCACCTCCCCGCACGCATGCTCTCCCTGGAAGTCTAGCAGTGGAGGAGAGCCAGTCGGAACGATGTTTTATAATGCATAAAATTCACAGGGTTATCAGTGTAACCAATTAGGTTGAAACAAAACTATCGAAAATATCTTTGGATGTGTTTTATAGTAACATACATGTTTCTTTATTACCTCATCAAAATGACAAGACCTAGCGACAGGTCGCCCAGTAACCGTAGCGTCAGAGGAGCGGTAAGTGGGAACGTTTTTCACATCTGAACGTTATCTACAATAAAAATATCTGTTCATTCTTTGGGTAACAAAATTACAGTTGCTGGTAGGATTCCTGTAGATTCCTGTTGAAATTCAAAGTTGAAGAGAATACTAAATTTCAGTTAGAGGTTAATGAGAGTAATATTTTATTTTATTTTTTTCTAAATCCCGTTCCCGGACTACCAGAGTTCCAGGGGGAAATCCAGATCAAAAACTTTTGCTTAATGACACATCCTTTTTCCCAGTGTCTGCTTTACTTACGTCCCACGTTCTTCCGTTACCAACTCACGTGTCCCAGAAAACAAGGTTTTCCCTGCACACCTTACGTAAAATAGCGCCCCCTGCGTTAGTAATTTCATGGCTTCCTTACCCTATTTCATTTTCTCCATAGCACGTATTGACCTACATTATATTCACTCTTTTGTTTTCTGTCTCCCCACTGCTATTTAAGCTGTGTCAGAATAAGGTCCTTCCTTCCTTCCTTCCATCCTTCCTTCCTTCCTTCCTTCCTTCCTTCCTTCTTCCTTCCTTGGACTGCGAGGCCCTCCCTCCCTCCCTCCCTCCCTCCCTCTCTCCCTCCCTCCCTTCCTTCCTTCCTTCCTTCCTTCATTTCTTTCTTGTCACTGCCATACCCCCAGCACTGTGAGCAGTGCCCAGCACAGGCTGAGCCATCCATAAATAGTCGCTGAATGTATCGGATGAATGAGTGACCTTTTCGCATGGTCTCTGAAACGCGTTAAGGTCTCACCCCCAATTTGCCGTCTGACCTTGCCCTGCTTCTTCCTTGACTTTTTACGCCCCAGCCACTCCTGTCTCCTGCTTTTTAGTAGGAACCAAGTGCAGTCTCGCCTCGAGACCCTCCTCTGGGCCTGTCAAGCTCTCTGGCGTGATCCTCTTCCATGCCCCTCTGCCGCACTTGGCCTGGTGAACTTCACACATCCTGCAAGTCCAAGAATGCCTCATTCAACCCTGCATGGGGCACATCTCCCTGCCATATACACTTACAGGGGACTCCGTATTTCTTCCATGACAGTTTTCAAGAATGTAATGAAATGATTATTTGCATAATCTTTCTTTTACTCTCTGTTGCTGAAGCTACACTCTGGCTCACTGGAAGCAAGTCACCTGCATTTAGAAGCGCCCAAGCAAAATTTAAAAAAATAAAATGAATAAACCAAGAAGTCGCAAAGACGACTCTCTACAGATTCTTCTAAATGTAAAACTTGGAACATAATAACAAAGTTAGTTGGTCTAGCTTGAGCAATCATTGCTTGCACCTGTTGTCTTTGAATTAAATTCTAATGAGATGGCAGGGACCCCTCATAAATATTTATGAAGACAAAGCATTTGGCACAGCCTGGCCCTGGGCTGCAAACCCTAAGCGATGTTATTTCTTGTTCAGTAGCTTTCCAGTATCACAGCCACCAGTTCCGTCCTAAAGTGTTGCCAAAAATTTGATATCCAGAAGGAGCTTCTTTTTTTTTTTCTAGCTTGATTATAAAGCCTGAATTTAGTAGAGACTCAACATTTTCACATACTTTTATCTAAGGGGCAATAAGCTTTTTAATTTTATCCTTAAGCCATTAGCTTTAACATAGTACATAAAATACTATGTAAGAGATAAGCTTTATGTTAAGTGAGTCATGTAAACAAAAGCAATGATTCTCTCCTTTTGTAGTTCGATTGTTTACAGTCATGGTTTAGGGCAGTGATGTTGGCTCTTAAGAGTGAAGAATATTCAATGCAGACATCTGAGTTAAATAAAGATTTTAAAAGCCAGAACCAAACCAAGCTAACAAATCAGAAATGTCGTTAGTCCTCTAGAAGTAAAGGTTAATAAATTTGAGGGACAACGCCTAAATATAATTTTGTATCTTCAGCAAGCACCTCCAGGTTCTCTGTCAGCCACGGAGATGTTTTGTTACAGTTCCAGAATACTATGTTACTATCTGTCCAATTGCAGTTAGCTGTTTGAGAATTTTTAGTACCATACTCCTCTAATCTTCTTTAATTGTCACAAGAGTACACTTCAGTGCCAGTTTTGTGAAGGCAGCCCTACGAAGTATGAAGTTATGGATGAAAAGGACAGAAAAAGAAGCTCAAAGACAGTTAAGTGAATTCTTCTGAATTTTAATTCCCTGTGATTATTTGAGAATAGAAAAGTAACTGAATAAGAGTTGACATCATTACTTGGAGATAATTTTCACTACCGTCTAGTATTTTAGAAAAAGAAGCACACATGCCCAAGAATCTCTTGAAAGTTACAGAATTATTGCTAACTGTAAAAGAGAATTTGCGTTTGATTTTGTGTGTGTGTGTGTGTGTTTACAAATTTGAACTCTTTTGGAAGGCTTTTTTAAAAAATATATATAAAAACTAAAAGTACTTCTGACATGGTTAAAAGTAAAATGAATTAAACCACCAAAAAGACAGAAAATATTTCGAATAAAGATTAATCAGGATGTTCTTGAATTATTTCTGTAGCTGTTTAGAAAGTTCTGTGACAAACAGTACAGTTTGGCCGTGTACCTGTGAAAGAGAAACGGCGATTAATGACCGAGTTACAAGTTTTGGAATCGCATTCCATCGGCCCTAGCGAAGTCAGGTCGCTGCTGCAGCGCACTCGTCGGGAGTCCGTGGCCGGCGTGTTCAGGTGTTTACGTGCACACGTATGTCACCGCCAACCATTTAGCGCACTCTACAATGCGATCACTGGAGCAGGAGTCATTTCCCCCTGTGTACTCACACACGTACTCACGTGCAGTCTGTCCATCTGTCCATCTGTCTGTCTGTCTCTCAGCAGTTTCCCTCCTCCGGTCCACGTGTGTGTGCCAGCAGTGCCGCCATACCAGGACGGGGGGAAGTGGGCCGATGTGAGGCCTTGGGAAAGCTGCTCCAGTTCCCGAAGTTCAGAGTCAGAGTCACTATTCTTCCGAACTTTTATAGAAGTTGCGAATGTGACACGAAATGATTCCCCCCCTGCTACATGCTACCTCTCCCCACACGAAGTAACGGCTGCGATTTCACCCACAAGTCACCTACAAATGCGAAAAGTGTTCAGGTTCTGTTCTATTTTACTATTTTACAATAGATGTCTTACTTTATTTTTCTTTCATTTCGTATTATATGTATATATACATGTATGTCCGTTTTGTGTGTCATCTTTGTGGATTTTGTGCCTGCGACGATCAAGCTGATCATCTTTTCTGAGAGTAATATCTCTAAGAAGGTAATTCCTGATTTTCAAAGACTTTAGATGTGAGTCCTTTTTCTAATCTTCAAGGAGCCGCGCTGCCACTGTTTCTGTTCTATTGCTTCCTTGTCTCCATCCCGTTGCTTTACGTATTCACTAAATATATGACAAAAAAACTAAGTCGGAGACTTTTCTCTCTGCTCGTTCAGAAACGCATGGCTCCTCTTTCTGCTTCCAGTTTCTTGCTGTTGCACTGAATTCTGGTTTCTGGCTGCGTCCACTCCTTTCGACATGTTTCCCGTGGGTACCAACCCAAGTATAACATCAACCTCCAGCCGGTGCCAGACGGAGTCTTCGCTCCCGCCCCCCCCAACCCCCCACTCCCTAGGTGGGCTGGCAGGGAGCATGTCTCCTGCCGACAGTTTGGACGATGGAAGACACATACCGTAGGAAAGGCCGTGTTCGTTTTGCTGAGGGCTTGTCTCTAATTTCTTTCTCAAAGAATCTTTGGCCTCTAATGTTTTCTGAGCTATGTTTCTCAGTAAACGCAGGGTCTTCGGTGCAGATTACTGCTGCTCCCCTGGTCTCGTCTTATACTTTATGTGGCACATTTTACTGATGCCCAGCTAGGGTCTGGGTGTATTAAGACCAAGACTTGCCTTAAAGGAAAGTCATATTTAAGCAATAATATAACCAATATTTTTACCCAAAGTCTCAAGTATGATGCTCTGAAACCCATTCATTGTGTTTACTGGAAATATCTTTTTTGAGGGTAAAATAAGTTATAAGTACATTGCTGTACTTTTCATGATGGAGACCAAAGGATAATTTTTCTTGTGGATCAAATTTAGGAACCGTTCATTGCTCCTTGCTGGTGGCACGGGTGAGACTCCGTCTGTCCAGCGCTCTGACCTGCGTACCTGATCATGATTCTTTCTACACATTAGCTGTGTATGCAGCTTTGGGATAAGTGCGTGTGGCACTTCTAGAATCTGCACAGAATTTCGCGACCTGTCCCTTTTGCATCCCATCCTGCTGCATTTTATTTTTTTTTTATTTTCCTACCATCACCCCATGCCTTATTTTTCTCAATTTTACTTTATTTTGTCCCACAGTTATCTGCGTCGGCCTTTATTAAAACTTTCTAGAATGCAATAGGGCGTATACATTTTATTTAATTAAAGAAATTCAACAAAGGAACTTCTGAAAGGAAGGCTCCTGAATGAGCAATACCAAAGATCATTTAAGTGAGATTATGTCAGGAGTTTAAAATGTGTAAAAAAAATAAAAATAAAAAAAATAACTAGAAAAAACTATAGATCCAAAGGACACTCATATTTATGAGCAAATTCACACCAAACTCCTTAATTTTTTTTGGAAAACTTTATGATATCTAGATCAGGGGTATCTAAATAAAGTTTTATTGGAATTCAGCCACCCCCATTCATTTACATATTGCCTGTGGCTATTTTCAGCCTGAGATACCAGAGTTAAGGTGTTGTGACAGAGAGCACGTGGCCTACATATCCTAAAATATTTACTGTCTGGCCTGTTAAAGGCAAAAGCTTGCTGCCCCCTGGTCTAGATGACGGGGCGAAGCCTGCTGAGTTTTTTTCAGTCGGTGAGTGCTGCACCTGTGTGGCGCCACCTATGGGAGCCCAGGTGGCTCGAACTGGAGGTGTGTTATAGTGAATCTGCTAAAGAAATTCCTGACTCTGCTCTCTCCATCAGTATGAATCACAACACAGTCCTCTGGGGTCAAACATACCTACCCACCAGGAACAGTTATTTATTCTAGAGAATGTGTACAAATATAAACTCACATATCTATTTGTGTAGGGTGAATGCCCAGACAATGTATAATAGATTTATTAGGTAGCAAAACAATTTCCACATACATGGAGAAAATATCAATTTTCCTAATGGACTCACATATTATACAATTCATATACTTACGGTACTCTTCTATTTTAAAAAAAAAAATGAATTAAGTTTGTCAGGAGACCAACAATTCCCTAGTAGAAACACAATAGACAACCTCTGTTTTGATCTGCTTAATCCAACTACTTATCTCACAAAAGCCAAGACATCTTTTTCTACCCATATCACACGTGTCTGTGTGTCTGTCTGGGAAAGGGCTAAGAGACCTAAGGGGAGTTACTGTGTTACTGATGAAAAGCTCCAATCTGTAACACATATGTGCATTGCAGTATATAGTATCTGCTTATTTTCATTAAGTTGCATTAAATGCTTCAGTATGTAGCAGAGTCACCTTCCTGAGGACGAACGTACTTGTGGTGCCCCAGTGGACCCCTTCGCCATGTCCATGTGGCATTCTGCCCCCACTCATCTCATTCTGTCCTGTCTCCTGGTATATTCATTAAGACGAGGGGATGTTTCCTTTCCTACTTCAAGATTTTGCTCTTGTCCCCAAGCTACTGTTTTCGAACCAAGAGAAAAGATAAGAGACAATATATCTGAGGAAACATTGTCATACAACTAGAAATTACTACATGTAATCTGTTTTCTTACTTAAAGGCAGAAGTTTTTCTCTTGTTTTTTCTTTTTGTTTTTTTTTTTTTGTTTTTCTTCCAAACTACTATACTTTAAACCCAAGCTGAGACTTGAAGTAGAACAAAGAAAGCCAATATTTTCCAAGCTGGAGAATTTCACCATTCATACATATTCATCATAGTAGGTATATGGAAAAAAATAATCACTTCTCTTACAAACTTCTATTGTCTGCTATAAAGTTTACAGTCTAAGTATGATTTTTTTTTAAATCATTGATTTAGTTAACATTTTCTTCTTTCATCGTACTTTGTTATTCCCAGAAAAGACAAATGCCAACACACCTCAATATTTAAATATTATTTTATAAATATACTTTTGTAAGCATCTGATCACATGCAGTGGCTTATCTTTTTCATTTCTCCTGGGTTGACCGTGTGTCTGTATCTACTTTGACATTCGTGTGCCAGACAGAGAGTAAATGCTAGTTTCTTTTTAATCTTCTTGTCCCCAAATCCTTCTTATTTCCAAGTTTTCCACTTTACTATCTGAAAATTATCATCGTGTTCATTTTGAGAGAAAATAACCCAATTTTTTTTTTTTTTTTTTTTTGAAATTTACAAATCAAAGATACAAGCCGTTATTTATATTTTGTATGCCGGAGAATAAGTGAGATGTCAGAAAAAAAAATTATAATCTTAGATGAAATTCAATTATTGCTTACTAATTTCAAAAAGAAATTTATGGAGGATGTTTGCTGCCCGGAGACAATAAAAATTTCACAGGACGGCGCCTGGCATCCTGTGAGCTACAGAAGTGTGGTCGAGAAGGTATCTCACTCCGGAAATGAAGTGAGGGCACTGTGCATTTCCCTCTGCCCACTTTCGAAGCAGAAGAACCCTCATCGGACAGCAGCAGAGAGAAAAACGCTGTCCTAAGTCTGGGAGCTTTTGCTATTTTGAATTAAATAAGCAATTCTTATCAAGTTTAAGTGGAAGAAGTAAAATCATGTTTGTTTTCACTTATAGGTTTAATGTCTCATCAAAGGGCTCACCTATGTAACATAAATAATTGAGGATTTATATTTAATAGTAATGGTAATAATAATTAATAGCATAATAATAGCACGTATGTCAGGCACTATTTTAAGCGATTTATACATAATTAACTCCTTTAAACTTTAACACTTCACAGTAAGTCTAAGGCAAAGAATGGTGAAATAATTCGTCTGAAGTCACACAGAGAGGGTAAACAATCTGTCTCCAGATCTAAACCACCTCATATTTTAATATGAGATCATATTAAAATACATACATACGTACCTTGAGGTCTCAGATTTTTATCCAGATCTCTCTAGCATTAGCGTTAAGTACAGATTCTACTACAAAAAAAAAAAAAAAAGAAGATGTGTTTCAATGAATGTCCCATCCAACTTGAGAGGCTCTAGACTGTAGTGTTTAAAAGCAGCAACTTGAGCTGGGGTGTGAACTCCAGATCAGTGGTCCTGAATCAAATCTTGCGCCTCACTTCCATATTCTGTTCCGTGGAGATAATCGTAGTATCCGCCCAATGGAATCCTTGCGATGATTAAATGAACTCATACTCATAAAGTATTCACATTATTGTCTGACATGTAGGAAGCTCTATATAAATGTAATTGGTGACTATGATTATGAATATTTTGAGTTAAATCATATCCCAAAACGGATATATTGACATCCTAATCCCCAGTGAATGTGATTTTATTTGGAAATTGGGTCTTGGCAAATGTAATCCAGTCAAGATGGGGTCATACTGGATTAGGGTGGGCCTTAAATCCAATTCTGGTCCTTTGAGGGGAGAGAGATTTAGAGATACAGAGAGACACAGGAAAGAAAGACACTTGATGTCAGAGGCAAAGATTGGATTTACATTGCCACAAAGCAAGAAATTGCAAGGGTTGCAAGCCAGAGCTGAAAAGAAGCAATAAAGGATCCTTCCCTTCAAAGGGATCATGGCGCTGCCAACACCTTGATTTTGAACTTCTAACCTCCAGAACTGTGAGAGAATATTGTTATTATTATTACTATTATTATTAAGCCTCAAGTTGAAATTTATTCAGTCAGATCACAAATCTATATTAAGTCCTATATGTCAGACATTGTGCTAATCTAAAGTTTCATGATTTAAAATATCTCTGTTTAAATATGGTCTGCTCATTATATGCCTTGATTATTTTAGAATCAGAAAGTAAAATTTGGAAATGAAAGTGAAGTTTATGAATTTGAAATTGTCCACACAAGTCAGCGCAAGTATCTTGTTACTGGTTCCCACATCACATGTCACAGATGGCAAGTATCAGTCTGTATCACTCTGAGAAAGCACCCGAAAAAGTAAACTAACAGGAATTCAGCACATATTTCTGGAAGATAATGCCATTTTGAAATCTGGAAATTCATTTTGGTACTTGGATTATCCTGGTTAAATTATTTCAGAGATTTATTATTCTCTTATCCGTGTATCAAGAATGTGTTTTCTGCTGCTCATTCCCAGAGGAGAGGAGATGACCCGTCCTGGCAAAGCTTGTCATTTTTTCTCAATTGTAATATGGTAAATTAAATACTGTGATTTAGATTGCACTATCAGATGAGATGACTGCATGCATTCTAGACCTGAGAATGAGT
The DNA here is from genome assembly GCF_000325575.1 of Pteropus alecto. Classification (NCBI taxonomy): domain Eukaryota; kingdom Metazoa; phylum Chordata; class Mammalia; order Chiroptera; family Pteropodidae; genus Pteropus; species Pteropus alecto. The sequence continues at coordinate 6,133,787 of NW_006440645.1, read as the reverse complement.
TTGCATGCCCTTTCTGGGCCATGACGAAAGAAAAGTATTTTATCCGTGTGGAGGAATGTGGACAGATAAATTATTTTTATCTTATAGAGCAGAGGTTGCTAGCTGTACACGTCTATTATGTTTGAGCCAGTATATGTTTGGGGGGTGTATTCATTATGTCAGTTAGTCTATCCTAAAAAAATATGCATTGCAATTCTCAGTTGATCATTATAGCAAGCAAAGTACACAGTATGAAAACAGTTAGAATTTTTTTAAAAAGAGAGATACTGATATGAATATTTTATATTCTTATTTTTTGCTATATTTCTTTGAATTCAACTTTCAAGGTCAAACACCATTACATCAAAATTAGTTTTTGGAAAGTTGAGAAAAAACATTTGCACAGAAAGGTTATATATTTGTGTGCTCGATCAGGTCATTCTAAAATAAATATTTGATTTTAAGTTGATTTGTTCCATCTTCAGAAAAACTCTAATTCCATCTGATAACAAAGCAATGTTTTCTTTTTAAATAAAAAGTAAAATATGACTCTCATTTTTTTTCTCAGATATCAATTTGGATTTTATAATAATGATAAGCCATTTTAAAGTAAATTAGGCATATGAAACTCTTCAGAAACTAATGATGCAAGAAAATGTCTAAAAATAAGTAAATACAGAATTGTACACGATTTTCTAATTTATTTGTTTAAATAATTTATAGGTCAGATTTTGAAAGACGTAGTAAGGAGTATAAGAGTTAACCTGTTCATCTGGTTCTGACAAACACCACGTTTTCTGATATAAAATGTCCCCTCCTCTTTCTTTGTACTAATCCCCTCTTAAAAAGAAGGAGCAATGTCAGCCATCAATTTGTTTATCCATGTGCTCATACTAAACCACTTAGGAAGTCCCGATGCACGCAGGCATTAGGGGAACTGAGTAAAATGAGACAAGAGAGGGGACCGGTATTCATAGCGGGGATTTTACAGGAGCAGACGAATAGTCTGTCTCCACGTGAGCAGGTGTTTCTGCTTCCCTGGCCGGTTCCGCCTTGACCCGGGCTGTATTCTCCCACCATCTCTGCTCTCGAAGAAGCGCTTCTCTTCTCCCCTGAAATTCATAGACCCAGGAAACGAGGGCAGAGACGCATCCTCCACACAGTGAAGGAAATGAGCCCACTCCTAACGAACCACATTAAATGCCACCCAGCACGCATGTTCAGTGGCTTTTCAGGAAAACCGTGGATGAGACATTGCAGTGGTCTCTAATATCTAGAATTTGAATCTCGGATCGAAGTTATAAGTAAATTCATTCATTTTTTCCTTCTTATATTTTAGATAGTTTGTAAGTCGATCCTCACAGTATCTTTTGATCTAAAGCTAGTGTAATTAGCCAATCTGAAATTATATAGCTCTCTAGGTATTAACGACGTGGTGCTATGTACTTTTAAATGAAGAAAATAAGTCAGAGTGTAAATTTTAAATTACGCGTAGTCTAAAAGTAACAAAGTAACACAGACCGGATGGCTTAAGCAACAAAATTTTATTTTCTCATCATTCCGGAGGCTAAAAATCCAAGATCAAGGTGTCGGCAGATTCAGTTTCTTCTGAAAGCGGAGGTCTCTCTCCTTATCTTGCAGATGGCCACCTTCTCACAGTGTGGTCACACGGTAGACCCTCTGTCTTTGTCGCTCGTGCCCTAATTTCTTCCTCTAAGGACATTGTTCCTAGTGCACCGTACTGTTAGGGCCCACCCTGACCACCCCTTTTCACTTCATTATCTCTTTAAAGGCCCGATCTTTAAAAGCAGTTGCACACTGAGGTCCTGTGGGTTAACATATGAATGCTCAGGACACATGATTCGCCCCGTAACAAAGGTGTAACTAAAACATGCAAAAATTACCGGGGAGTTAAATTTAGCAGCTCACGTGAAACTAAATACACCTTTCAAATATGAAATAAAACCTTCTAAAATATTAAATTTAATCAGATTTCAAGATCTGTAGCTAATTAGTTTGAGTGATGGTTTTCTTGAAAATCTTCCTAAAATGGAAAGGATTCACTCTGGACAAAAATGAATTTCTCATGTTGTTTTCATATAGAGAGGACTTTTAAAATGGTGTGTAATATTATTTAAGTACAGTCATTTTTCTTACCTCCTATTCAGAGAGAGAGTCATTCTTCATGTAATCTGTGGCCACCCACAATTATTTGAGTTACTTTATATCAGTGATTATCCTGTTCAATATCAGATGCAAATAAAATACTTAATCTTTAAAAGCTGAAGTCTACCACTAAGAATGAGGAACATTCTTGGGGACAAAAAAAAGGTCAAAAAAAAAATAGTAGTGTGTAGTAGAATACGCTTTTCTCTCTCAGATGTTTTCACTGTCCACCGGGAGGGGTTTGGGGGCAGTAAGATTATAAAGTTTAATTTTTTTTTTTAATTATTGCTTTGACCTATATTAAATTGGAAAAATTCCTGAGGGTAAGAATTTAGGCTACTTTCCATCATGTGATTTTTTTATTTTTTTTTTTATTTATTTTTTTTTAGAATAAGTATGATAAGAAAGAATGAGACCTTAATGCCAAATGTCTAAGTGACTGTGTGGTGAAGGGGGTGGCTGCCGAGGGCCGAGATGTGTGAGGCTGCTGGCTGGTGGATGAGCGGGAGGAGGGCAGGGGTAGAAATGCGGAAAAGGAAGAACATTTGAGACATCGAACGAAACGCCACTGAAACATAGTATCTTAGACCGGCTCTTTAATCAGACTGACATGGGGTGCCTAACTTTTTCCTAAATCCATCTTGGTGTTTAAGAGGTTCGAATATCTCTCTTCCCGTTGGTATTGCCCACACGAGTCCCCACAAATTCATTCTCATCAGTAGAACCGTTGGTGATTCGGCTCAGTCATTAAGAAAGTAACGATAAAGGTATTTGGTGAATACAGAAAGTAGAGGAGTAGTCAGATATTACTTTTATGTTTATTCAAATTTAAAAATTTTTAGAAAGTTTGTTAAACAAACTCAGCACCATCATTTCGGTCTCAAAATTCTAAATAACTGTGCACAACGCAGCCCTCACACGTGTGCTTCCAAACGCCTTAGTACTTTTGGATGCTCTCATTCTGGCTTTCTCAAGAGGATTTCCATCTGTGCAAATTTTGTAATCTGAAGGGGAGCCTTATTTGAATGGAATTATTACTAAATAGAGTGAGAAGTTTCCTGATTCTACCTGATACTGTCTTTTTTTTGATCCTTACTGGCTCATATCATAGAAATTGAAATTAGGGACTTTCCAGTGAAAGAGACATGGCTCCAGGAGCCCTTTTATTTTGCTTAAGTGATTTTTAAGCGAGTTAATTGCTCTTGGTTATTTAAAGGGTCATTAAGTAGATTGAATGGCACAGTGGCCTAAGGTGCTTAGCACATGGCCTGGTACTTGGTTGTCCTCTTTTTAGATCCCATTACTGTTTTCTTACTACACAGAGTTTATTCTACACGCATACTTTAAAAAGGATATTTTAATAATGCAGAGAATAACAAGCCTGTTTCCTCTAATAGCTCTGTTAGCAGAGGGACAACTCACCTTATCAAAGACTGCAAATGCATGTGCCCTTGATATTGATTTAAGCCTTGCTCTACGATGAAGGCTCCGGGAGCCACATGGTAATTACAAGGTGGACTCTGGAAGGTGATTCCTGGTAGGACCAAGAAGCGTGAATCCCACTGTCTTTCCGTTGTTGGTTAATGGGAGCCGATCTCCAGAAGAAGCAGCGGTATGAAGAAGACAGTTGTTCTCTGCAGTCTGAGACCTAGTGGACGTGAAGGGAAGGCTTTGAAAGGCAGGCAGTAAGCCTCCGTGATGGCGTCAGAGCTGCAGCAGTTGTGGGAGGTGTTTGTACCCACACACATGTTTGGGGGTAGCAAACACTTGCTAGACACTTGAGTTTACTTGCTTTCATTCTAAGGTTGCAGCAATGAACACATAGTTTCTACCTTCTTTGTCTTTAGTTTGGTCGGCAAGAAGACAGTAATGTTATATAACTTAACAAAGGGCACCCAAAGTTAATGTTGAAAAAGCATTTTTAAAAAAGAGAATTGGTCATCTTAACGTCTAGTGTATTCCAGTGTGTAAGTTGTTTTTTTTTTTAAATCTCCCTTAAATATTGTATATTCCAAAAATCTATGCAAGAATATAATTAGTATTTATGCTAACTTAATGAAAGAGAATTATTTGTCTGTCTGTTTAGAAAAGTCTATTCTTGCATCCCCGTGTGTCAGTTTTCAGTGCCAAGACAGAATTAATTTGCCTGGCTGGGAGACCAGACACCTCACTCTCTGGTGAACCTTAATTACTTGAAGGTAAAAAAGCAGGTGTTCTCATCTTGAGCCTATAGTCACTCAGAATTTATTAGCTAAATTATGGAAACATTTACGTAAACATGTTGGGATAGAGAATCATAACTCTTACCATATTTTCAAAATATCGACTGAGCAAAAATAAAAATAAAAAACTAACATTTACTTAGGGGGTAATGCAAAACTGAACACCAAAACTTTAAATTCTTTTTTAGTGATACAAACATCACAATGACTCATAGTAGTTTTGCTAACCTTTTGTCCCTAAGGTCATTTTTGCTCTATTCTAAAATAAGATCAACTTTCCCTCATCTTCATTCCCGGAATTCACTTTTCTTAACTAAAACAGTTGTGTTTTCCGTAATGTCTGCCTGTTTCCCAGAATATCAAAGTAATGTTTCATTTCAACACTATTCTCTAAATTTAATTTCCATCACATTCTACTTTATAATATTCTGGCTAGAATCACTAACACATTTTAACAATACTGTTTATTCCAAGATGCAGCTACAACCATTATTTATTTCCCTCCTAAAAAAAAAGAGCTAAGAAAAAATTTTAGATGTACTAATTTATTTTACAAAATTTCTATTGTATCTTATATAAAATACATTAAATTACAAAATGGCATTTATTTTTCTATTGTTAGATTGTATAAAATAACCCATTTAAATTTTGACCTCTGTCTTTGACATAAGCCACCATGATCCCCAGTGCCTCTTTTTGAAATATAAGACACAATATTTTAGTGTGCTTTGACTTCATTTCCTCCTAAAATATTTGAGATGTGACAGTTTTTAAGTCTGTGCATACTGTAATTATAAATTTTATCCCACACCACAAGTAGCTATTTATGTTAGTGAAGTCCATCACATTTTCACTGCATGGCTTTTTAAAATGAATGTTAAAAGACTTGTTTACAGTATTCAACACTTGAAAATAATTATTACATCTGTTTTGAATTTATTTTATTACTTTTTAAAGATGTGATCATTCCTTCAGGCGACTCTATAGATATCTAAATACATATTTAATGTCTGAACTTCTATATATACTTATAATATAAATTTACACCAATATGAATATTACATAAATATAGAGATCTATAAATACCTAGAAACTTGCAACAATGAGTCATTTTACACTAATCTATCTTCCCTGAACAGTACTTTTTTATTTATAAAAAAAAATTATGAGAACACCCAGGAATTTGAGAGATTTGTAGAGACCCAAAAAAATAATTTTCTAAGAATAATTGTGGAAAAATACAACTTGGTTTATTTCATCACATATAAGATATATTACATATGGCAATCACTTTATTTACAGTATAATACTCCATTAGTTGTAAAACTATTTCCAACAAATGATTCTTTCTTAGTTTTCACACACACAGGTAAATAATAATAAACTATGAATTTATAGAAACTGATCTACTCAGCATTCCAGAACTGACTTGACTGACATCCGATTGTTCAAGTAGCATTGATGGAAAAGAGGCCACAGAGTAATTTTAAGTATAACAGTGTTATATCCATGGTCCGCTGCTCTATGTGGCTAAGATTTCTTATTATGCCTCTTTTGTAGGAGCAAAATTCATCTCAGTTTTTTTTCCTACTTACTCTCTTGGTTTCTTTCGCTCCATTTATAATTTATTAGGATGTTGGAATCAATTATAGTTTCTCTTTTCCTTTTCAATGGTTCCTCACGACTTCATATGACTTATTTTTTTTTCAAGGAAGTTATTTAATGGTAATAATCACTAGGTATACCAGACTATCGTTGACATTAATATTAATAGATGTGAATCTCAATCATATAGAACATCAATTAAGAGATACATTTTTTGCTAGCCAATAACATTGAACGATTACAGCCAATACTTTCACTTTTCTTAAAATCACAAAGTTGAATATATCTTGACATAATATGCAGAATTCTTCATATTGCATAAAAGATTACATTGTAATATGGTATGTAAAAATCACAATCAAGGATGAAGTGATTTAGAAGCCATAATTAAACATTATGTTCAGTGATGTCAGTGAAGATACAATAAGCTTATTGTGCTGCTTGTAAATTTCACCTAGAACAGTTTTTTTTTTCCCCCCCGAGATGTAGGACATTTTTATGTTAAAATGTTTTTCAATTTTCCTTCAGGCCATCATTCCTGTCATCAGAATGAGACACCAAGAATGAGTCAGAGATCAGAGGAAATGCAGACAATTGCACAGTTTATATGTCAGATCTGTAGTGCCAAATGCTTTACAAATCTTTTATGGGAGCTCTGGTTCTTTGCTAAGGCAGCTACGATACCTCCAGGGTCTTTAACATCCTTTTTTATCTCTCAAGTGGCACATAAATGATGGTTAAGAGAACACAGAATTTAAATAAATAAATAAATAAATAAATCTTACAAATCTAAAAGGTAAAAAAAAAAAATGACTAAAATACACTTTCCAGTTTGATCATTTAAAACTAATTCTTTTTCCTTTTCATTGGTTTTGCTTATTTTAGAGAAACAGTTTATTTAATGGAAACTCAGAGGCTCACCAAATATCTAAGAAAGTTCCACTCTCGTTTCTAGTGTTGACAGTGATTTTTAAGGACCTGCAGGCATAGGCAATGACGCTCTTGTCCTGGGTATTTTATGAGCAAGTGGAATATAAGCTTCACTCTTCTCTCCCATCAGCAATGAAAATGAGCCTGAACATGGACTCAAGTTCAATTAGGGATTGTTTAATTGACCTGCTGTTGAGTCAGTCCTGATTGTCTGCTCACAGATTTTAGCTCCAAAATGTATACTGTCTGAAAATGTTGCTTTTTACACTGTGTGCGAAAACCCTGTGAGGGTATCCCTCCAGAGCTGCTGAAATCACGCAAAGTGAACGTGAAGTTTACCTTCTTCAGCAAAAGGAATATTCTTCCAACACTTGGTCTACCTACTCTTAAACGTCAAAATAGCTACATTACGTATCTTTTTTTTTTTTGCCTTCATATTTTATGGTGAAAATAACTACAATTAAGCGCAGCCATATGAACATTAACATCCAAAGGTGCTTGACACCTATAAGTTAGTAATGAAAATCAATATATAGATTCTTTTTTTTCAAATGAAAATATGTTTCAAGACCTGGGATACTATACACAATATACATGGTCTAGTTTCACTGATGAGACTTAGTCGCTCCATTAGACTAGACTTCACAAAATCCTGTCAAGTGTACTGCTGTCGTATAGGAATAAAGTATTCCTTTATTTTACAAAGCTATAAATAACTTTTATCATACACAGCCTTTACAAATCTGATTACGTCATTATTACTCTTTAACTGTAAATATATCGTAACATAAGAAATATTTCAACAAAGGTTTTTTGTTTTTTTTTTAAATTAAGGCCCCTACAACAAAAATGCTAGCATACACAAAATAATGGCACTTTCTGTGTCACCTACCTCTTACTGTACAACAGATCACCCCACGAGTTCATGGCCTAAGAAGTGAGTATATGTTATTGATCAGGAGTCTGTAGGTCAGTGGGGCGCTTGTCCCAGCCTGGCCCAGCTTGCTCCTCGTCTGTGGCTTCCCGTGTATCACCTGGGTACTCGTGAATCACCTGGGCACCTACTTCTCTCAGAGGAGTTGGCTGGACGTTGAGTGGTGTGCCTTCTTTCTCTCCCCGGCTTAGTTTAGCTTTATTCATCTGCTAGCTGAACGGGATTCGAGAGAATGAAGTTCTCCGGAAAGTATAACTTAAAAACTTTGTAGGCTTCCCTTGAATCTGACTCAAGTCCTGACTGGGAGATTCTCGTCTCTGTCTGGGCTTATGCATAGCTGTGCTGACCATGTCAGAACGTGATGGTTTAAGACTCCTGAGTTTTTTAGAGACCTTTTATCTAGCCAAAAGGGAACCTCCAGCACTGGCATAAGTTTTAATAAAGGGTCACATAGTAACACACTTGATTTGATCTGATTCTCAGAACTTGTTTTCTACTGGGACTCTTACAGGTTGGGAAGACAGAGGATGAGAAACCATTTTTGTTTTTATTCATTTATTTCGTATCCCTCTAAGTTCTCCTTGAAAACTGGCCATTTCTTTGTCTAGTTCAGAGGTTGGCGCACTAAGACCTATAGGCCAAATCTAGCCCACCTTCTATTTTTGTATGGACCGTGAACTACGATTAGTTTTTACATATTTTTATGGTTCAAAAGATTCAAAAGAAGGATCATATTTTGTGAGACAATCCAATTATGTTACATTCACATTTCCGTGCTCAGAAATAGAGATTTTTGAAACACAGCCACACTCGCTCATTGACACGGTGGCTCTGGCCGCCTTTGTGCTAAAACAGCAGAGTCGAGCTGTTGACACAGAGACTGCACAGTCGCAAAGCCAAAAGAAATTACTCTCTGGCACTTTATAGGAAAAGTTTGCCCACCCCTGCTCTCACTCACATTGTTCTTACACTGCCTTATCTACAGCTAAAAGAGGCCATCCGACACTTTCAACATTTTGTCCGGAAGTCATTTTGCCAAAGTCCAACAACTTATTAGAAACTTATCTATTGGTATAGTCTTGTCAATTATTTCGTTATGTTATAAGGAGGCTCTGTTTTTCCAGCCTCCAGTAGCGATCCCTCACCATTTCCCGGCCTCTAGTAAATATTTGTTTGCCATGTTTCCATTACTTGCTCACTGCTTCAGACTCAAACCAGAGTGTCATATCGTAAGCTAACAGCATTCCACTTCTAAGTCCCAGATTGTGTATCAGTTACCTCTGGCAGTATGAGAAATAAACACAAAACTCTGTGGCTTAAAATAACAAGGATTTATTATTTCTCCCGAGTCTATGGGTCAATCAGGCAATAGTTCTGATCTTGCTTGGGCTGCTCATGTATTTGAAATTAACTGGTAGGCTGGCTGGTCTAGAATGATCTCTTTCATGGACTCCTGTTTTGGCTGGCTGTTGTCTGGGGCAGCAGCAATGACTGGCCCCTGGTCCTCAGGCAGATGGCCCCGGGCCTGTCCATGTGATGGTGGTGGAGTGATTCGAAAGAAGAGGTGAACGCATGCCATGTTTCTTGGGGTATGGTTAGGGACCAGCGCTCCATGACGTCCTCTACTGTATGCTAACAAAAGCAACCTTCCCAGGCTTAGTGAGCGAGGAAAGAGATCCCACCTCTTGTTGAGATCATCATGAAACTCACGCTGTCGTTTTATGAAGCTTTTGGTGTACAGAGCATACAGGCATACAGAGCATACAAGCAAATTTGTATTTGCTAATAGTCTTCAACTGCGAATATCTTATGCATGAAAGAATTGTTCTCTCTTTTCCAAACGTCACCTGTAACGAGTCATGAGACACTCTCAACAAGCTATTAGCGTTGGTGAAGATCTTATCTCAGATAGAGATTGGGGAAAGGATATGTAAAATAACCAAAGAAATAGAAATTTAGGTAACTCAAAGATCATCTTTCTCTATTGTATATTTGGGAAGAAGGATTATTATTTTATTATTTTTTTTAAGTGATCCACCTAGAAGCTATTTCTCGAAATTTGAGATTTTCTTGTCTGCTCTTCGTTCTTCTGCGGGACGCTCCTCATTCTGTTGCTAGTTATCCCATAAATGTCTTTGCCATACCCCGTTTCCTCGGGATTCTGTTTTCTTGTGGTGGGTGTCACTGGAATCATGCCTGCCAGGTCACACGGTTGTACTCTCCTGTCTCTTTAGTCTCCACGATTTCATGTCCAAGTACTAATGTAAAGGGACTGGTCTTCACTGATTGGCACAAGTGATTACTCACAGTAGGGCCTAAGAAATTGAACAAAAGGGCAAGCATATCGAGAGCAGGCTTTGTGGCCAAGAAACGAGCAATCTACAAGTCTCCTCTTTACGCATTTTTACTATTTTCATACTAACAAAGTTGAAGAGGAGGAGGGATGTGACTTGATTTTTATCACTTGTGGTTATCAGATAGGTGAAGATGAGGCAAAAAAATATATACATTTTATGTCAGCCTGGTGAGGCTCAGACAGACTTCCTACTGAGATTGATAGGGACACCTCTTGGTTAGGAAAATGAACCAGTGCATCAGGGACCTAGGATCTAATAGTAGGTGGGTCCGATGGGATTTCTTAACTGGGTTTCTTAAAGGGCCCCCGAGTTCATTCTGTTAGCTTCCGATGGTATTGTGTTCTTCAAGCATAGAGTTGTCATCAAGCCGGAAAGATTTCTTTCCTTTCCTTGACACTTATGGGGAGCTCTGTCCAGGCTTCATAGGGTGGCTGCAGAGGCACGTGTGACTGAGAGAGAATCTTTCCCTCTGAACAGAAGGTGGGGGAGAGGCAAAAGTTTTGAAAATTTCTTTCGTATTTCATCCAACAAAGGGAAAGCATCCAAAGAATTAGATGTTTTTCAAGGGATTGTTTTCACGGAGCGCCTTATTCATAACGCTGAGCTTGCTGTAAGAAGGGCTGAGGCTGAGTCCTCTCTTACTCTGTCTTGCTTTAAACACTGTCATTCAGTATAGATCTTGGTGGGGATTAGTGAGGGAATGCTTAGAAGTAATTAATAAAACTCTTAGACTCCTTCCTACTTCCTGATTTAAAAAAAAAAAAACAAAAAACAAAAAACATTTATTTACATATTTATTTTTTAAGATTTGGTTTTTTAAGAGCAGACTTAGTGACCCCTTGTGTGTTTGTGTGGAGCAGCCCCAACTTCCCGGCGGAGCCCTGCTTACTCCGGGAGTCACAGCCGGCTGTTCGTTGGTCACTTTAAAAAGACCCAGCAGACACGTTCACAGTTTCCGATATCGAAGGCCAAATCACCTCTCTATGAAGTGTTTCCAGACTAGTCTTTACAAATGAAATGGAAACAGTGAGAGGATTTATAATTCCCGTTGCTGAGATGCCTCGAACATGGGACGTGGGCATGTGAATTGATATTCCCATTGAACCCGTACGTTCTCTCCTTCGAGGGTAATTCAGTCACATGTGTATTCAATTAACTGTTCTGTCTCACGCCCCCCATCTCCCTGCCCATCCCCACGATACAAGCCTTAATCTGCAAGGTCATCTAACTCTTGAAAATATTTCTGTGAATAATTCACTTATCATTTCTAGGTACAGTTCATCCAGTCCAGTGGAATCCTAAAAATTTTAATGTGATTTATGATCCTTTTTTATTCATAAGGTTTTTCAGGTTCTTCAAATATGTACTAGTAGGTAAAGTGCCACATTCATTTTGCCTACTCTTTATTGTTAGTCTTTAAGTAGCCAAGAACCTGAAATTTGGTAGCATCATTATATAGATAACTTTAAAACTTAGAAGAGAGGGATTAAATCGATTTTTAGCTGAAAATGTGCCAGCGACTTATTGACTCTACTAAGCTTAATATTTTAAAATAAATTTAAAGCTAGACAAAGGAAACAACAATAGAAGCATTCGTTTCTTTTCTTTAATTTCTAGCTATTTAAAAATGTATTAACTTTATTGATATGCAGCTGTACATTTATAAACGTGCACATTTCATAAGTGAATCGTTTGATCCATTTTCACAAACCAAACACACCTGTGTAACCAGCATCCAGATCAATAAACAGAACACAACCAGCACCAGGAACACCTCCTGCTCGTGCTTCCTTCCAGAAGTTAGTACTTTTGAAGGAAAAAAAAAATCTAACGTGGGAGCAGATGCAGGGGCACCTAACACCCGTCGCAGTTGTATTTTCTTTGTCTGCAAAATGAGTGGAACAACAAACATGCTGAAAAACGGCTCTAAAAAATGTGATCTGCTCCTTGAAAACATGTTTTAAACCGCAGCAAGCTGCACAAATGAACAATATTATCTTAATTTTCTGTAACTACAAAGTACCATTGCCGAGTTCACCTTGGAAAAATGACCACACTTGGCTCCAGTCACAAAGAAGGGGGAGCGTTGCTAGGGAACGCCAGCGGGCTGGCGTCCAGCGGTCCTCTTAGCGTCTCATGACCTTGGTTAGACTGAGTCTGGTCCTCAGCCTTTCCAGACTCTGCAACCTAGTTGTCTCTTTCTAAAGGGCCTAGTGATATTAAATAAGCTCAAGGGACTGATCGTAAAAATCAAAGCCCCGATTTATTAGTTTACAATGAGGGAACCAGGCAGTTGAGTCCTCTAGCCAGAACATTCTCTCCCCGCGGATACTCCCTTGGGGAAGCCACGCCGTCCTCATTAGCTGGCTGGGTGAGCCAGGTTTCAGAATAAGAATTAGGGACCAGAAAAGCCCCTCCCGTACAGTGACCCGGATGCAGCTCTGCACTTTGCCTAGTGTCTTCGTCCTAAGGCGGCTGCCGGTCCAATGAGAAAGCACTCTGAAGCCTCCAGCTTCCAAGAAACGAATTTCATGAACCTTTTCGCAGGAGGAAAATCCTGTGCGGTGTTATCATCGCAGAGGGCAATGAGAATGAGGCCCTGACAGCATTTTGGGCTCTCAATATAAAAATCAATCAATGAATAAAGTGATTTGAGTCGTGTGGGCTCACCAGCTGCGCAGCCTCTCTGACTTGTGCCCACCCTGCCCTCTGGCTGCTTCCGGCTGGAGCACCCAAAGCCTTTCCTGGTTTTCTTGCTTCCTCTGGGTGGTAGCTAACCATTCGTTTGTAGAGTTAGGAGGAGGAACGTAGAAATTCTCCCAGGGCAGCTGTGTGAGTAAGTAACTGAGGTGGAGGTTGACCATCACGCCCACAGCCGCATACAGGAGACTTCCCGCAGAGTGTTACAGCGTTTCCCATGCCCAGCACATAGAAGAATAACAGCCATCACCTTCTCTTGCCTCCAACCTTTTCTATTTCATTGCTTTCCGGGTTCAGCCACGTATCCCTATTCCCAGCCCCAACCAATTGAGCAGTCTTTTCTTTAATCGTGTCGGTATATTCACTCAAGAAACTCGTGTACTTCTAAAGACATTCTTGCCCTTTGATAAAACAAGGTTTGTTTTAACGTGCGCATTGTAAATGTGTGCATCCATTATGTGTTGATTCTAAGTTCCTGAGTTCATAATCGACAATACCAATGACATTTTTAATCTATTCTGGGTCAACCTCAGGCTTCTGTGAACTTCATTTAGGTCATTTGGAAAATGGGGCTGTTTGAGGATTTATTGAAATAATAAATGCAAAGCACTTAGGATGGTACCTGACACTATTTATGGATATGCTTCAAAACCACATTTTTGACCAAATACAAAATGGTTAATGTTAAAAATTCAGCATTTATTATTTGTGATTTGGAATTATTTTTCCTTTACATGAAATTTTGAGGCAGTAAAACTTATGTTTTGCTTTAAATTTATCCTCACAATATATGAAAGTTTCCAAATAGAATTGTTCTTGAGAGATTTATGATGTAAAAGGTATTAAATGACAAATTATTAAAAGCATAGTTTAAAGGTTATTTTCCTACCTATAAAGCTATTGTAGCAAATACTTCTAAAAGATCGGAATGATAAGACATATTTTGCACTATACTACTGTATGATTTATATTAAAATGAGTCCCACAGACCATGTTTTAATATTTAACATTTAAATCATTTTTCTAAAACAGTTATTTTCTCCTGAAATACTCAAAATTATTAAGATAAAAGACAAAATTAAAATTAGTAAATGTTAAAAATTTCTTTTTTTTTTAGATAAGGCAACCCTTGGTTGACCTCACAAATTACAAGGATCTTGTTGGCTTACAATCCCTTATTTTTTATTTTATTTTCTTTATGCCTACGGCACCTGGTCTTCCTAGGTGGTCTATCCAAGTACTAACCAGGCCCGACCCTGCTTAGCTTCTGAGATCAGACGGAATCGGGCTCGTTCAGGGTAGCATGGCCATAGACTAAAAATTTAGATAAAAGTTATTCTAATTAAGCTAAAATTTAAAAAAAAACATTTAGTGGCTCAAAAGTATTGAAATATTCTCCCTAATTTCCAAGCTAATACACTGTCAGTACATCAATTGTTAAAATCTCTATTTTATTTCAAGTTGTTAAATTTCTTAAAACAAAATGTACAGCATTGCAATCACCATCAAATATGACAATATTTTTTTCCTTTTGTAAAAACAAAAATATAATTCTACTTAAAACGACTGTTTAAATTTTAACATAAAATACAGAGATTTTCACTTTATACTGATTGCTTTAAATATTTGAAAATACATTTTCAATTTTTAATAATAAACCCAAATAACATAATAAATTACTAATATTATTAATAATAATTAGACATGATAATGATCACAATCATCATTAATTATGAGCAAGTCTAGAGTTTTCAGAAAGGACAAGACAAGTTTGCACTTGACTGTTTGGCGATCCACAGGCCAGTGCAAAAGCTGTGGGCAATGGTGGCCTTTTGCTAATTTCCTGTTGTTTTTTGCAAGTTTTATCCACAAAGCCAAAGTTTAGGGAATTCCTGCTTAATAAGAATTCAGTAAGCTCTCACAATTATTAGTCTTGTGTGTGTGTGTGTGTATGTGTGTGTGTGTAATTTTCCAATGATACTTAACAATTAAACAATAAACATGCATTTTAAAGAACCATGATATTTATGTTGTTGGTGGTTTAAAGTCTAGATTCAAAAGAAAGAATTTCATAAATAGGAAGCGAAAACAAACAATTTTAAATGTGGAGATGAGCATTTTAAAATGCTATTACTTATAAAGAACTGAAGTGTTTCAGAAAGGATTATTTGCAGACAGCATATTACTAATTTTAATTGACACGTTTTAAATGTTTAAATCTCAGAGAATCATATAACTGACTTAATGTTTAATCATCTGAGCATTTCCTTCCATTCTCCATTCCTTTTATTTGGAAACAGAATGTCACTCTTAGGATATTTTGATAAATGTTATGTCAGCAATTTAAAAAAGAGTCTTCTGTTTTTATAAAAACTGGCAGACACTAAACAGACAAAGTCTCAGAATAATTGATATGGACAACAGAAGAATTTCTCTCCCAGTAGGCAAACCACCTGTACAAACAACACTTCTAACTTTAATTTGAGTTGCTGGCTTCCGAACACTCAATTATTTAGGACATTCAAAGGATTTCACTAATGGAAGAAATATCTACAGTCCTGAATTACAAAGGTTTATTATTATTATTGTTATTAAAGATTAGGTTTCAATAATAAGTATTGTTATTGGTATGTTGATGGCAAATGCCTTTTTCCATCAGAATCAGAACACTTTTATTTTAATATTTTGTTAATATGTTCATTGTTTAGAATGTTTTAATGCTATTTTGCTTTAAAATCTTCAGTCAGACATTTTTTAGAGGCAGAATATAAAAGACAGAAAATGATCATCCAGATGTTTCCACATTCCAAGGTTGTCACTGCATTGCCATCCAGACAGAGTCTGTTCTGGATTCTTAAGAAATTAGTTTGGGTTAGAGGGGTTAACTACGTGTATGGTGTTCTCTTTTAGCATTAATGTGCATTGCACGGCTTGTTATTACAATAACTTGACTTAGAGCTCATGACATATTTAAAGGGATAATAATATGTTGTTTTATTGAGGAGTGGGGATTTAAATTATTTTTAAATAAACTTTTTTAATGATAGGGCAGTTTTTGACTTATGGTAAATTGCGATCATAGCAGAGTTCTTGTATTTCTGTACGCATTTTCCCTTATCAGTGGCATGTTACATTAGTACAGTACATGTGATACATATCCATTAATGAACCAATATTGATATGTTATTAACTAAAATCCATAGCTTGTTCAGATTTCCTTCATTTTTGCCTAATATTCTTGTTTTGTTTTGTTTGTTTCGTTTTGTGTTTTTATGCTCCTGGATCCCACCTAAGATACCACGTTGCATTTATCCATCCTAGACTCTTAGGCTTCTCATGGTTGTGGCAGTTTCTCAGACTTCCCCTGTGTTTGGTGACCTTGACAGTTCTGAGAGGTACTGGTCAGGTGTTTTGAAGAATGTTCCTCAATAGGAATGTGTCCAATTTTGTTTTTCTTCTTGTGATTCTACTGGGGTTATGGAGTTTGAGGAGGCAGACCACAGAAGTAAAGCACTATTTCATCATGCCTTACAAGTGCTCTTGTTGACCCTAACACATAGCTAAGGCAGGGTTTTTTAGGTTTCTTCACTGAAAACTTACTCTTTCTCTCCTTTCCGTATGGTCTTTTTGGGAAGGAAGTCACTATGCGCAGTCCGCAGGTAAGGAGTGGGAGTCACGCTAAACATTCTTGAGGGCACAATATCTACACAAATTATTTGTAATTCTGCATAGGACATTTATTTATCTCTTCTCTCAATTTATGTATGTATGTAGGTAGGTAGGTAGGTATTTGATCATTTATTTATATTGGTATGGACTCATCGATATGTGCTTTATACACTGCGTTATAGTTCAGTGCTACTTCATTTATTTTGTTGCTCAAATTGTTCCAACTTTGGTGACTGGGAGCTCTTCAGCTGGCTCCTGTACCTCTTTAATATAGCTCATCTTGCAGGTGTGCATGTGCATGCATGTGTGCATGCACGTGTGTGTGTGTGTGTGTGAGTGTGTGTGTGTGTCGAGCATTGCTTTAGTTTCTGGCATTACAATATGCTGCAGACTCATCATGTGTATTTCCTGTCCCAGCCCTAGAATCAGCCCTTCTCCAAGGAGTCTGGTACCCTCTATTGGAGAACAGTATTAGAACCTGAATTCCAGGTGCTCAGTGTGCACGTCACTATTAGTTCTCTAGTGATTCTAGGTCCTCTCAGCCAACAGTGCAAGGAAATGTATTTACGTGTGTGTGCTGACCCCTGAGTTTATCCATATCTGTAATTGGATATGTAAACATCCGTGTCTATATTTCCTAAATCTGAATTCGTTCTGATGACTGCCACGCTAATTCATTATTAAATGGACCATTTTTCCTCCTCCTTTTACCTATCTGCAAAGTACCCCTACAATGGTAAGAAACCTGGATTCAGCCAACCTTCACCCATTGATTTAATTAACCAATTTCCGTGTACATATATGGTGGTTCTAGAATTGTTAACCTGTACGCCCTTACGAAACAAGTTTATCAACTAGAACACAGTGATAATGTATAGTTCCTTTTGACTTAAATCTCACCAACTCCACTCATTTCCAAAGTTACTTAAATCAGCAACATATTTGAAGTTGTTTCACATATTTGTAATATGTGAGATTCTTTTATCACTTTCTACATTTCACCTTGGGATCCCCCAATCTAAAAAATATATATATTTTTTTAATTTGCATACATTAAGGTTCACTTTTTGTGGCATAAAGTTATATGGATTTTAACAAATGCACAATTTCATCTGCCTACCGTTGCTGTATCAGTAGGAATACTTTCGCTGCCCTAAGAAATTCCCAGCACTTCGCCTCCCTTCTCCCCACTCCAGACTCCTGGCACCCACTGATCTTTCACCACTGTCATAATTTTGCCTTTTCCATGGGTCACAGAGTTGGAATTATAGATTACGTAGCCTTTTCTAACTGACTTTCGTCACAACGACATGCAGTTAAGATTCACCCATTGCTCTCCATGGCTCGATAGCATTTGTTTTTCTTGCTGAATAATATTCCATTGTATGAATAGCACAGTTTATCCATGCACCGATGAAGGATATCTTGGTTGCTTTCAGTTTTTGACAATTATGAATAAAGCATACAAGGTTTTGGGTGGACAAATGTTTTCAAACCAGTAAGGTAAATAATCTAGGACCAGGGCTGCTGTATCAGATGGTAAGATTATGTTTAGATTTGTAAGAAACTGCCAAATTTTCTCCCGAAGTAGTTGTATCGTTTTGAATTCCCATCAGACATGAATGAGAGTTTTGTTGCTCTGCATTCTTGCCGGTAATTGATATTGCCAGTATTTTGGATTTTAGCCATCCTAATACATGTATCGTAATAGCTTGTTATTTTAACCTGCAATGTTCTGATGATAATGATGTTGAACGTCTTATCATGTGCTCATTTGTCACCTGCACATCTTCTTTGGTGAAGTGTCTGTTCTGATCGTTTGCTCACTTTTTAAAAACGTTTGTTTATTTTCGTCTTGTTGTACTTTAAGAGTGCTTTGTATATATTGGATACGAGTCCTTTAACAGATAAGTATTTTGCTACTATTACTTCCCAGTCTGTGGCTTGTCTTTCTATTCTTTTAACAGTGTCTTTTATGAAGCAAAATTTCTAATTTTCAAAAAGCGTAACTTGCCTATGGTTTTCCATGGATTATACTTGTGGGTCATGCATTTTTTATGTTTAATCGAAAAACTCACCACCAAGAAAATATCGTTACTAGCTACATATCTGTTTTTGAATATCAGATGCTTTGAAACAGTAGCTTTCAAACGCCCTTCTCTTTCCCCTCTGTTTCTCCATTCTCCTTTTTCTTACTCGTTTTTGATTTCTTTTTCATTTCTTTTTTCTTCTTGCAATAAAGAGGTTAGAATTCAAAAAAAGCGTGATTCAGATAAGGTGGTAAGTCAAGGGTGGCTTTAATTTACCAGCCCAGCCTCCTTCTAGACTATCATGTTAATTGAGCCAGGGCATTCCTACTATGTGCCTCCTTCCAGACACCCAGGAAATCCTTTCTCTTTCTCTCACATCCTCAAGTACAGCCTCACGTGAAGAAATTTTTTCATTCTACCTTCAAAACCTATTTACACCCTCCTACTTCTCCACAGACCTGTACAGGGGCCTGTTAGAAACCGGGCCGCACAGCAGGAGATGAGCAAGCAAAACTTCATTTATGTCTGCAGCCTCTCCCCAGCGCTGGCATCACCGCCTCAGCTCCGCCTCAGATCATCAGGCACTGGATTCTCATAGGAGCACTGGTCCCTGGGGCCAGAATGGTTGGAGACCTTTGCCCTAGCTAGTTTCCCTTCTTATTCTTGTTCCTTCACAGTCAATTAACTACACAGATGGCAGTGATTTTTTTAAACCCAAATAAGATCTAACTACTTCTCTGCTCAGCATTCTCTAAACGCTCTCCATATGGGACAAAATCTAAAGCCCAGTTGATGGCCTACCGGGCCCTACATGACACGGGCCCTGCTGTTTCTGCAACATCATCCCTTAATACTCTCCCCTCGTGTCCCCTTGACGTACGACTTTTTTTTTTTTTTTTCCTGCTTCTCAAACACATAAAACACGTTTCCATCTGGGGGCCTGTGCCCTTGCCGTTTCTTCTGCTTGAAACTTGATCTCATTGCATATCGTTATTCTTATTTCATTCATTTTTTATATCAAAAAGGATTTGGCTTCCGTTTATACCCACACTCTGGCCTCACTGGTACCACATCATATTTTTATCATCCAGCTTATTTTTCTTCAAAGCCCTCGTTGCTACTCAAGACACTGTTGACTCTGCTGATCTTCCGTGTCCCATCACTACTAGAATGTAAGAGTCACAGGAACAAGAAGTTCTGTTTTCTGTATTGACATCTCTTGAACCTGGAGCAGGGCAGGTGATACATACTCAGTGCTCTTAAATCGAATCAAACTATTCTTTGACTACTAAGATTGTTCTTATTTCTGTTAGTGTGTCATTTTTGCTACTAAACTCACTTTTATTAGATAAATGCTAATCTAATTAGTTTTTACTAAAATTTAGAAAAGAGAATATACTATAGCCAGATGGAAAAAATATGTCCTAAATTACATGCTTTACAGTGAACTCTTTAAATGTAATATCTTTTTTTATTAAAAGAAGTATATTATACAGCTAAGAAAATTGAAATAGTTTATGGAAATCTTTTGTATTAGGAAAAGAAAAACAGCCAAGAATGAAACACTTTCCATCGTAAAAATGTGGCAGTTTTTACTAAACCAAACAAACAAAACAAAACAAAAAAACTCACCATATTATGAGAGTACTATAGTATAGTTTTATGTTTCACAACAAAAAAATTACAGTACCGCGATTCAAGAGAGATTCAGTTACATAAAACGTAGGAACAGAGGGATTATAAATTTATGGAGCTCATCTTAAATGTCAAGCCCTTTGATGGACACTTTACAAATATTATCTAATATTTTCAAAACTCTTTCGGGTGAATATTAGATATTATCTTGTAGAAGGAAAAAAGTGAAATTCAGGGAGAAAAAAATTGTCCCCAGACCACAACTCGCAACTGACATCTAAATCTAAAGCTTCGAGCATCAAAGCTCATTAAAAAAATAATGCTTTTTAAAATAAATATGTAAAGGTATCGATACACATTAACATTGCTAAAGTATTGTTTGCAAAGTCCTTGTTTGGAAAAATATCAAAAATCTTTTTGCAGTTTATCAATCTGTCAAGTAAAATTTTAATAGGTTACAAAGAAAAATAGCTCATTGATGTCTACAGATAACTTAAAAAATCCTGTAATTACATGACCAAGGAGACCAATAATAGATAATGATATTTGCATATAAAATTTCATTATCAAGTGCTAGAGCCATTTGTTAAAATGTGTGTGTGTGTGTGTGTGTGTGTGTGTATGTATAATATGTGGAAAGGGAAAGGAACAGCAAGGCAGACAGGAAACAATGGTGACATTTATAGTTAACGGTGACTAAGAGGTGGACTTTAAGTCTATTCACATACTTCTGTAAAGACCGAGACATCAAAAAAAAAAAAAAAATCTTACTGCAAACCGGAAGTATGGGGGAAACAATGGAAGAAAATTACTCAACGTCAAGAAAACTTTCTTCAAAACATTATGAGACAGTAGAAAATATGCCATGACCTGAAAAAGAAAATTACATACAGATGCAGCAGCAGCAGCATTGTTGCGTGTGGCAGTACTTACCGCTTTAAAGACCGGGATTCTGAGGTTCGGGGGACAGTGGTGCTCGGTTTTTCCTAGAAAAGTATGATACGCAATGAAAACAGCCTGCGTCCCAGGTCGTGGCCGGACGGGCCTGCCGGGCCGGGTCTGAAAGCGCGTGCCGCTTAGAGCCTGGAGTCACGTGGCCTGAGTCTCGGATCCGCTGCAGCGGGATCCCAGCTGGGCATCTCCGCCAGGACCCTGACGCTAGGGTCCGAGCACCACAGCCACAGCTGGGACAGAGGAGCCTGGTGCCACCACCCTCTCCCCACGTCCCCCAGCTGAAACCATTCAGGGAGTAAATTCCCCACCCCTCCCAGCCCAAGGGCCAGGTTCTGTTCCAGCCCCGCCTCGAGGGGCTCCGTCTTGGACCTCCACTTCTGCAGCATCGACACCCACGTTTGCTCCTCCTGAGCTTTCGGATACAAACCTGCCCCCGGGCTCACTCTAGAACAGGAATGACGATAACTTCGGAATAAACCTGGAAGGGTGGCCACTGAGCTCCGCAGCTCCTGCAGGCTCCAGCTCAGCATCCTGCGTCCCCGCGGCCAGGCCGGCGCTGCTCACTTCCCCCCACGCCTGCTCAGCGCTTCATGTGCTGTGAGCTCAGCTCCCGGAGCGTCCATGGGATTTACTTCCAAAAATGTGGGTGGAACAGCGAATCTACAACCGCATCAACATCTGTTCTCTGGGTCCTTACACTCAGGCTTAGCCGGTCTTCGAGGGTGGCTTTTCCAAAGTACACATGCAACGTTAAAACTTGGACGGGAGGCTCGGGGCTCGATTTCGGGGCTGCGGTGGCTTCTCCCACTGTGGCCAGAGACCAGCGTGGTGCAGGTTTTCGCAGCTGGTAACATAAAAAGGGCGATAAAAGAGAGATGTGATCACAAGATGAGAAAGCACCCGAGGATGAAAATCTTCCTCGTGTTCTTTGCCAGGATATGGAAAATCTTGAGAAATTTGTGAAAGCTGAGACATAGATACAAAAAGAAATTTTTAAAGCAATGATTAAAATATAAAACGATATTAAAACTTTAAAGCAAGTTCTGCAATCGGCTGCCCGTGGATGAGTGAAAAGTGTCCTCGGCATCAACACGCAAACAGAAATGACTAAGGAGTTAAATGAGGCAGACGTTTTCCGAACCTAGAAATGACTCCCCAGACATCAAAACGAAAATAGAGCTCTGCAGACGACTTCACAATCGTGGCTCGGCAGTTTCCAGTGTCGCTGCAGCAAAACAGACAGCAGATGCAAGAGCTAGAAACAGATCTCACCACTCAAGCAGATTTACATATATAACCTTTCAAGGTTTGTCAAGGCTGCTGCAGAAAACATCACCATTTGTAGCTTTGGCTGGACAACTTCGGTCCATCATAAGAACTGTAAAGGTGCTCAGAGAACAATAACTTCACGACAGAAAAATGTTGGGAGCTGCTGTAGGTGTGTTTGAGGTCAGGCCAGCAGAAGCCAAGAAGTGGCAGAACTCACCTGGAGTTATCAGCAGAGCCACCCTTCTGAGCAACATACAAAATGACACAGCCGTCACCACGTCTCTGGGGCACAGTTCGGTACAGATTCAACGCGGGTATTGGCACGGACTTGCGAGCAAGTAAGTGTCTTGTGACCAGTTCTTGTTTTAGAAACAGCGCTAACAGGGTCACATTTGGATTCGGGAAAATAAATCAACCTCCAGTAATCCTAGTGCAAGCTTTGGCACGTCAAGCGGACCTGCATTTAGCTTCGGCAGTATCAGCATCACAGACCTGGAGGGCGAACAGACAGGGTTCCGCATCCCATCTCTGCAGATGTTGGGCCAGGCGGGCGGCTTGCTCAGTTGAAGAAACCTCCAACTGGAAACAAAACGAGAAAAATGATAAATATATGAGTTGATGCGTTAGGAGACACCATGGCAGCACTGTTCATTCCATGAGTCTGCTTTTTCTAAAATCGATGCAGAAATTAAATGGCCCCTCAGAAGAGTTACAACATTTTGCTGTTCTTTTTCCCCTGTTCTGGAACTCGAACTCTATTCCTATTTGCCGTGCCGGACAGCTCTTTTTGTGACTATAAAACCCAGCTATATATTTTCATTTATTTTGTGAACGGTGTAGTGATTACATCTCTGACCAGTAAAGCCTATTATTCAGACACGCATTAGTAGCTGAGTTTTATTGAGAAGGTGGACACTACATCAATAGATGCATGTTTGTTTCTCATACAGGTGCAGCGGACTCTCATATTTAGAGTAGAATCGTTTTGCTATTGGACAAAGGCCCTTGTGCTGCACTGAAGGGCATCTTTTGCACAGAATACCAGACACATCCGTGCACGTGCATGCAATAGGAATTATAGAAAGAAACTTTTGTCTCAAAGTGTTTTCCTTCATTAAGGGTATTTCGCTCTTCACAGTTTATTGACAGCTTCAGCGCATGAGAATGAAGAGTTAGAGGCACCGAGTCATTGAAATTGGTTACTTAAAAGCTTGTTGAAATAGCTACTGGCCTAAATGTTTGGCCAACACAATTTTATTGTCTTTAGTCTTTTCCATTTTCACGTCCACTGTGACCTTTGCAAGCTGTCCCAAAGGAGGAAAGCAGTGAATCTTGTCAAACAAACATTTATTATCCCATATCGATCATCTTTAGGATATTTATGTGAAGTGGCTTTTTTTTCCCATATCTAAGATGAACCTTCAGGAGCTTTTTTGAACTCGTCAGATTGATTGTGTGCAGGTAAAAGATGAACCATCGCTTTAATGAAAACTTTATCATCTCTTTCAATGTGGAGTTATATTTTACATGGCTATTACTATTGAACCCAGACGGAGTGGCTCATAATATCTTGATTAATATAGAACAACATATTTAAAGGACATTCTTTGTAGCGACTATAAATTTCCCGGTCTCCCCACTGACCAGAGAGCCAGATAATAACGTGCGGGCCAATCGGGCTGCATCTGTGTCAGATGCCTGTAACAGCATCTCCTAGGAGGAAGGGAGCAGGTAAGAGGAAGAGGCGTTGACGAGGGCTGCCTGCCTCAGCCCTGGCTTAAGGGAGGAGCAATTAGATCGACCTGTTCACCAGTCAAGTGCAGTTTCCAGATGTCTTCTGAACATGGATACTCATTAAAAAGGGTTTAATTTTTTTATATACTGAGTACTTTCAGAATTATTTTCACCCAGGCGCTACTTTGGATATAATTTTTAGTAAGTGTTAGCTGATTTTGATTCTAGCTGTCATAAGACACTGTTTTATTTATCTGCTAATACCAAAGATTGGCTTTTCTGAATTAGATGTTTACACCTAATACATTAAAACTGTTTTTATTTTTTATATCGCTCTACCACTACTGTCCCCAAGTCTAGATTGTGGAAAAGGCATGAAAAGTGTGATTTTGTGTTTTGTGAATTAGTACCATAATGAAGTGTACAGTTACGTCAGTATTTTTTAAAAAGGACGTTGCATCGGTCTGCAAAAAATCCAAATATACATCTTACTTTTTAAAATATAATTTGCATTTTAATATGTTATATTACCAGAAGTTCCGTGATATAGTCAGTCATGGTAGGAGTTTAACTGGGTTGTCGTTGTCCTCACAGGCTTCACCCTGTCCAGAGTCTGCCATTATGTACACGATAAAATCTAGTGTGTCAGTGGTTGCTAAAAATTAAATCCGTATATTCAAAGCACACACATTAGAGAATTTGAAGGTTATTGAAATAAATTGCGCCGTGTCAAGATGGCTTTACGATCTTACTTTCCGGCACCCGGAACTCATGATAACGACCCCGAGGCCGGACAACCTGGGCGTCTGATGTCACGGCCGCCCTAATACCTACGGCCAGCACCGCAGTCCCGTCACGGTCCCCGTGGGCTCGTAGCACCGGCGCACCACAGGGATGTCGGACAGGGGTGTTGTTCAGAAAACTTCACTTGCCTCGCAGTGTCACGGCGTTTCACACGGAAGTACCTCTCTTCCCTCACAAATTCCACAGCCCTCAAGGGCATTTGGCATCTTGCGACATTCACTGTGACACCTGCTCCGGAGGAAAGTGCTCCATTTTTTTCTTGCGTCAAAAATCATGTGACTTCTCTACATGAGCTGAGAAGTTTGAAATAATCTGTGACAAAATGAGTATGGCTCATCAAGGGATGTCCCCACCCCCACCCCTGCTTAACAGATAACAACTTGCAAGGTGACAGAAAACCGTACGCGGACTGGCTCTGCATAGTCATGGAGAGAAAATTGCCCAGAGTGGCTTGGCCCCCAGATCCCCGCTGTCTGGACAGCGCTCCCATTTCCATCCAAAGTCACTCTCGATAAATGCAAAGTTTCTCTTTCAATTAGGAATGATCAAGGGAACTTCGAGCAGCAGGGCCTAGCACAGCCTCCTCGGCTAAATCCTAATAGGGCAGGATACAATGAGGCTTTCTGCTGCCGAAGCATCAAGACCCAGATGCACAAATAGGTCTTGATCAGAGAAACGGAGGGACTTTGCAGTTAGTCTTCCACGAGAAGTGAAGCAGGTAGCCTGACGCCGGGGGTCTGCATCAGGGGTGGGCGGACCCACCTGGCAACAGGGGGCATCGCTTCCTACTTCATGTCCTCCACGGATCCTCCCTTACTCAGCCTGCTTTTCATTTGTCCATTAGTTTTTTCTGCAAATGTTTTTCTATTTTTTTAATTTTTAAAAAAAAAATTTACGTTAAGGCCTGGACATCAGGACTATTGAACATGTCGCTGAGTAATTTATAATACATGTTTTGCTCTTGCCAAAGAATTGTTTTAAGTTTGGTACCATCACATTATCTTTTCTTATATAAATCATCTATTAGGGATTCTTAAATTTGAATGTGTATGACTCATCCGAAGATCTTACTTACATATAAATTCTGATTCGCTAGGTTTTGGGGGTGAAGGAGGTAGGACTAAGTTTCTACATTTTTAATGAGCTCCCGCGTCTGCCTTTGCAGGTTGTCTGTAGATCATATTTGGCATAGCAAAGATTAAATTATCATTTTGCCCTCCTTCGGTTTTTTGAGTCTAATACCACTTTAATCCCAAGACTCAACCCCTCTCTGTGACCTTTGGAAAGGTTCATCTTTCACTTTGCGTATCCTGTTAGACCCCAAACTCACCGTCCTTACTGAACGATGCCTCGTGTGCCTGTTCTCTCCGTAACGCTGTTTTCTCCTTATTCATGGTCGTTTATGTAATAAATGTTTATTGATCATCTACTATTTCTCAGCCACTGAAGCCGTATCAGTGTCTCCATTATTTCAAGTTTTAATCTTCCTGCTCTAATTTCTTTCTTTCATTTATTTTGCGCTACCATTATTTTCTCTTTGGCTCATTTCAAACAGCTTCATAACTTCTCCTCCATGCACGTGTCCCCACCACTCCGTAACACACTTAGAGATGCGATGAGTAGAAACTGAGACTATGTTTCATAATCAACTGTACATTATGGCTGATGGCCAATGTTAGCAAGAGTCAGGGTGTTTGGTCTTATCTCCTCTACTCTAAAGAATCTGAAAGACTTCTAGTCTTTTCCTAAGATGTAACCAAAATGGCATTCGAAGCATACTGAACTGGACCTTGGTTGTGTAGGTTAGAGACAGGACCAGTATGCAGGAAGAGAGGGTATTAAAACAAAAACAACAATAAAAACAAATGAAAAGAGTTTCATAGAAATAGTTAAGGAGGAAGGAGCTAGGCAAGAAGAAACAAAGTATTTCTGAATTTTCACAAAAAGCTGATTCTAGCAAAACAGAACTTAGAGTTAACTCCACGGAATAAATCAAGGAATATCGTGCATAACCTTCTGGATTACCTGTGTGTCTGTGATGAGCAATTTCGAAAGGTGTTCTACTGGAAAGTAATATCATAATTCATTGATATAATAATGAAAATGTTTTAGATTCATATAGATAGCCCTAGATTTGAAGAGATGCTATATTTTCTAATAGGGTTATAAAGAGAAAGTTCCCAGGCTGCATTCTATCTGAAGTTCTATCTTCCTTGTTCACTCTCTGTTAAGTGGAAAGTATTTTATCTTAACACAGTTTTCACAGAAAATAGAAGAGAATGAAATACACTCCAGCTCCTTTAATCAGGGCCATATTTCCGTAGTAGTAAAAGACAGTACAAACGATGAAAACAACAGACCAAGATCTCTTAGGAACTTCGATTCAAAAAACCCTCAAAAAAATATTAACAGATCTATTTAAAAATGTATTAAAAATTATAAATGATGACCAAGTGTAATTTATCTCAGGAGTACAAAGCTGGTTCAGCCCTTGAAGACCATCAGTGTAATTCACCATGTCGACAGCCTGAAAAAGTCCTTGATGAGGTCCACAATCTCTTTTTGATAAACCTCAGACCTCTTCTTGATATTTTCAGATGCTTCAAGCCAAAAATGTCGTTGTCTTCACTTTTCATACACTTGTTCTTTTTATATATAGCTATAGCTAAATAGACAGATGCATATTCAATACTTCCTTTTCGTGTATTTCAACGTTTACAGCTCAGACAATGAACATTCTAAAAATGTCTTGCTGACACTACTCTATTTTTGTAATGCAAACATACTCCTTTGCTTATAGTCGAATGCCGTTTTAAAGCTCAGTTCGAGTCGGGTTTATGAACGGAGACCGAAGGCATGAAAATTTGTACAAAATGATAGAATAATTTCCACAGGGCTAATATAGAGTTACAACTGGTTAGTAACACAGGAATAGAACTTCTCATTCTAAAGTTCGATTTAAGTCTTGGTATAAGCAGTGTCTGCTTGTGTAACTCCGTGATCCCTGCGGTGGATACTGTATTGTGTCACCTAGCTACCTCTCAAGAATAAAGGACTTATCCCCTAATTGCCGGGAACATTAATACACACCTGTCCTCTGTTTTCGCCTTTTTGAGGGTGATCATCATGCTGGGGAGATCAAGCCCGATGTCCTTGCCGGATCTGACTGCTGGAGGTCATGCCAGGTCAAGGACACCCCACACCCCGCGGTGTCTGCTAAGGCCTTCTTTGGGGCTGTATCGCAGCTCGGCATTGCCTATTTTCACTTCTTCTCCCTTCTTTTGCTTATCTTGCTTCTTTCTCCTCCCTTCCACAGGTGCTGATCGCAAGCACGCTTTCTAATAAACGCCATGCATGCAGATCTTCATGGCAGAGGGCTAGGAAATAGAACCCGTCATAACCTTAATATCCCTACCTGTGAAATGAGGCCAATCATACGATTAGCTATTTCACTGGTTTTGTTTCTCAAATGAGAAAGCAAAAATACTTTATCAGAGAAAGTGTTATTCAAAATGAAATTATAGCCATTTTTATAATTAGTTTCATCCAGTTATTTTTTTTTGTTTTTTTGTTTTGTTTTTTTTTTTTGTTTTGCCTAAACCAACAAATCTCATAAAGCCTTGAGCTAACTGAAAAGAAATTCCATAGTAATGTCAATGAAAAAAATGTACAGCTACATCATCTCTGAATGATGCTTCACATCGACATTATTGTGCCTATGTGAACACTCAAATATCCTTCAGGTGTGTGTAGTATAGTGTTTCCCCTACTAATGAGTTAATTCTCAAAACACAGTAAGTATTTATTTTGCATCATTTTGCAGCACAGAGAACATATCTCGCTATAGGCTATCTGACACAGTTTCAGCACCACAGAGTTAAATTTACAATTTTAAGGCAGAGCCAGTGTGTGATCTTTAGGGAACTTTTACCCCCTTCGTTCTTTTAAATAAACTCTCTGAGATATAGGCCACAACTCTTTAGCTGGTTGGTCATCAGCGCCTTCATGCAGGCGCTTCAAGTGCTTTGAGCAGTATTACCTGGAATCTCTTCCTGATACCTGCTGGGTTCTGGAGGATGCTTCTCAAGGAGAGAAGGTATTTCTGTGTGTGTGTATGCTCTTGGGTAAAATATTCAGCTTTAAAAATACAATCTCAGATCTCCAAGTAAACCATTTAGAAGGTCATTCTCAGAGCTTACTCTTCTGTGAGCAATTATGTTCAAGCTACAAACCAGGACATTTTTTTTCAATATGCAGTTCAATCAGCCTCTTTCTGTTGCTATGGTAATTGATGAATTAATGTTCATTAGCATCTGATTAATAATGAAGAAATCGAAATGAAGCACTGGAAAAGAAATATTCCCGAGCCTTCAATGAACACAAAATGAACTAAAAATGTAGAAAACCTGGTACTCAAAAGCATCTTTAAAATCGCTTTGTACAGAAAATAGGCCCAAAAGTCTAGACAGCATCCCAGTTAGTGAACTGCTTTCAGGCTCGAATTAGCCACACAAAGATAAAATTCAGACATGGCGAAAATAGAAGCAGCCTCTCAAGTGTTGTATTCACACGAGCATGCAGGTCACTTGAACCACTGTGGGAGGAGTCCATGCTCCAAGGTCCCTTCCTCTCGGTGGCAGGTGCTCGTTCCAGGTGACCCGGGCATCTTCACTGTCTTGGGCCTGGGAGTGGCAACCAGCACACCCACACCAGTCCCATTCACCTGGGCTGGTCTGTGGGGAGATTTTTATGAAAAAGTATTCAAAGGTGAAGTTCTGTACTGACCGCGTTAAAAAATGTTATGGTGTCAAAATCAAAACAATGATGAACTAAGAGCAATATTAAGATATTAATTATAGTTAATGTTAATTAATATTTAAAAACTAACATTAAACATTAGTTTAAAATGTTCAACAATTGAGTCGATAAGATACCCAACCTATGGTCAGTCGTTGGTTCTGAAAGATGTGATTATACTTGAAGAAATAGGACCGCCAACAATATTAACATGTTTGGTACCACAACATACAAGAGCATTATAGTATTATGTAATGTGCTTTAATGTGGATTAGTATATAATTATAATGAAGATACTATGGTTTTTATATAAGATTTTAGACTTCATGAAGAGCTTTGAAAATTCTTCATTTTGGTTTCAATATCTCTAGAATCGAGTGGGTAGATGAATAGAGTCCAAGAGAAGAATAATTAGAGATGAGCAATATCTTTAACACCTGACCGAACCTCTCAGTAAGATGGAAAAATTTACACAGCCTAGAAATGGGGGCCAGCAGCTGATAGTGCACAGAGCGTGATGAAACTGGATGAGTCTCAGCCTTTGACACGGAAAGACCGAAGGGACTGCCAAACCGGCCGGACCCTGCCCAGAACCAGTTAGTCAGACGTCGCACAGAACGTGCTGCTTCTGCACCTGACAGTGACAAGCTGCTTCCAGGTCTGAGTTGCAGAGCAAAAGAGAACAATTGAGCTCGAAGAAGTGACGGGTTTGGCAGAACAGACATCAGGAGTAGCTTATGAGAGTTTAGATTTTAAATAACTGCCTCGGATGACGAATGGCCAAGGATGTGAGAATTCGTAGAATTTAAAACAGTCGTGAAAATGTTAGAGAAAACTGATTTAATCACATCGATGAAGTAATCAGTTAGATGCTAGTTTTTATGTGAGAATCCAGTTGGTCTTTTCTTTCTGTTAGACTCAAACACGTGGAGAAATTGATGGTGTAGCAGAGTAAAATGAACAAGACAAGTAAAGACGGGGTTGACTTTCTCCTCTGGTTCTGTCATAGCCTCTGTGACACTGATAAGGTCATATGATACAAAGAAACGTTTGTTTCCTAATCTTCAGAATGGAGATAAAATTATACACCCCAAAGGAGTTATAACTCATACGTTTGAAGCATCAAGTAAATTACAGTTAAATTATAATCAGTGAATTATTTTTAACTGCAGTGTTTAAATGATGAACTTCATTTGCCTCTTAGTTAATGATACATGTCTGACCACATGGTGACTGGTTTCAGTCTCTCTTTCCTACTGAACAAGTCTTTCCCCACTGGAGCAAAAGATGCATCGAGCTCCCTCTGAGACACAGAGGCCAAAAGCTGTGTTTCAAGGACTCACTTAAAGACGGACCTAAACTGAGATGACGTGCCCGAGGGCTATTTTTTC
Organism: Pteropus alecto; assembly: GCF_000325575.1. NCBI lineage: Eukaryota > Metazoa > Chordata > Mammalia > Chiroptera > Pteropodidae > Pteropus > Pteropus alecto. The sequence continues at coordinate 6,102,611 of NW_006440645.1, read as the reverse complement.
AGACTCCCCGGGAGTTGTTACCTAGTTAATTTTTTTTTTGTATGCATTTTCTGAGGACTATAGGTCGACTGGGCTCAAATACAATAAAATGATAATGTTAAAAAAATTAGAGAATGTAACAAATATAGAGTTCAAGTTGATTTCCCTTGTCAAATGAGAAAGAGTATACAGAAAGAGAACGGAATTTCTTAACTTGATAAAGGTATGTACGAGAAAGCATTAACAAGCATTGTACTCCACGGCAACCGGTTGAAAATATTCCCTTTAAAGTCAATAACAATTTAAAGGTGCCAGTCACTGTCATTTCTATAAAGTGTCATACTGGATGTTCAGAATGTTATATAATTCAAGGAGATAAAAGAATCTAAAGATTTATGGGCTAAACAGAAGAAACAGATGTCATTATTTACAAATAATATGTCTCCACTAAAAAAATCTACTTATATATTTTATCAGTATCATTAATATTTACAAAGCAATGTCATTTCTGTGTACAATCAACTATCCATGAGTTCAAATATATCTGTAAATCGAGATACATTTTAAATCATATGTGAAGTGTGTGGGACTATGTATAACAAAACAATATCTTCTTTATAACAAAAATTATAAAACTACTCAGTCAGCAAAAATGCCTATGTAAATCAAAAGCTATACCATGTTCTTTTGTATATTTTACAAAATACTATAAAGATGCCAGTTTTGCCCAAATTAATCAATATAATCAATATACTTCAAATCAAAATCTCAAATAAGTATTTTTACTCCCATTTATACTGAAGGTATTTCTCTAAAATCATCTGAAGAAAAGAGAATCAGTTCTTAATTAGCAAATAATTCCCTAGAGAATTAACTTAAAAAGTATTATAGTCATGAATTACTTGAAACATTGACAGTAGAAGAGATACAATTTGGTGGGTTACTGTAACATGGGCACTGCTACAGAATCTTCCTACTAAACTTCTAATGTTAATATATAATAATATTTTTAGAGTCCGTTGAAATAATTCAATAACTCTGAAGACACGATCTGTTGGAAATAAATATAAAAAATTAAAAAATGAAACAAACAAACAAACAAACAAAAAACCAACCAAACCCAAACAAGGTGTCTCTGTCTAGTTCAGGAACAGATAAAATGTGGTAAAATTTGGAAATTTTTCATCCACCATAACCAGTCATCAAGGCCAAGAACTAGAAGTGGGTAAGGACTAGCTCTTCCCTTAAGTAGTAGAGGTTGATCCGCAAAGTATTTAAAAATATATGGCAAAATGATTTCTTTTTCTCTTTTCTCTGCTCTATGCTTCTCTCTTCTCCTCTGTCTTTATGGGGGAAAAAATGAATAAAGAAATGAGTCATTAGCCTTCATACTCTTTCATCCCTTTGAACTTTCCCGGGCCTATCTCCAATAGCTAGAGTAAAACAAATTTAATTGTTAGTCTTCCCAGCCAATCACATGCTATACATTTATCAGCTAGAGGCAATTAATAAGATTCTAGTATCCATGACTATATGAGATAATGTCCGTCAAACACACAACACAATCCCTGGCATGTTCTAGGTGCTCTATTAATCTTTTATTTCTCACTTTCTGTTGTTGTTATTTTTTGTGTATTCGATCCAATAACTTGAATACATCTCGGGGCTTTGGTCTAGAAATTTATCCATTTCTAAAGAAACTCTGAAGATAATGTGAGTGGAGTTTCTACTTACTATTTATTAATTTTTGAATAGGCCATAAGAGTCTCTGTTATTCGATGGGGCATGATAATTTCTTTTCGGACAAACAAAAACATCTAGAACGAAAACAGATTACCTCCGCACACAAACCATTGAGTTCGTAGATGTGTGGACTGCAACCCAAGGCTGAGCCTCCTGACCTGTCTTTGCACAAGGCTCTCTACATGCAGAGCGACAATAAGTGGGAAGGAGGGCTCTTCCTTTTCAGCTTGCTTTGCTGAGCATCCCATTGGTAGTGGGTTTTCATCTCTCCTGTACTTGCTTTCAAGAGACTGAGGCAAAGTTGGCGCCAGGTGACTCCTGCGGACCCGCCCTAACCATCTAAGTCAGTTCAACTTGGGATCGTTTTTCTAACGAGTCATTGCGTCGACAGCAGGAAACTGTCCCTTTAGAAAAATCTAGCAACGCTGGGAAAAGATGTTAGTTTTGGAGACTTGTGTTCCCTTTTCACTGCAGACTTTAACATGAGCCGTGGAATGAATGAAGAGCGTGTGTGGCAGGCAGCCGAGGAGGTCTGCGCTGGTCCTTAGCTTGTGAAGGAAGTCTCCCCAGGTCTGCGCGAGTAATCTGTGAGACAGTACCGAGTGATATGTCTACTCCCAGGTTTCTTTTTATTCCGCATGGCTGGAGACCCCTTGGTTTAGGCATCAGTTTGGAAGTAGATGTGGCATTGTACTTACCCGGCATCTAGTGAAGGATTGACCCCATAGGTGTGGGAATGGGCAGCTGAGCTACGTGGAAAACACATTAAGTAGTCGAAGAAGAAACCGAATCAACAAGCAGGGGCCGATGCCAGCGGATCTTTCCCACCTGTGGCAGCCACCGTGGGGCGGGCGCTTGGGGTAGAAAACAAGGCATCAGGCACTGACTGCGCACCCCGCAGACCAGCACGCATGGTGTCCCGTGGAACTCCCGCATGGGATGTGAGAGATCTTTTTTCTCTTAAGACTTTGCCAGAGATAAAAGCTGACTCGGTGCAGCAGTCTGTCGTGCTACTTAGTCGATATACCGAAGCTTGGAAATAGAGGATCAAAGAGGAAATCAGAGAGCCACAAGTAAAATTTCGCAATGGATCGATCGCTACCTTCGAAACGTCCGTCACACTGCCTTCCAAATGTGGGTACTCGATAAGTATTTGTTGCATTAAGCTGAATCCCAAAACAAACAGTTCTGCAGTTATGATTCAGGCTAAGGACTACTCAGGCTTTGTCCCAAGAATAATGAAAGGGAGTACTTTTGAATTTTTCCTATACAAAGGAGAATCATCTGAGTAATTTAACTTTTAGCAAGCTGAGAACCTGACAGTTTGGGAGTGGTAACCTACTCTAAGTAGAGACCGTGGCGTGAGTCCTAGGTGTAAATTCCGTCGCATTTATTATTGTCCTTTTAATCGGAATGCTATGATGTTGGCCAAAGAACAGCATGATTATCTGCCGAAGTCAAATGTAAACGGTGAGAAATATGTTAGGCACTAGAACATACCGGTATTTCTTTACATTTGCAGTTGAGAAGACACCGGGGGGACTGCGTACCCCTCCCTTTTTAGACGAGGGATCCGAACTTGATTATGAAGAAGGGACCCAAGCACTGCAATTACTGTCATATAAGCGCTTCTCTCAGTACGTCAGGCAAATGCATCAGGCACATATAATGTGTTTCAATGCACTAAGGGCAAAGGGAACCTGGAAGCCAGTATCTGGGAGGCCGAAGAACAGTATCTGGGCGGCAGCTCAATAAAGTGGGTTCTAAGAACATGCAATTGAAAACTAAACACTCGCTCTCTGTAAATCGCATAATTTTTGACAGATCCGTTATCTGAGTGTTAGTTTCTTTGTCATATCAAGTTGTTATTGGAAACGATTTGTAAAGCAGCTTGCGCGACGCCTGGCACATCGTGATGTTGAGTGGGTGCCGGTGACTTCCTCTCTCTCACATCTGACCTCTCATGCGTATCGTTTCATGTGTTTATATTTGATATGACCATCCATAGGTCATATCTCCCATTGTTATGCTCCACATGCAAACCAGCCATACTTCCGGCTTATTAAAATGAGCTTCAAGAGAGGATGAATGATCAAAAATAGTTAAGACAAAAAGTCTATAAATGAAAAAGATGGGGTCTAATCAGATATTGAGGATTGAATTCTAAGACTAAAGGTAACAAGAGAAATACTACAAAATGTTCAAAATAACAACAACAGAAAAAAAAGAAAACTAAATAGTTTGGCTAAACAGTTTGGACTGTCATTGATACTGAAAGGAAAACACAGATATTGATAGTGGTCGTTCTCGCTGACGGAACCAGGAATGGCCATCAACCAAGATTTCTCCCTGACCTAATGCTGGCCAGGTTCCTCTGAGCCAGTTCTCAACGAGGCCTCAACCTTGCCCTATAAAGACGTGAACACAACACTAACAGTTTCTAACAACTCAAGGCCACATTCCTAGGATGACCTGAACCCCCTTAAAT
>NW_006440645.1:6091528-6098355 GCF_000325575.1 Pteropus alecto | reverse complement strand
AACACCTGAAGACGAGGCCCCCTGTCTCCAGCTCTGTGGGAGGGCAGCAGCCTAACTTCGATGAGCACCAGTGAACGGAGCAAACCCAGATGGGTTTCACCTGGACCAACGCCCTCTTCCCACTTTTTGCATAATGTTTCCCTTCCCTGAGTCTACGGAGTCCCCACTCACCCCACTGCCTGTTCCCTCACTCTCCCTTTCAAACTCCCAGGCACCTCTGTACAAGCCAAGGTTGAGCTCAGGTCACGCTGGCCTCTTTCCCCCGTGGCAGTAGCATATTACTGGTTAAAGTCTATCCTGATCTCTTTAACGAGTGTGTGGTTTTGTTTATCTTTGACAGCGTACATAGACCCAATAGGACTAATGAATATCATCGGTATTCTTCCAGAATAACTATTGTGACAAGGTGTTATGGACAGAATGTTTGTGTCCTCCCCAAACAATGCATATGGTGAGATCTAATCCCCACTGTGACAGCATTTGGAGATGGGGCCTTTGGGAGATAATTCGGTCATGAGTGCGGAGCCCTCATGGCTAAGATCAGTGTCTTTATAAGAGGCCCCGGGCGCTGGCTCATTCTGCCTCTGCCACGTGAGGGCACAACGAGAAGTCTGCTGTCTGAACTGGAAGAGGGGTCTCAACAGATCCAACCATGCTGGCATGCCTGTCTTAGACTTCTAGCCACCAGAGCTGTGAGAAATAAATGTCTATGGTTTATAGGCCACCCAGCCTGTGGTACATCATCACAGCAGCCAGAACTGACTAAAACAAGAGAAACTGCGAAGTTTCAATCTCATCACCTACTAAGGTCCTTATGATACATGCTGCCAGAATATATCTGGAATTTATCTCTTGTAACATTGAAAGAATTTAAGATTTGGAGGCACAGACAGTGTTGACATCGCTTCTTACAATTGGCATGATGATATTAAAAGCAAATACATTTATATTGAGAGTGAAACGCTGAGTAGAAATTTTTATTTGCGTCGATCTTCTGTATAATGAGCCTCTTCTTGACAGAAAAGACTGAGGCCATCAGATGTGGTTCCCAGGACTCTCCTCTGTCCTATACGTGTTCCTGTCCCCTGTGCCAGCATCTGTCTTTAACTGTTCTGCAGTTCACCCTCTGCTTGTGACCTTTAGCACGTCCTCCCCAAGGTCCTTCAGAACCAGGTTCCACGGAGACCCATCCTCTCCATGATTAGTCACTGCACGTCCACCGAATTATATTCCTTCGCCCATTCGTCTTATTTCTGTCAGCAAAGATACTTCTGAAAAGATGGTCAGCTGTTACAGGTCCTCAATTCCTGGTCACTACTCATTACACCGTCACTTCCGTGCCAACCGTCAAATGGCTTGCGGATTATTATTTGGGAAATAGTAGGGTAAAAAAAATAAAGTAAAATAAAAGTAAGAAAGAAAGAAAAAGAAGAAAGACTCTTCCTGAGACGTTAACTGTTATTTTTAACCACGCTCCTATGTGGTGTTTTTGCAGCATTAGACGCTATTGGCAATTCTGTATATTTCTTCTGTCACCTTGGCTTCTTAGAAACCATTTATCTGTGTTTTCCTATTATTTTTCTCCAGGTTTTCAGGGGTTTTTTAGTTTCATTGTTTAAAAAAATTTGAGTGCCATGTTAAGCAATTTTAGAGAGTCCATGAACACCTTAGTTATGGTGCTCATTTTTCACGGGAGATGGTCCATAAATTTGATGGGTATATCAAAAGACTTAGGAAACCGCGTAAGTCTGAGGCTTTCTCAATGTGCTCTTTATGGATAGCCTCATATTTTGGTGTCAAATTCTCTTCTGAGCCACATTTCCATCTGGCATCTCTTCCCGGTGTGCCACGGTTATCAGAAATCAAATACCCTCATTTCTACTGTCTCCTGCCCTTGCCAAAAAATAGAAAACAAAAACAAAAACTAACCAGGTTTTAATGTCTCCTTTCAGTTTATGGTGTTGGCAATCCTAACCTTGAAAAATGTGTGCTAACATTTGACTCTTACCTTTTTTCCTCCTGCATTTTTCTTTCTTTCTTTTTTTTAAGCATCCAGTAGTTCAATAGTCTTTTTATTCGGTTGTGCAACCATTGCCACAGTTATAGAACATTTTAATCATCCGTCTCCCACAGACAACCTGTACCCGTTCGCAGTCACTCTCTGGTCTCTTCTTCCTCCCTGCCCCCCCTAAGCAACCACTAGTCCTTCTGTGTCTATAGATCTGCCTAAGCAACCACTAGTCCTTCTGTGTCTATAGATCTGCCGATTCTGGACATTTCATATAAATGGAATCGTACATTATGTGGTCTTTCATGTCTGGCTTCTTCCTCTTCGTGTAGTGTTTTCGAAGTTTCTCCATATTGTAGGATACATCAGCACTTTATTCCTTTTGCTGGCCCTCCTACATTTCTAACCAGTCACGAAGTCATAAAAATGCTTCCTCAGAGATATCTTTAAAATACATTTTCTTTTTCCTATCATCGTGAGTGGCTTCTATTCCTATCCATTCTGCATTCAGAATCATTGTTGTATTTTCTTTAAAAATGGGAGGGATGGGAAAGGGGTAGAAAGATGAAAAAGAGAGAAAGAAATCAATGACAGTGCCCCTCCCCCCACTTAAAAATCATCTGGCTCCAATTTGCTTTCATGATGTCTTAGTTTGTTTGGGCTGCTATAACAAAATACCACAGACTGGGTGGCTTATCGACAACAGAAATTTATTTCTCACAGCTCTGAAAGTGAGAAATCTGTAGATCAAGGCGCCAGCATGCCCGCCTCCTGTGAGGAGGGCTCTATTCCCCGCTCATGACCGATGCTTTCTATGTACTCACATGTTGGGAGGAGCCAGCAAGCTCTCTGGCCCTTCTGCAATGGGCACCAGCCCCATGCAGGCTCCAGCTCACACGCCACCACCAGACCAAGTTCCGTAGACTCATCCAGATGCCAAGAATCTGGGCAAATGCACTGTCCTGATGTGCCAGAGGGAGGGAGTGGGTGATGGGAATGGCTCACAGACCACAGGGCTCACTGCCACCACGTGTACGCAAGCTCGGGACTGTTCTAATGCAAATGCCATATTATAAGAACGCTTCGGGTAACAGCTGTCCTTTTTCAACATCATCCTGAAGCTAATTTTTACATATAAGTATTTTTTAATTATCCACGGTTGAATAGTAGATAAAGTTTAACACAATATTCTTATGAAAAAGAATCATAAGTGTAATTTATAAAGATGAATCTATATTTTGTCCATGTTGCCCATAACAAAAAATTATAGTGAATCAACTAATATACACATATGCATGATTGTACCAAAATGTTATTTTATTCCAGACAATATGGGTCATTTATTTTATTGAGTTAGTGTCTGTTTTCCACAAAATAGAGACCACACAAAACCTCAAGTAACATTTTCAATTTTTATTAGCTTCAGAACAAAGCAATGTATAAATGCATATTTTTGCCAAAGAAAAAGAAAGTTGATTTCTCTAGTTTCCATAGATTCAGTAGGTGTGAGGCATAAAAAATAACAGATGGAAAAGTCAGAGAAGGAAAAAAAAAACTGGGAAATGTTGCAGATAATTTTATTTACTATAATAAAACAGTGTTAAAGAGTGGCCTGTTTATTTTTACTTTTCTCACTGAAATAATTAACACAGAGCAGAGCTCATAGCATTTTCTGGGACCTGAGAAAAAGAAACTATTCTATCTTGAAAAAAATTCCATTTCACTTCACACAATTTTGAATGCCAACGGAACAGAATTTTTAAAATATATCTGTTACAAAGGGTAATGAACAAATATTTATGCCCGCAATTTAGTCATTTAACAAATGACAACTTTATTTTTTAAACTTTCTTAAGCTTTATTGCAATATACTTGACAAATAAAATTGTAAGATATTTCAAGCGTATATCGTGATGATGAACAAATGACATCTTTAAATGTTATGCCATCGGCACTATATGTTTCTTTCCAAATATTGGTAAAAGAAACATTTAAAACAATGTTTGCATTGATTCGTCAAAAATTGGATAGTTTCATTGACAATTTCATAATTTAGCTAAATCAATTTCTTTCTAATCGCCAAAACAGAAATTGATTGTTCATAAATGCAAATCATTTTTTTTTTTCGTATAAGCTTCTTATTTTAAAACTTATTTTGAGAATGGCACTGGCACACTTCTAGATACCGAGATTTGGGAGACTTAAGAGTTATAATCACTTGCTCCTTCTTATGGCTTTTCCACATCCGGTCGTTTCGGGTCTTGTTGCTTTTTACCTAAAAATAACTCTTGCGCTCACTTTTTTCTTTCCACTCCAGTTATCCTAACTTGCTTGCTTTTTTTTTTAATAGTATGCCTTGATCATGGAATATCCTAGAATGGCCTCTTGACTTAGATTTGGTCCCAAGTAACCAACCCTTTACATGCATTTCAGAAATATATTTTTTAAATATTGGCTATTTAACTTAGTTGAACAATTTGCACAGCAGGTAGTCTACAAGAAAGTAAAAATTCCATTAAATATCTTCCAAAATCTACTCAGTGTATTTCCAGATTTTTCTTCGTTTCCTCAATATAAATGATCTGGTCTCCAAACACTGTTCACATTTTCTGAACATCTTCCTGATCCCCTTTACACAAGCCCAGTATCCCTAAGACGTGAGATTTTCTTGCGCAATCTCAGTTCTGGGAAGCAGCGCCCACTGAACCTCCCCCTTAGGATGCTACTCACAACCCATGTTATTAGCCTGTCACTCTTCTAGTACCTTATTCTGATATTATGACTTTTATGAAGTCTTCCCTTACAGCTCAGACAGAAACATTTTTCTACCTTCTTGAATCTCCCCTTGTACTTTATTTATGGTATTTATGTAGCACATTATAGACAACTCTGAATGTGGATAAGGTATCTGAGTATATCCCCCCTAAGAAATTCTCAAGAACTATTACTATGTCCTTTACATCATCACTTACTATCCCTTACATATATTAAGCACAAATATTATTTTAATATTGTTATAATTGTGTGTCTACTCACACGTATGAAAAATTTCTACTCACACACGTATGAAAAATTTCTAAAATAAACTACCGTTTTGCAGACACAATTAGCCGAAATGGACACTGGCAGTATCAGTCCCTTTAACACTGTGCGGGTTGGATTATATGGTAGAGGAAAAATTTGGGAAAACAATTTGGCAATAGATACTTTGAGCTTTAAAACCCAGTGCCTGGAAATTCAAGTTTAAAATGGCATCTAGCCAGCATTCACTGGCTCTCTTTTCTAAATTCCTACCAAAATAACAGCCAAGACAGAATTTAAAAAGGAAAACGCGTGTGTGCCCACGCACGAACACGTGCACTGAAAATTGGGGTCAACATTCAACCAATTTTCTTTATCTAGAAAAAGTTTAGACTAACAGCAAGACTGGTAAATGTGACTAAAAATAATTTTAATTCATTCCAATTGATTCATTATATCATGCTCTAGCGACAAGAGTACAAGCCTATAGCAAAGTGTATAGAGAGAACCTGAATCTTTTTCTGTCTTCTCTCTGATTTAGAAACACAAGATCTATAGTAAACTGAGAATTACGCAACTTCCCAATGATTTTATGGGTGTTCTTTAAATACCATCCAAATCCTACAAGAACTTCTTTATATGTAGACAAACTGCCATTTTCAGAATAAACTTGGGAGGAATGGGGTCATGGGGGCGGGCCTGTTAGTGGAGCAGCATCACCAGAAAGCATGGCAGTCTTCTCAATATTAAAGTAAGCACGAGTACTCAAAGACACCAGGCATACCGGTATATGTGTGCTCTGTGTGTTTCCAGGGACTTGATGTACTCTGTCTTATATACCTGGGAACTAGAGAAAAAAACAAGGTAGATTACCTGATTTTTCCAACAGTAATAGATTCTAGCATTGGAAGTCTGATTAGATGCGATTTCTGCCCAACTGTATATCCAAGAAAAGAGTTTGACTTAAATGAAGGGAATAAGTGACGGGGGTGAGGGGGAAACCTGACAGCTTATTTCTTAATAAATAAACATCGAATCTAAATAATGTCTTCAGTCATGGATGAGTAACAGAAAAATAAGAATTCAATATATGAAGAAATATTGAAGACTAGTAAATGGGGAATATAGTTTTGAATAATCAAAGAAAGAACCGGTCTCTGAAAATAATCAGCTTCAGGCAACCAAAGAAATTATTGAAACCTCTAAAGCATTTTGATTCACATGAACTTCTTTTAAAAAGTGAGCCTGGGGTTCAATGGGGGACATCCCAAAATGTTTATTGCATAGAATGACTGAAAACAAAGAAAGGTAAAATAAAGAAAGGTTATTAGTAAACTATGCAAATAATAATAATAATAATAATAATAATAATAAATAATTGAATGTTTTAGAAACCACAGTTAACATTTACAATGTAAGATATAAAATGATAGGTAAGAAATATTCAGAATGGAAAAAATAAATGGTTTTTAGAAGGAAAAAATAATTATATCCAAAGCAATAATCAAAATTTAAGACAACTATCTTATACTAAAAAAAATTATTTGGGAAAAATAAAAACAATCAAATACTATATAAATTGAATGAAAATAGTTATTCAGATGACATGTTTAGGTTGGTTATATTCATATGTGCTGGCTAATTTGACAATCCAAATGAAAAAATGTTTTTCAGAAAAAATATGAATTATCAAATTTTCTTTGAGAAAAAAAAAATATGTCTTGAATAGAACAATGACCACAGGAGGAAATACACCCAAATGTTGGCAGGGATTTTGGTAGGTGCCAAGAAGGAGATT
>NW_006440645.1:6082450-6091502 GCF_000325575.1 Pteropus alecto | reverse complement strand
GTAAAGTGTTTAGGGAAGTTCTCACTGAGGTTAGCAGCTGGTGACAGAATTATAGAATTCTAGGTAAATTTTACTTTCTTATCCAATAAAAATGCTATATTATTTCAAATTTATATAATGGACAATAGAAAATAGATACTATTATTTTAAGGTTCAATCCCTTTGGCAGAGTAATCCCATTTTCCAAACTCTAATTTTGGAAAATGACACAAAAGGTTTAAACATTTTTTTTCAAAGTGGTGTTTATTACTTTTTGATAGAAAAATAATAATGGTAATAATAATGGTAATAAAGGTTATCAATGATTTAACAATTCTATAAGTTGTATAAAAATTGGTTGGAAAATTTTACTATTCATTATTGAATGATAGAAACATGAGTTACTTTCTTATTTTACTCTTTTGTAGTCCCCTGTCTACTACAACAAGTATTAATATAGTCAGAAAATAGTAATATAAACTTTATTTGTGAAAAATAAAAATTGTCAATTAAAAACGGAAATATCCAAAAAAGAAATAAACACATCTAAAAAACTGTAGTTGTTCAAACTATCCAAAACCATTCCATTTTCCTCCAGTTCATCTTTCATTAAATGTCTATGCTTTCTAAATCATCTTTAGATGTATCTTTCTGTAAAAAGAACAATGAAATATTTTAGAGAAATCTATCCACAAACATCAGAAGATATCAACAGTGTTGCACTTTATCTAAACCCTGTGTTCCTGAAAGCAACGATGACAGAGAATTTCCCATCTCTTTTGTGTTCCTAGAAATGCTGGCTGCACTGGACAACCAAGCTTTCACCTGTTGAGATAAGACCCATCCCCGCCCGGCCTCAGTGACTCAGGTAAGGCCATCTCTATCCTTCCCCATCACTCCCATGAGATATGCTGATGAAGCCGTTGTTTACCTGCTTCTAGAAAACCTGAGATCTCCCTCCTGTTTTTGCATGTTCCTCATTAATGGACATTTTTTTCCTATTGCAATTGCCTGAATAAAATATTATCTTTAAACATCCGGAGCATAGGTTTTCACAGTTTCGGTGTCATGAATGGAATGGTACATATTGGACCTCACCCTCCGGCCTCCGCTTACTCCATCCAGGTGCTCCGTCCATTCCTGACTAGCCATCGGGGACCAATGGAGAGTCCGGCTGCTGACCCTGCATTCCAGACCTGCTGGTAGCATGGTAGGGGTTTGATTTTGATTATTTTTCAGCACTCACTTGATTTCAGGTGCTAATTTTATTTGTTTCCATATTCTAATTATTGTTTGATCTCTGTAAATGGATTAATGGTTTAGGCAGCTCTTGTCTCTGCTGGGTAATAGATGACAAAGGGTATGATTCGTTAGAGTTTTCTGTTTGTCTATTTGTCTATTTTGGCTCAAATCAAGTAAGAATTTCCTGTCCACTGGGAAGCGGATATCTGGACTGGTAAGTTTTGTATTTCTGTTTTTATGTTTTCTGGGCTGAAATTTTAAAATCAAAGCTACAAACTATCATTCTGTCTGTGCCTGAATGTTTATATGTCTATAATTCAGAAAGGCCTTTATCATTCATTGTACGAGCATGTAATACAGTGCGCCTCCAGATCGTGTTGCTAAGGGATATTATAAAATCTCTCAAATGAGATATATTCTGATGGCCTTTGAGATAAAGACGTGCTTACTTAAATGTTCCTAAGGAAATTCAGAAAATAAAACAACTAATATTTTCAATGTAATAAAAAAATACATTCCATGGGAATTGAATTCAGAAAGATTTTAACAATTTACATTTGCATAATTTAGATACATCTTTGGCAAACAAAACCACTTTAATATTTACATTTTAATAAAAACAGCTATGTTTGCTCTGACATAATAGTATTAAATATTAAAAATAATACAAGTGCACGTTTTTATTCAACATGGGTACGTTCTCCCTAAACTTATGCAGGTTTACCGATTGAATAAGCTAGCATTAATTCAGTTCAATGATAATATTAATGTAAATTTGTATTTAATAATATAAAGTTGTGTTTAATAAGATGGAATCATTATTCTGATGAACTTTATTTCACCAGTCATTAAGTTTTGTAGTGTGTCGCCTTGAACATAAGTTCCAAGGTCTCTTCAAATAAGCTGATGATTCTTGGTTTGTCTGGCTTTATAAAACCCCACACCTCTACCTTTTCTTCGAGATGTTGCTCGTTAGTGAATGAAAATAAGCGTACTAGCCCAAACTGAGGTCTACTAAATCTGAATCCAAAATCGATTACATTTTTTAGCTGATTCTGAGCGACATAAATTCTGCAGCTTTGGAGAAGGGTAGGCAGACTCTCAGTAGAGGTGAGGCTGGAAGTCCTTCACCGCGCATCCATTTTTATTACGTGATTCACCGGGGCCTCCTGGCATAGGAACATCAATAGGGGTGACAAAGGAACACTGCACTGTTGCACCTCTTAAAGCAGCTCTTAAAATTAGGTGACACTGTTACGTATACTGAGGACACACCGGGGTGTGGGTGATGGTGCAGCGGGGTGACCGGTTAGGAGAGCACACTATGGCCCTATTTTCAAAGAGACACACAGTGTTATTTCAGTGATTCACCACTTTTTTACTCTTCTTATACAATAAAGCATGACACAAGTTCCATACTACAAAAACGATCTCAGCCCAGCTTCCATCTCGAATTTTGTATTTTCTAGCTTCTGATTTTGCCAGTGCCATTTTTCTGTTTAAAGTGTTGAACTCCCCTCTAAGTCAGCTTCCTTCAATGGAGGAATCATATTTCCTCCGTTGAACCATCACTAAATGAGTAGAAGATATTTTTCCTTCTGTGTATCACTGAATAGATGTTTTCGCTATGTATTTACATATATAATTATTTTCTTCAGAATTATACCAGTATTGATGAATTTCCATTAAAAAGAATTTTTTCAGAGAGAATTGCACTGAGTCTATCTATACATGATCACGTTTTTATGTAAGAGTGAAAAAATATTCAATCTTCGTAAACTCTTCATGTAAAATTATTCCAAATTGGTTTTCCTCAGGTCAGGTTTTTATTTCTTTGTAAGTATTACAGTAAAGCGTCAACAGTGTTTCATTCATATACTTTTTACCAAGAATGCTGATTGCTTTATTTTAATTTAACTTCTATTTCGAATGAAAAGGAATAAGGTCCATATGCACAGCAGGAGACAGACAAGACTATAGCACTGTTCACAATAGCACACATCAGTGGGAGCATGGATAAATACAACTGTTTGGAATTACACAATAAAATATATAGTACTTGAAACGAATGAACTAGAATGCCAGATAGCATAAACAAATATTAGCAATAGAATTTAAAAAATATTCTCAAACACACAGCATACTGTATTGTACACTTGAAACAACTTAAAAATGTGTTTTCAGAAATTTTAGGGGTTTAATAAAATTATATACAAATTTTAAATCAGGAAATTATGGATATGGGAGTCAAAATCATGTCTAACTTGAGTGAGGATAGGGTGCTTACTTTAGGAAGACGACAAGTGGAACCTTATGGTTGCATGTAGGTTGTTGTCAAGACTAGATTTTATGTGTGAAGGTGGGTTTATGGATTGTTATTACAGTATATAAAATAACTAATTAGCTAAATAAATGAAAACAATCTCTGCATGGGCCAATGATAGGAGCGTGTGATGAAAAACGAATTAGGAAGAACCCGATTCCGCGTGAGGTACAATTGAGAAAAGGCAGAAACGAGTTTAGGTATAAATTTCTCAACCCTCCTCCTGCAAACTCTCTCCCAGCTCAGCCAGCTTCTCTTTAGCTAAACTTGTAAAGCAAACGGGCCAGGCAGTTTTCCCTGGATGGTAGTTGAATAATTTGGGCCATTCTTTTTCTACAGAGAGATGAGGAAAAAAGGGGAGATTTAATAGCTTAATGATACCTCCTTCTAGAGTCTTTTTCAAAAGGGTCACGATTGGCTGAATTTCCATTGGAATTGAATCTGTGGGACTACAGCACAGTTTTCCCATCATGTAGACTTAAAGTCAGGTTTATTAATTCAGTAATTTTCTCGGTCATAAAACTGAAAACTCACTGATGCCTCAACCATTACATGGGATTTTATTCTGCCCAGATGTGACAGTGGTGTAGAGCCCCATTGCCCAGCCCAGTCATCCCAAGCCACAGGTGGCATTCAAGCACTAATCTGAAATCGGATGTACAGGAAGTTTAAAACGCAGACCTGCTTGCAAGGACAGCACGCACAAAAGAATGTAAACCCTTCATCAATGATTTCTATTATCAATTTATATTGGATTAAACAAAATATATTATTAAAGTTAATTACATCTATTTCTTTTCTAAATGAGGCTACTAGAAATTCAAGTTTTCATCTGAAGTTCACATCCTATTTTTACTGTATGTTACTCATGTAAATAGATCGACGTTGCTGTAACTACTAAGCCTTCTTCAGCTATTAACTTTCTACTCCACTGAGTGAAGAAACTAAAAAAAAGGGAGCATTGTGTTTTCAAATTCTAAATTTCCAAAGCAATTTTTTCATGTAGAAAACTGACAATCATTCCTAAAAGGCTATTTTTAGGGACAAAGGGACTATCTGGTGATTGCCACTGATCACTCCAGAGAGACTAAAGGGCCTTAATAGAACAAACTAGAAGAAAACATTTTCATCCATCTTTCATTGTTTTAGGATGAAAAATAACCTCTAATGTTGTTTCAGTCTGAAATGATTTTTCATTTCTTTTTGCTTCCAACGCTTTCTTCGTTAAACGATTCATTGATTCTAGTTCTCTGTCTTGTGTATTCCTTCAGCAGGCTAGATAACGTTAAATTGTACTCTTTTCAACGATGTTACACAACTTGAAACTGCTCTAACTTTCAGTTGGAAGATATATTTGGCCCTTGGAGAAACTTGATCAAAATACAGTGTTTGTAGATTTTCGAGACTCTCTCCTAATAAAAGAGATTCTCTCACAGCAAAGCTTTCCCATTCTGTTTTGAAGAAAACCTAGATGAGTTGCCATCTTTAGTTTATTAATTAGCATTTGTTCAATTCCATGTACAAATCTTAGATGGTCACCAGCGGGACCTAGGCCCACAGCAATGTAATTTCTCAGAGACTATTTCTCCAGGATTTCTCTTCGTAGCAATTTTCTGGCCCTTTTCCTTTTAAGATTTTTTCCTTCCTTTTTTTTTTTTTCTTGTCCCACAAAAAATTTTTACATCCAGTGTTAAACAATATTGCATTTCATGCTTGCCTGCTGCTTCAGGTCTAGTAACCACATTTTCTCTGAACCGTGTAATAGTAAAAGTCAGATTCGTTATTTGCTCTTTGATGTGAAATGGTTATTGCACATGACTGAGGTGGCACAAATTATTTCGCCTCTGATCATATCACACGTAATAAAACAGGAAACACTCAGCCCAGAACACAGAGTGACCTACGGTTTATGGAGGGTTGCCTTTGTATGTAAAATTTATTGCTAATGTAGAAAACTAACAATGGAGAATTACTTGCTCTCCCCTAAATCCTACAATTTAAAAACAAATAGAACCAGTTTAAATATATATCCGTACACGTGAACACACACACACACACACACACACACACACACACACACACACACACACACAAAGTATCCAGGCTTAATATTAACACCGTGTTTACTGTTGAAAATACAGAGTTTAAGAAAATCTCAGGGAAGGTTACTTAGGGAAGATGTATTGTGAAGCTAACCCAAATTGAGTAATGGGAATAACGTGTTAGTGGAACAGAATAAGATGGTAAAGGAGTAATGTATTTAAGAAAACATGAGTCAATAATATTTAGTTGATACAAGGAAATGAAAAAAGTGAAAACAGGGGGAGACTGAATAAATACACATACACGCAAAGACATTTTTTTCTTTTTAACGTGAAGACTGCATATTTTCTATTTTTTTTTTGTTTGTTTGTTTTTGAGGAGAAAATATGTATTACCGCCACAATAAGAGAATACTTTTGCAAAACCTGAGAAGAAACTGGCGTACTTTGAAATATTTTATAAGATTAAATTATTTTTTAAAAAAGAATAGCCAATTATAAATGGACTAAAATGTCCACAACACAACCATCATAGACTAGGGAAACCCCAGCTAAAGAAAATTCTCCGATATAGGAATTACTGACATTGTTCGAGACAATCAATCAAATTTCGCTCCCTCCCCGCCAATACTTTGGGTTATAGTGTAATTGTGATACTACTTTTCTAGGCCCCCTGGTGTGAATGTAGGGCTCATTACAGTTCTGAGAGTCCACCTAGGTGTTTTACATCAACGAAACTAGAGTAAAAAGAGCAAGATTTACCTGACTAGAGGCATGCCCTGTTTGTATGAGACACACAGTTGTGCCTTCTCTTACTCGAAAAAGTCACAGAAAGGAGATACTTTGCCTTGGGAGTTGAAACAGAATTGGAAGAACATTTAGTCCAAATTCTTTGTCTGTGTGCGAATCCCCTATACACTAACTCACCGAAGTAATCGCAGACACTTCCTGGACTCGTCCGGATAAAGAGAATGCTCTTCTCACTGGATAAACGTATCTTTTACATACTTGCTATTGTCATCAAGTTTTTTTCCCAAACGAGTCAAAGTGTGTCTTTTAAAAAATATTTGAAGTCAGCTTTTTTTCCTCCCAGAAGCAGTATATCTAACGTATTTGACTTCCAGAGTAGGTCATTTTTAATGCCCTGCCTTTATGTAACACATTATATTTAATAGTCATCAGAAAGTGATAAAAAAAAATAGTAATAGCCAGAAAAGAAATGCAGTCATTGAAAAATTTCTTTTATTGGCCTTTATGTATGGAATTATATGGAAATTTAAATTTTACACTTAAAAAAGGGGATTTGACTAATATATTTTAATGACATTAATGTATGTTTTGATAAAAGGGGAAAAACATAACTACATATTGGTCAGTTATATTAATGGAAGAAAATAATACAGTTCCTGTTTTTAGTTTAAACACTTGCAAATGTGTCACTATCCTTGTCAAAATGGATCTTCTCACATTCTGGGTCAATAGAAAGCATAGACAAATTTTCCAACCTATCATCACTCGCAGAGATAAAAGAATAGTTTTAATTAATTTCAAGTTTGAAAAGGTCCTTTTTCATGAACCCTCAGATGTACAAATACTTAGGAAAAATCATAAATATAAGAATAACTTTGGCAGAGATTTTTGAAAATCTAACTTCATGATGAATTCCAGAAATTAAAATACTATCCATGCTTTTCTTTGTTCTTTAGGTTTATTCTAGCAGCTTTCACATGTCCAAAACTTTTAAAGGCTAATAACAACTCCAGGTTATCATATGGAATGACACACTTGAAGGAACGCGACTTCTGTTTCTTAGTTTTAAATTCTAGTGCTATCATTACCTATATGAAATTACTACTTAAAAGCAAGTATGTGTGGTGTCATGGTGATTGGAGACACTGTCCTGGATTTGCTATTCAACTATTCTGAACCCCTAAGAATTTATTTTAAAAAAAAAAAGACATATATATAGCTGAATCTGCACTTTTCAGGATGATGATAAAACCGGGAATTTTCAAAATTCGCTTTGATGTAGTATACAATGTATCTTAAAGGATAAGTAATAAAAAATATGCTATTTTGAAGCACAGTATTATCAAAACTCAGCAGTAACGACAAGGAACAGTTAGAATTTAGACTAACGAAATTTTTTGGGAAGAGGACTTTATTATTGACATTGCTTGGAATTGCCAGCGTACAGTGATAATAAAAGTTAGGACCACTTTTTAGTTAGTTTTATTACCGTTTTTAAATTGTCTACCAACTCACCACCCCATCACTGCTGGTACCGAATACTGACGGCTCCCACCTCTTTCTTCGAATACCTCTGCTGTCAAGTTGCTGTGGGCAGGCTGAAGATTCTCTTTGGCTTAAACATCCTTCTTCCTTTAATCATGTATCATGTAATAGTACCCCAAACTTCACCATCCGAGTCCTGTCTTTTCAGCGTCACTTGATAATCAGATTAGTGATAATTTAAGATGATGGTGAATTTCTTTTTCTGTTATAAACCAAAAGGAACAACACATTAAATGCATTCTTCAGGCATGGGATATTACATCTATAAAATTCCATGTGGTTTTCGATATTATCTCTGTTATCACCAATATAAGCAGCTCCAACTCCAGTTATTTTACGAACTGAAACCACCTCACCATATTCCTAATGAAGCAAATCATCACAGGGAAGTAAACGGAATCCACATACTTGTGCAATTAACATTCAACAAATCCATTCTCGTGTTCATTATGCCCCATTTCTCTGCTCTATTTCTCACATAAACTGAGTTAATCAGCATTTTATATCTCTTCTCCTTTTGCCATAATTTTGTGTCCACCTAACTATAAATTCTCCGTTGACATCAGTGAGGTGAAATATTATAGCTATAAGAGAGTATTAAAAATTAATGTCTGATGTATTAAAGGCTAATATCCGGGCTTTATCTGCAAAATCATTTCTAAATGAAATACTGTTTTGTGAATTAATCCTAATATTAAGGTTGAAATTTTAACAAAGAACATTCTATGATAACAAAACACAGACCTCTAGAGCTGGACAAAGTCTTAAATGTAATCTAATCCAATTTCCTAAATTTAAAGAAAAACTGAGAGCCACAGATATTAAGTGGTTTCGAAGACAACCACTTTGGAGTCATGAACTCCAACCATTTACTGAACGTGTAACTGGCAAAGGAGTGATCTTTCCATCTGCAAATACTTAGAAAATAGCAATACTATCTACGGCCATGCCACCCTGAAAAAGTCCAATCCTGTCTGATCTCGGAAGCTAAGCAGGGTCGGGCCTGGTTAGTACTTGGATGGGAGACCACCTAGAAAGACCAGGTGATGTAGACGTAAAAAATAAAAACAAAAAATAAATTAAAAAATATAAGGGATTGTAAACTTGCAATCTGTGAGGTCAACCAGGGGTTGCCTCGTGTAAATAAATAAATAAATAAATAGAAAGATAG
>NW_006440645.1:6081846-6082433 GCF_000325575.1 Pteropus alecto | reverse complement strand
AGGAAGGAAGGAAGGAAGGAAGGAAGGAAGGAAGGAAGGAAGGAAGGAAGGAAGGAAGGAAGGAAAATAGCAATACCTGCCTGTGCAGTTGTCGTAAGGGCCAAACAACACATATAACGCATTTTCCCACAATGCCCGGCATCATTATTTTCTATCGAGATGAAGCTTAATAGAGTGGAAGGCTCGATGGAGCCTTCCAGAATCAATTGCCCATTGATTCTGGAGCCGGAGTGTTCCAGGTTTGAATCTTGGTGCCACCGGCTTCGTCCCTTTATTCTTCAGTGTCCTTATTTGTAAAATGAGAAAACAATAGTACTTTATAGATTTATTGTGAAGGATAAATAAGTTAATATGTGAAAAATAGGTAGAACAATACACATTATCTGAACGCTAGTTTTATATGTGTGTTTATATCCAGTTATATACATATATACAATTACGATTAACCAAAGTTGTGGTTCTCTAAAATGTGACCTCCTTTAAAAACGCCTAGTTCTGTGAATGAGTGAAGCATTATTGTTTTTGCCTATTTAAAGCTCGGAAAAAATATTGCTACTATGTGTTTTTGCATCCACAGAACTGAATGC
>NW_006440645.1:5990288-6081734 GCF_000325575.1 Pteropus alecto | reverse complement strand
TTTTTTTCTTTATCTCTAAACCCACTTTTCCTTTTAAGATAAAAAAAAAAATAGACAATGGCAACTCAAACACAATAGCGAAGTCTTTCTCTGTCTTCTTTTATAACCATCTGGAAATTAGCAGCTGGTTGAAAGAGGAAAATGAGGAAAAGCTTCCTGTCGAAATTGCGGTCAAGAAGCGCCTCAGGCGTGGGCAGACCAGGGTGCAAGACAATTAGAGGGTGTCTCTGAGGCTCCAATCAATGGCCCTCACCTGGGATGACTTATCCCGGGGCCATTTGGCAAAGTCTGGAGAGATTTCCGGTGGCCACAGCTGGCAGGCACTACTGCCATCGGTGGGCAGAGGCCAGGGATGCTGTTGCACGGTGCGTGGGGTGTGGAAGCGCCCCCACAGCAAAGGGTTCTCTGATCCCAAACGTCAGTCCTGCTCGGAGTGAGAACCCTGCTGGGGACGGCCGGCGTGAATTTCTCGGCCTCCTTCATTTCAGGGAATGTCTGGTGAAGTATGACCTTACTGCACACATAATAAGAAGGCTTGATTCAGTTGAGCCGACATGTCTAATACCAGCCACTACTGATGAGGAGACACTTCCTGGGATATAAAAATAGTCTGTTGGCAAGAGTGACATGACTTTAGTACTGTTATTTTTATCAGACCCTAGTTGCCAGGAAATGTTCTTTCTGTAGGTTATTACCACATAATTATGCACATTCTGCATGTGAAAATTATGCATTTACTTTTAAAATACTGTAAATGTTTGCTCTCAATATATATGTGTGTGTGCGTGTTTAGATAATCTTGTCTTTATAACATAATTATGCTCTGCACTGCTTCTAATGTGAGTTAATATGAATATTAAAATAATACATTCATGGCCAATGAAAATTCACATGCTCTCCCATCCTTTCCTCCTTTCGACAAGTCCTGCTTCTTCACGTTTACCATTTAGGTGTTTGCTCTGCTTCGTTTTTGTAAATCCACCGCCTAGCCTCTCCCTTGAATGCATTCTATTACCTGCACAGGATCAGCTTCCTGCCAGAATACACAGCAGGAGGCAAGCAGGTAGATTTCCCTCCATCACCGCACATCACAGCTTCCAGGTGAAAATAATATAGGCTACAGGACATGTGCCTCAGCCCTTAGGAAGACTGGTGGGGTTAAGAACAGGGCTTCGCTTGCCGTTAGCTTAGGAGCAGTAGCTTGTTGCCGGTGGCTTCGCAATCACAGGCAGGGGAGAGGAGCTGGGTGGTGAATGAACTGACCCCTTGGTCTCTCAGAATTCTCAAGGAAATTCTGGTTTCTACTCTCCTTCCTAAGTATGGCGTTTTGTGTGCAGATTCCAAGTTTAGAATCTCTATCCAAGAAAGAGTGAGTCCCATCTCTAACCTGTTTTCCTCTGTGGGGAGGGTCCCTTTTTTTCTTATTTATATGTAATTCAATTCCAGTTCTTTTCACTTTTAGAAAACGATAAGATACTTGGCCGCATGTTAGACACATACACTATATAAAATATCTTCTTACCCTGAATCCAGCCATCATATCTTGGAAAGATAAAGAACATGAAAGAAAGAGGACTGTTCTTTTTATAGATTTCTGAAACACGACTTTCTGAAGTCCTTAGAATTATGAAGAAAGAAAAAGTAATTTAAAATAGCTATTGTATATTATTCTCTCTAAAACTTTCAAGAATGCCATCAAATTCATAGTTTTTCGTTTTGAACCATCATAAAACCTACAATAAAGTCGAATAAAAGGCAACGTGGGAATTCCCTCAGAGAAGCCTCTGAATCTGGGCTGTGGTTTCTTACTTTCACGTTTTGGTGTGTGTTATGGAAAGTGCATTATAGAAAGGCCCGGTTCATTGGTTCTAAACGACACTTCATATATAATTCATAATTGCGCCTAAAACATAAATATGGAAAATGACATTATATCTGACACACAATATAATTTGCTTTATTTTATGATCTGGAAGGAAACTCCACGGGAACATTAAAGTGATTTCACATGTATATATGCACAAGGAATCAACGAGGAAGGTAGCTAAACTTCATGACTTATTGATCAAAATGGATTAGGTAAATAATGTATGACTCAGTTTTATGATTTACATTTAGAAAAAAATTACATTACACATAGAAAAGGACATAGTTCATCACTAAAGAATTACCAAAGTAGAAATAAAAATGAAAATCTGACAACTTTTGTTGAAACTTTTTAATGGATCGGAAAATAATTTTAGAAGTGTATCTCAATTATTTTTATCCTTATTTTCAAAAATGAAGATTGTTCTAAAGAAAAGTATAAATAGAGAAAATACAATCGGGTTAAATATGCAATGTAATTTGGGTTCCATGCTCTGGGAAGAAGTTACATCTTAGGAACAACAAAGTTATGTCACATGTTAGATTTTAGGGGATTCAGCAAGGAATAAATGATTTTTAAACATCTTCACCTATTGATCAAAACAGTAACAGTGTAACTTATGTTATCAGTTTTTATTTTTCAGAATAGTCTTAATAAGTTTAGCCATTTCAATACTTTAGATAAGAATTTTCACATCTCTGAAATATATAAAATTTAGGTAGCAAGTTGGTTATTCTGATATATCTGGTTAAATAAGATGAGACGTGTCAGCAGAACTGTCAAAAGTTATTTCCTTTCTTAGAAATTTACAATGTTGGTGCCCATGAATATGTTCTGACAGTTAAAAGACATTTCATGACTAGTAGCAGCAACTGTCTGAAGAATTACCTTCTGTGATGAAGCCCGCGTTCTTTGTTCTACACAATTACTCTTGATAACTGGTTTGCTAGGAAGTGAACTATAAATAAGAAAAATAAGAACATCCTAATTAATTTCAGAAATATATCTTAATATTTGAATTTATATTACCAAATATGTGTTATCACTTCTGTTCAATAAAAACTCAGTCATTATGTGGGAAGTGAGCTTTTTTATATGTGAACAGTTATCAACTAATGGGCCCAATGCTTAAATAAAACAATATAAAATCCTCTAAGCGTGCGCACACACACACACTCTCTCTTTCACACACACACACACACACACACACACACACACACACACACTCACACACACTTCCACGTAGAAAATGGCTTTAATGACACTTGGGGGAAATATCCTGAGTGTCAACTTAGCATAATAACCATCTATTGATAACCATTAATTATATAGACTTGCTTCTACTCTACTGCTATTAGATACAACCACTTCAATTGTATGTACATGTGTGAAGAGATATCTATACATATATATGTATTTTGTTTCTGTACATTTAATTGTGTCTCTGACCTACCTTATAATTGTTCCTGGAAAAGCATGATGACATGAAAGAAGAAAATCGGGCTAAGACTTAGGAGATCCAATTCTAGTTTTCTCTCCATCACTCAAAGCCTTGAAAAGGTCTAGATGAACTCAGATGTCCTTGTCATTTCTTACATTGTACAACTTTATGTACAATTGCGACAAAGCACAGATATTCCCTCTGAATTTTTCTAAATTCTTTAAAAACTATTACAGAAAGCTCCTATATATTTTTTTGAGTTTTAATCTGCATTCTATTAAATTTAAAGATTCTTTCCAGGATTTTCTTTTGTCCAAAAAGTATATGCAACAACCATTAATTTTTGATAGAAATAGAGTGATGGCTCAGTATCATAAAGGTAGCATCATTATTTTAAAAAATATGTAACTGTATAGCCAAATATACGTAGCCATAAAGATATTTGATTTTATGCCATATTTTTATACCCTATTTTTTGTTGTTGTTATGATATTTATTGTGTCAGAAACCAAGCAGAGGAGCAATTTAGTTTTAGCTAAATAAAGCCAAAAAATAACCTCACACTTCTGTTAAAAAAAGAATATATAGGCAAGAAGATAATGTCTAGGAAACCAAACTACTTGGTGGGGAGGCTGCAGAGAAGTAAATGGACCTTAAGAAGGAGCAGAGTAAAAGGGCCTCCTTCCCTGGCTTGGCCAGGGTCCCTTCCTATGCCTCACTGCAATGACAATTTCTACTGCGCTGTCCTTGGGGAGACAGGTGGCATCTCTCGCTGAAAGCCCTGTCTCACTCATTTGTCCTTGGTCGTTCTCACCAGCTGCCCCTGTTAGCTTAGAGCCTCAGATTTTAATGTATTCCCAGGAATGTTGTTTGCCCAGACCTTCTTTTTTTTTTTTTTTTCCTCTGCTTGATTCTCAATTTAGTCTTCATTCTTCCTTACATTCTTCCTCAGGGGTTAAGCCACCAGATTATGGTTTCTTTGTCAAAATCAGAAACCCAAAGTGGACCGTCAGAAGAATACTGAGGTTTTTTGCCTTTGACATTCATTTTGGAAGAAATAGAGATCGAAACCTTAGCAGGAGAATCTCTTCAGAAAATCTGATTTTTCTTTAAAAGGAAGCAATTCTGAATCAAAATAAAAGCCTACTTCAGATGAGGCAATGGTAGGTTAGCAAAGGGCACACGTCTTTGCTTCTCTGATGGTCTGCAATCACCATGATTAGAAAGAAAGAGCTTAGGGCTCATTTGCTTGTGATTTACAACTTTCTTATGGTGATCGCCCTACCAGTGTCTTCACTCAGGGCGTCTGGATGAGGATTCTGCTGTGGCTGAGAAAATTCTCTCCAGTTATACTCAAGAATTGGTGGGAATAAGGCCAGGATATTTTGAAGTCTCTCTGGACCTATCTGCGAGTCAGATTATGGTTAAAAGCCCTATATCTCTTCTGACCACGTCTGTATCTTAGGAGCATTTCAAGTCCTGACAAATCGAGGTTAGCACAGAGCTATTTTCAATAACCCCCAAAGGAGTGGGATTTGAACATTCCACATGAGTGCAGCTCATTCAATGAGCTGTTTACTGAGATGCACTTCAAGGACGTGCATGAATAAAACTGAAATTGCTGATAAAAAAGTCTGGAAGGACCTTTTCTTAAAGTTCAAGTGTTTGTGTTTGCAGTATTTTCAGTTCCGAGTTTAGTTTTGCATGTCGTTGGGGGTCTTCGAGATCGGAGCACGCATCAATGAGTGTTATTCTTCTATAAACAGTGTCTCTCCGGTAGTGATGAGGCGCCCAGGGAGGTTTCTCAAATTTATTAAGCCATCAGGTTACCATTGAGAAGATATTAAACAGTATTAACAATAATAAAACCATAGGATCGGTGGGTAAGACCATACAAATATAATAATGTAAGATACCAGGGGATCCAAGCAATGCTTTAGAACCTCCATAACAAGATTGCAAAACCACAGTTAAAGAAAATTAGTATTTTATCCACGATGATAAAAGTTGCAGCATAATTGAATTTAAAATTCAATTCAGTATAGTTTAAGATAATTCTATGAGCATCCTTGATGTATTGCAACAATAACGCACTAAATGGCTTCATCATATTGTGGACGACACAGTGATATTGTTCAGTATCTAATAAATTAGATGAGAATTGACAGACTATTTCTGTACATATTAGAGTGTGACATTTTGCTGCACTTTAAAATGCCACCGTTTGGGAAATTATCTGAGTAACTTGGGTCTATAACTCTTGACTAAATTATCAAGTAATCAAGAGCAACAGTACACTGTCTGGAATGATCTCAGTTTGAATTTGCATCTGCTTTTCCCTTTTGCCACGGATAAGCACAAGCTACAGCACGAGAAAGGATGCTCTCTTATGATTAGTATAGGATTCGTGACGCATAGCGCCCCACTGAACTAAAAAGTACAAAAAAATGTATAGAATGTACATAAAGGGGGGTCTAGTAAATGCGAATCAAATATAACTTATGAAGGTGAGGAATGAAAGCTATGCATAAATTGCTTAGTATATGGGTCATTTTATTAATAGTAAATTCGGGGAAATTAAAATATTGTTTTCTACCCAAAACTCGAAGTGAACCATGAAAAATATGAAGGAAACAGAGTATAAATATCTTAAAATTCTTTTTGGAATTTACAAACTAATTATCAAATGAAGAGGGTTTCTGCATAATGGGAGAAATGTAGGACAAAAATGGATACGCTGTTAAGTTTTAGACCATTTATAAGTTTCCGAAGGGTGTGGGAAAGAGACCAACCAAAGAAGCCAACTAGAGTTAAGTGGAACCTGGAATAGAGCATGTCAGCCCAGTTAAAATACAAAATCCACTTGCAGAGTTTAGAACAATGAAGTCCTTCACGTCCTTTAAAGTCAAACTCGAGTCATGTCTTCTAAGCCTTGACATATATCACCAGCCAAAATTATCTTTTCTTCCCTTGTTCTGTCTTGCAACTGGTCTTGAATTCTGGTATTAATGCTAACTGTGACCTGTATTGCATGACATCTCCGTGCATACGTTTCTGTTTTCCAAACCGTCATGTGAGCTGACAGAAGGTAGGATGCGTTTTACTCTTCACAATAACAGTTGGTCGAGCAGGATTAACTGACTCGATGAGAATGTAAGTGTGATCTAGCCTGGACAACTGTCGCTCCATTTTCTTCCAGAGTTGATTAAGCTGATCTGGCAGCCCAGCCTGGAATCCTGTGGCTTCCATGTAGCCCTTTGTTGTATGATGAAACAGGCAGACTTTTCAGAAAGTATATACTTTAATAGTTTATTTCATTTGGATGACAATGATGTCCCAACCCGTAACTAGTTTAGATGTGAGAATTAGAGGATATATATCCTGCGGTGTACCAAGATATTGTCATAACATGAAGTCGTGGAACAACTAAAAGCAACACAGAAACAGGCTTCGTTTCTTGTGTATGTGTGTATACATTTTATGTCAGATACTGACAAATATGCAAGCTATGTCTAAAATCTGCCTATACAAAACATAATTTCTAACTAATGAATTGTATGCTTATAGTGCAAAACGCTATATTATTATGTACCATCTAGATGAGTAATCGAGAGAGTATGATGGATTCGGAATATGGAATTAAGATCTTGTTACAATCAACCGAAGCAATTTAAATTGAACTATGACTATGGTGAATCAAATCATAAGGGGTTTCTGGAATCCTGAATAGAAGAGCAATATTCTAGGCCTGTTTCAAATGAAATAATATTTTAAAAAATGTCTCCTATGTTCAGTACTTGATTCATTGGTAATCTGTATTGTTTAAGTGGTTTTAATGGACTGGGACTAGTTCAAATTCCCAAGCAGGAATATCTGCTTGGCCCAGCTAATCGTCGTAATCCTTGTTTGAGTAGATCTTAAATACCAGACAGCTTAGAGATCCCTGGTCACCCCCTGTGTTCCTTGTCATCGGGTCAGAAGCCCATAGCAGACCTACTAGTATAGGTCTTGGGGTAGACCGAGGCGTCGAACAGGGCCACTCTGAGGCTTTACTCAGCCAGGGAGGGGATGGAATGGTCCCACAGAGGGATGACGATATGGCAGAAACCAAGATCGATCTGTCCAGTAAACATATTTTTATGCACATATTCAAATGCAGCCAAGCTATGCACAAGCCAAACTGGAAAATCATCTTTGAATCTGTAAAACATATGAAAATCTGAAAGCTAAGTACCCAGTGGAATTTAAGGAGAAAATAATACATCCCATTAAAAAAGCTATTTTTCTTAATTGGCAATATTTCCCAGTGTGTTTCTTTTTATCCTTTCCAACAAAGCATAAGTAAAGCAATTGACACCTGGAATGTTTGGCAAATGCATTAGCCATGGCACAGAGAGAGGTGGATACTTGGCAGGCACGTACTGAGGTCTGGCGTGTCACCAGACCAAGAGATGCCTTGATGCCTGCGGTATGACTGTTTTCCTTTTTTACCTAAATTGGGCTTTGTATTTAACTGCATTTAAATAAGAACAGCGATCTTACAATTTTAGGAAGCTGCAGGGGTATAGAATCCAGCATTAGATAAAGCCTTCTCAGTAAACAGATGTACTGTATTATTGAGAACAACTGTCTTCAGCTGAAAAAGGAGTAGTCCCGTTTCACTGGGAGATTCGATAAGGAGATTTGAGAAATTAAACAACCAGCAGGATGTCACCCTGTCTGTGAATCGGCCAGGAATTAGCACAGGAGGTGGATGCTCACTCTAGGTATATCAAAAGCAGTGAGCATACACAGTAAGTAACACAAGCACATTAAAAGGTACCGAAGGATCAATAACCATCGGATTACAACAACTGCCCCTCACACCATGACCCTGGTGACAAGCCGATCCTCATGGCCCCGGGCGCCACAGAGCCCCGACGTCTCTGTGGCCTGCCTGCCACAAAATGGCCTTCATCTCACTTTCATCTGCCAAGTCTTGCACGAGTGAATGTAATTTGTTTCTAGAACTTTCTCCCTCGGGAAACTGGGAGACGTGCTTGCGGGAAGAGGCAGGGAGTAGAGGTGAGAAATCCCGTTTCTCCCGTAGGGCAGCATTTCTTCCTCTAACACCGGCACTTCCATCTCCCATTCTTACATTTACATCTTTCTTCCACATCTTATTTTTTAGTTTTTACTCACTATTCTTTTCTATCAATTGTCTACAAAAATCTGCAACAGTAAGCCCGTCTGATTCTGTGAAACGGTGCATCGTTGGGCAGGTGCGAGCGAAGGACTGGTGGACCCATCATTTACTTTGTTCAGTACAGAATGCTAGACCTTCCTTCATAAAGGAGAAAAATGATAGTTATTAAAAACAAAAGCTTTAGAGCAGTTACGAATGGATTCTCAGTTTTAGTGATAGAGTTATAACTACTGTCGCAACTATGGACATCTTATTCTCAGAGATCTCACTCACGACGACAAAACGTTTGATCGTATTTAACGTTGAGAAACACTATTAGCAGAACTATTACATCAGAATTTATAGCAGTGATGAATTTTAAATATACTACATGTTTTTTACTTATGAATACATTTGAAAATTGAATCGTTCCTTGATTCTTAAAAGGCTCACTGGTGACTCTCCTTTCTTGTTTGATATTGTTAATTATTATTTGATAAAAAGAACGATTCCTCCCCGAACACTCATGATCCCTCTCAGTGCCTCTAACTCTATATCTCACCATCCTTGTCTCTCTATTTAATTATTATTTGATAAAAAGAACGATTCCTCCCCAAACACTCGTGATCCCTCTCAGTGCCTCTAACTCTATACCTCATTGTCCTTGTCTCTCTATTGTCTCTGAGTCTCTCTTAGGCTCTCTCACTCTCTGCCTCGGAGAGGAGACCATGCTCTGTCTATAGAGTATTACTCCTTCTCTAATAAACTCTCCTTTCTATTTAAAAAAAAAAAGAATGATCCCTTTCTTTGTTCAATGGTCTCAATTCTTATTTTATGAAAATAATTCTCAAAGTAGTGGTAGAAGACTCTATTTTCAGACACATAACAAGTATACATGCTTAATGTATGATTAATATATGTTAATATTTTTTTCACTTAAAACAAAAAAATATAAGTTCCTCTGGGAAGCAATTATATTTTGGATAACATTGAATAGTAGCATATATTTTAATAAAATTAAATTTAATAATGCAGAATTATTGATAGGAATTTATAATTAACATTGTAAATACACTGGCTAAAATATAATGTTAAATCCGATAACTTTTTTGTGACTACTTTGGCTTTTTGCATATAAGCACGTCAGTTTAAAATATTAGTTTGTTTCTTTATACTAATCTATTTTGTATCTTTTTTGTGTCTATTATGCTAGCTGAAACCTAAAGTACTATGTTGAATAAAATTGGGGGTAGCGGGCACACATATTTCTGACCTTTAAGACAATAATACTTTAAATGTTTTATTATTAAGTATTACGTTTGCTTCAGATTTTCAGTAATTATAAGTTTAAGAAGTTTCTCTTTTAGTTTAGTTTTATGACAACTTTTTATAATTAATGAGTATTAAATTTATCCATCCATGGTTTGCTGGTTCCATTGAAATAAGCACGATTCTTTCTTCTTTAATAGGCTTATTATGAAAAGTTATATTAGTAATCAAAGTACTTGGTTGGAAGAGCTTGGTTAAGAGAACTTGACACAGTTTTGGTGTTAAGTTTTACCAACTCATTTAACAAATTTGAAAAGTATGCCATTGCTTTCTGTTTTCTTTCTACCTCTTAATATTTTGACAGACTCTTCAAAATATTCTTAATATTTTGACAGACTCAGACAGGTTGTTTCTGTTTTGTTTTTGTTTTTCCTCCCATGGAAGAATTTTAAATGAATAGTTCGATCAATCGTTTTCCAGTATGTAAATAGCCGGTTCAATTTCTTCTTGTTTAGGTTTTCTAAGAATATATGTCTTATCATTGTTCAAATTGAAGGTTATAAATGTATTCATGTCTTTTCATATTATCTTTTTTACATCAAAGTATGGACATTTTTATTTTAATAGCTTTCTTAGCTTAGTTTTTCACTAAGTGGAAGGTGAGGGGAAATGTTTATTCAGGTAGTTTGCTTTGGAATTCATCTCAAATGCCAGGAATGAAGACTCGGGGAGCGGCAGGCGTGTGAGTGGAAGTGTAAATCTTCCACATCACTACTTGGGTTATAGGGACACAATTCTGCTAAAAATCTCCTGATAGCTGTGGAGCCTGTACCGAAGCTCGTATGAAAACCTCAGCAAGGGATCCCCTGAAACGAGAGACACCGAGCCATTGACTGCAGGCTGGGGACGTTTACACAGATTCAGGCCTGGGTTTGGCAGTTTAGCATCTCACAAATGGGTGAGTGCGGTGCAACGAGATATTTTGAGAGAGAGAGAGAGAGAGAGAGAGAGAGAGCGAGCGAGCGAGCAAGTGCACATTCACATAACTTTTATTACAGTATATTGTTATAATCGTTCCATTTTATTATTATTTTATAATTGTTCCATTGTTGTTCATCTCATTGTTTCTAATTTATAAATTAAACTTTAACATAGGTATGTACATATAGGAAAACTCAATATATATATAGGGTTTGGCACTATCCGTGGTTTGAGGCATCCACTGGGGGTCTTGGAACGTATCCTCTGAAGATAAGGGGGGACTAACTACTGTATTGTGCTTTATTATTTTTGGAATCAATTCTATTTTTTATTTTGGAAACGTTTTCGGCCATTATTTTTGCAAATAATGTCTGTCATTCTCTCTCTTCTCTCCTGTATGTCCAGCTAGAGATATGTAGATAAAAGAAACTTGTTTCCTATATTCACAGCACTTCTGACACCAGATATGTGTGTTTCTTGTTTTGTTTTGTTTTGTTTTATTTTTTAACCACACGAACCAGTTCTCCAGTTCTCTGCAAATACCAGCTGAGTGTCCTATAATTTAATTCAATTCTGACACTAACAGCCCGGAGTTAGCACGGACCCCACAGGTTAGAGGCTCAGGCCCACCTGACTGCACCCCACTTCAGATGCCTGGGGCAAGTAATAGGTCCCTCGGGTACTGACTCTTCCTCCCAACTTGGCTACACCCAACCACCCTGCCCCAGTTTGATAATTTGCTAGGGTGGCTCACGAAATTCAGGGAAATCTTTACTTCCATTTTCTGGGTGTTGTAAAGGCCACAGGTGGAGAGCCAGGTGAAGAGGTACATAGGGTGACACGAGGAAGGATTCGAGTGCAGGAACCCCTCCCCCGCTGGAGCTGGGTGCAGCACCCAAGCCGGTAGACGTGTTCACCGACCTGAAGGCTCTCCAGGCCCCATTGTGTAGGGTTTATATGGAGGGTTTAGTAGGCACGTTTGATTAAAATCATTGCCTATAGGAAATGAACGCAACATCTTGCCCCGCTCCCCTCCCTGGAGATCGGAAGTATGACTAGCTCCCACCCTGAATTTGTATAGGGGCCCTCAGCCCCCAGGCCTCTCATTAGCATAAAAAAAGACACCTGTCACTCAAAGATTCCAAGGGTCTCAGAAGCTCTTACAAGGGAAGCAGGGACAAAAAGCAAATATTTTAACAACAGATGTTCCTATCACTCTGTCACTGAGAACATTACAAAACTTTTAGTATCTCTATGCCAGGAACCAGGGAGGAAGATCAAATATACTGTATTTATTACATCAAAGTATCATGGTAGACTTTGTCATTCTGTATTCCAAGTGACAACATTTCTTTCATGTTTCCTCTTCCTTTATCTTTCTGTGTTGAATTCTGGGAAATTCCTTTGGCTGTAAATTCTAGGTTATTAATTCTCTCTTCAGCTGTATATCATTTGTTCTTTCTCCCATTCTTTGCAGGTTTTTTTTTCCCCCTCGTTCTCTTTGACTAATTTTTTATTGTTGCTGGTCACTTTGGTTTTGTTTACAATGTTTATTGACTTCATCTTTTATCTCTTTAAATTGCTTCATGTAGATCCATTTGCCATTCTGTATCCAATAATTCGATTTTCCCCCAGGGATGTTTAAATAGGTTTCTTCTTTTTTCTGTTGATTTTTTTCTCATGGTCCCCTGTCATTTTTTTGTCTTATATATATTTTGCTGTTGTTGTTCATATGTAAATGACCTAAATCTTAACTATTGAAAACTTAACTTGTGACAGTCCCAAGGGGCCACAGTTGCATGCGCTTTTCCCCAGGAATGCTTTAGTTTTTTTTTTTCCCTAGCATTGAGGGACACTGCAAACCTAGAAACACTTCAGCATTATTTCCCTAAGGGGTGGTGGTAAGGTGGGTAATGTAATTAGACGTCCTGATCGATCTTAGAGCAGACCTATGGTGAGAAAATTTGGAACATGGTGATAAATCATGATGATGATGATGATGATGATGAGTGACAAGGTCCCTACTCAGAGAGCCAACATAGAAAGACAGGGTTTTCATTTTTGACAACAGGTAGATAACTCCTAGCTCCCTTTTTACTGAGGATGTAACGTATTCAATGATCCTAGCTTTCTTTATACAGTTAGTTACTGATCTGCTTCTCTTTCTTTCCCTCACCTTAATAGCTTCCCCATATTTAAGCCCTGGAATTCCAGTATGCACGTGACCGTTACTTTCTGGTTGTAATCAAATGTCTTTCACCATGTGCTTAACTGGGTATCACCTGTAGCATCTTAGTTCTTCATTTGCCTTGTCATTTCCTATCTTTACATTTTCATAGCAAATAAATTATTGCTTTATGGTTAAAAAGAAGAAAACATATGTATTCTAAATTGCCTAGTACATTATTCTGTGTACTGTTGCAAACAAACACAGCAACATAAACAAGGTATTTCAAACATTTTCACTGTCTGAGATTGAAATGCCACTCTTTGAAGTCAGGTTTTCATGTGTGTGATATGACCGTCATGTCCAAAATTTCATTATGTTGTAAATGTTTTAATGACATAAAAGGACATCTAAGAATAAAACAAAGCATAAAATGGAAAAAAATAAAAAAAAACAGAATTAGAAAAATAAAAAATTTAAAACAATAGGAAAGATTAACTGTGATGTCAAAGGCTAATTGCCTATATAAAGAAGATCCTGTATTTTCAGATACTAACAAGAGACACCGTTACTACATGGTTTGAAATATTACTGATATTCTTTAAAAGATAGTTTTTATTATGAAATGTCTTATTAACAAACTTTACCAACACAATTTTTTTGAGGACAGTGCAACAAATTTCAAATATAAAATTTTTAGAAATTGCGTTTGTATTCAATAAGAATTTTTTTCTCCTTTTTGTAAAATATTCTTCTCTTCTTTCATGAATATACAATTCAGTGCTTTTAAACAATTAGTAATGAGACCTTGGCTCCAAGGTAATTTTGTTAAGTATCATGATGTACATGAATATAACCTCGTCTGAAAAATAATTTACTCTCTTGACAAAATCATGGCCAACAAATATATGAAAAGATGCTCAACATCACTAGCTATTAGGGAAATGCAAATCAAAACCACAATGAGATACCATCTCGCACCTGTTAGAATAGCTATAATCAACAGGACAAGTAATAACAAATGCTGGAAAGGATATGGAGAAAAAGGAACTCTCATACACTGCTGGTGGGACTGCAAATTGGTACAGCCACCATGGAAAACAGTATGGAGGTTCCTCAAAAGACTAAGAATTGATCTACCATATGATCCAGCAATCCTTCTACTGGATATTTACCCCAAAGACTTGAAAACTCATATCTGAAAAGATATTTGCACACCAATATTTATGGCAGCATTATTCACAGTGGCCAGGACATGGAAGCAACTGAAGTGTCCTACGATAGGTAATTGGCTAAAGAAGCTATGGTACATATATACAATTACTCAGCCATAAAAAGAGATGAAATACTGCCATTTGCAACATCATGAACGGACCTCAAGATGCTCATGCTAAGCGAAATAAGCCCAACTGAAAAAGCTGAAATTCACACGTTATCACTTGTATGTGGGATATAAACCTAAAAGCAACAAAGGAACAGGACAAACAAACAGAGACTCATGGACATGGACAATGGAGTAGTGGTTACCAGAGGGTAATGGGTGGGAGAGGAGGGGGGAAGTAGAGTAGGTAAAAGGGGTCAAATATAGAGGGGTAGGGGGAGAGAGAAGTGGGTGAAGGGGATCAAATATGTGGTAGCTGAAGGAAACTGGACTTTGGGTAGTAAACACACAATAGAATATACAGATGTCAAATTATAATGTACACCTGAAAATTACATAATTGTATTAACCAATGTTACCCCAATAAACTTAATTTTAAAAAGTTAAAAAAATAATAATTTACTTATCATCTTAAAATCAGTCTTAAAATCTAAAATGTCCCCATTATAATTTAGTTGTGTACAATGATATAAGCAATAGCGACATAGTGTTAAGATCAATTTCTCCTGCTGCTCTTTAGAGTTAATCCTCACCAATTTTTCTGAAAGAAAGTCATTGAAATGATATTCTTCAATTAATCACATAGATATTAGAGAATGAATTTCGATATGTATGGATTAACTTGCCTCTCCAAAAGTTTTTATTTGTTTTATATTCTTGGAGGCAAGACTGTTTAAATGTTATATTTCTATTAACCTCTTTAGGAAAACTTCATAGATTATTTTTATTTCCTTAAAATTATATAAACTTAGATTAAACTATATAGTGAGTTTTCTTTTCTTCTCTTTCACACTTTTCTTCCTCCATTTTTTATCTTGATTTTTGAAATCTTAAAAAAAAAAAAAAAAAAACTGAAATGTAATTTCTTCTGCAGTATTTTGTGTTGACACTGAAAATTTGGCCAGAAACAATTCTGCTTTAAACATTCAAGAGTGTGTGTCTGTTTTCAATATGAACCGAAACGTTGGGGAAAACATTTTAGACTTACACAGCCTTAAATGGTTGTCTGCCAGGAACTCCGAGCAGCTGCAAAACTCACTAATGAACACTGGGACCACTCTTAACAGAAGTAGCTATCAAATATCTTCACATGTAAAAAATAGAGGTGAACAAAGTTAACAAACTCTATCGTGAAATAATGTGTATTTCTGTGACTCTCTCTCATTCTTTCCATCTCGACAAAGAGGTGAGTTAATTTTGCAACCTTCAAAATGACGGGTGGCAGAGATTAGTCACCTCTCACTCCTGTCACTCACACTCAAACCTCTTCCAGTTCGGATCTGGAAAGAGACTGAAGAGATTTTAAAGTCAGGATATCCAAAGCTGAGAACGCAGTTTTTTTTTTTCTTGGGATTACACAGAACTGATCAAAGAGCGGGAAATTATACTACATCGCAGCGCTGTGCATTGAGGCTTACGAAAGGGTTTAAGGTGAACATTTATTTGGTCTCCCACCCAGACGTAACTCTACTTCTGTGACTAGAAAAATATGTTACCGAAGGACAATAATCATATTTCATCTTTTTGGGGAATTGTACATATGCCTCAGAGTGGAGGCTGCAGGGCTGGGGTCAGAATGAACATAATAAAAATATAAAGGACATGATACCCCCTATTTCTCCCGGTTAGTGCCTTTCCACATCACCTAGTTGGACAGCTGTCTTACGTAATTGCAGAAGGATAACAAACAATAAGTCTGAGACTGCTTTTATCTAAGATTCTGAATGTTCTTCAAAAATTTTATCTCATAATACTTCAGTGCACTATACTGTAGAAATGCTTGAAAGATTATTTGTGTTTTTCAAACCCCGAATGTGAAAAAACGAGAGCCAAATAATATAGAAAACATTTTCCAAGCTGGATAGTATGTCAAATTGAGAAAGCAGTGAAATAGTAAGACCTAAGCCAGAATTAAATGACTTATCTCTAAGAAATGACTTATTTCCAGCAATTATATTTAAAACTCACGTTTATTATGCAATTTTTTAAAAATTATCCCAACCAAATTGTATCTTACTGCTACCACTGTGATCTCCATGGTGGCTTCTCACACTTAATGTCCGTTCAACCACTAGAGGATCTTGTTAAAATTCATATTCTGCTTTACTCTCTGAGTGGGGACCCAACGTTTTGCATTTATAATGAGCTCCCAGGTGACTCGGACACCGCTGGCATTTCTATACTTTGGATAAAAGTATCTACAAATCCTTGAATGACTTAACTGGGATTGAAAAGGAAAATATTAGATAATTAGATTGCAGAGTTTGTGTTGTTTACAAGATCAAATATGGATTATTTTTAATTCAAAGAAATAAATTGAGTTTTCGTAAAAACAAAATAATTCATGTTTTTTGTATGTTCTGCATTGGAAGAAAAATGCTTCCTCCAATAAGATAAAACTATGCAGTTATATTGTCATCTGGGTGTCTGTGTTCAAATGAGCTGTAAATATTTGCATCTCTATTTCGAACGGATACTCCGTTAGAACATTTACATGGCTCTGGATCTGAGGGTGTTTCTGAAGAATTGGTTATAAGATATCCTCCTAAAACCAAGAACCCACAAAGGCATTTCTTTGCTATAAAATGACAAGTTAAAAAGTTGATAATCTTCAATAGTGACAGTCTGAGACTTTCCTGACACAAAATACTATGAAAATAGAAACATAGTATCTTCTTATTTTTGGCTTCTTATTCAGAATCTCATTCCATAGAGGAATCATTTATATATTTTTTTTTTCCTTGCCATGGAAACAGTGCCCTCAGCACCATTTTATTGATACTGTTACCATATTTTTAAATAGAAATAAAGCCGTAGTTGTAATATTTACCTACAACTGTGGTGTTCTTCCTTTATCTGGGTCTGCCATCCAATGCAATGCCAGCTTCCTCAGGAGTAGACATTCATGTCCTTCCCATCTCCTACCTGGCCACAGTTATGTGCCCTTTGCACCTGAAGTTCTATATAACTGGGCAGCAGAAAGGTTTCAATTTCTAAAGTTACCTGCACTGAAGGAGCAAGGCATTGTAAATATATACTAGATTTGGGGGGTTTTGTTGTTGTTGTTGTTGTTGTTTAGAATTTTAAGCCCTGACAAGGCAAGACTTATTTATGTTGCCAGCAGGGAGATAGCCTGTTGAATTTTAGACATTTTATTTGTGATTATTTTCAAAATAAAAATGTCTACTGGTTAATCGAACACACAAGACAACACACCAAGGGTGAGATTACAGCTAGAGATGTTAAAATGTTGCACCAAGGCTGAGGTTCATAGTCAAGGGGCTGGGCCTGAGATTAAAGCCCCCAGGGAGACAGATTAGGGGGCAGAGAAGGGAAAATAAGAACCTTGCTTATACATTCATGTCTCTATTTTCCAAGTCCCCATTTCACTTATGTTTGATGAAATGTTAATCTTTGGATCAACTAATATATTTCAAATGCAAATATTACTTATTAGAATTTTTTTTAAAACATGCACCATAATATAATTTAAATTTTGGCAAATACCATCTTAAAACTAAAAACTTGTGTGTTTGCAGTAGTTAGAATGAGCTAATTACTAATAAATTTTTTTCCTGATGTTCTCCTAAGGGTTATATTTAATTAATACACAATTTTAATCATTTGTTTTAAGATTTGAGGTTTAAAATCTTGTCAATGAAAAAAATAAAACTTCAGAATTGTTAATATTTATTCAACTTTTGTGGATGCCCTATATTTAATTATAAGAAACACATTTCTAAGCACTTAAATTGTTTTATTCTGATTGCTGTAAAATATCCAAAAAACCAATTTTGTACAATTATCCAAAGACTAATTAGTCAACTTATACAGCAAATGTTCCTTCAAAATTTTTCATTTTAATCAGAAATATTAACGATTTCATTAATTTACAATAGAGAAACTAATCAAAGTTGTGTTTCCATAGTTCAAGCAACTCTTAGTAAATTATCATAGCCAGACAATCCTGTTAAAATGATAAAATACTGTGTAAGAATTAAGAAGTTTCTAGTGTAAGTACTAAAAATACAAATAATACTGGAATATGGAATTCTGCATCGTTTTCTAAAATCTCTTATTGTTTTCCTTTTCTTTCCTTTCGCATTCATTCCTAAAGTTTCTTATGGAATTTCTGCCTCCGTGTAGACACAAAGATAGGAGAAGAATCATACACTTAGTCCAGACTGAGCACGGAAATACTACAATGTCACCAGGGCTCTGTCGTTTGATAAAAGGGGACATTTTTTTCCTGGCATCATTCCCAGGATGTAGAACGTGCCATATCTACGTAAACTTAAACTTGATAAATATGAGGTTGTCAATAGGCTTTTTACAAAATTCAATAGGCTTTTTACAAAATCCAATCCCTTCGTTCTATTCCATCCTCTTATATTCAGTTCTGATGGTATCTATGGTCAGTCATGCTTAATTTATCAACTACTCAAATATTTCGACTCACATCTTTTCTCATTCTACTTTAATTATGGATTTCAACGTCAACTTTAGTCAAAATAAATTATCGTTGGAAAAAAGAACAGTATAATTAATATCAAAATATTAGCAACTAAATAATATCTTACATAAATACATTTGGAGGAAATTCAGAAACTTAGCATTGTACCCTTATAAAGTATGTGTCCTGTAAATTATGCCTTCAAAAATATTTCTCTAGTTTTGTGTATTTTGAAGATATGACTCTCACATTAGAAATTCTAAGTTAAGGGAAAGTCAGTTCTGTAATGGAACAATGGAAGAGGAATTTTGTGGGAATGGCTGGTTTTAATTA
This sequence comes from Pteropus alecto, assembly GCF_000325575.1. Lineage (NCBI taxonomy): Eukaryota > Metazoa > Chordata > Mammalia > Chiroptera > Pteropodidae > Pteropus > Pteropus alecto. Next base: position 6,062,678 of record NW_006440645.1, on the reverse strand, counting down.
CCTCAAAATACAATGTGATCATCAATGCTGTTTTTAGATTAAAATTCATTAGAATGACCAAGAACCTCAAATTTTACTCTAAATGATAACTACATCTTTCTCCTTCTCAAGTCTCAGAGAAGAACTATCTGCCACTGAATTTAAACTTCAGTAAACTCTGAATTTTAATTGTAATCACTAATGATGAAATTGCCCTTATGATAACTTCAAATTCTTCTCATCAGTTCCTTCCTTTAATTTCTAATGAGCAACAAATATTCAAGTTCTGACTTACCTAATTTCTCAATATTCTCTCAATAATCTCATCTTATTCTTTATTGTGCTTTTTCTCATTTTGTGATAAAAATTCTTGAATAATCCTTTATTTTCTCTGTCATATCATCCTAATCCAGAACATGAACATATTTTTTTTCTATTTCTCAACTTTACTTAAACTACTTTCATTGAAGTCAACATGGTACCTCTTTTGTTCAGTCCAAAGGCTTCTTTCTCTCCTAATGATTTTCAGTCACTATCCTGTCGTTTAGGCTTTTGATCATATTCTTCTTAGTGCATTTTCTGCCTGATATTTGTTTTATGATTCTCTGGGCATTAGGTACATATTAACCCATTGATCTGTCTTCACCTTTGAAATGCATCTTAATTCTTCCCATCATTAACTACATGTTTCAAGATTATCTTACCTGGAGATCTCAGTTAGGTCCTTTTTCACAAGACGTCATGGAAAGATTTAATAATACGCAAAATGTATAGAGTAAACATATTTTCCTAAATCAATTAAGGCCAACAAACTGCCTCTACAGGAACTGCTTCGGCAGTTCAGTGGGCGTAAAGCCGTATTGAATATGATTCCTGTTCTCAGGCCATTACGGTGTAGTAAGGAAAGTAAAATCATGCATAAAAGTGTGGATACTAATACAAGGCAGCAGATAAACCTAAGTGAATGGGTCAGTTCTATGGTACCAGCATATTTTTCTCCATTTCTTGTTTTTATATTAAGGAATCCTGTAGAGGCAGTTTGTTGGCCTGAATCAATTTAGGAAAATATGTTTACCTTATACATTTTGCGTATTATTCAATCTTTCCGTGGAGTCTTGTGAAAAAGGACCTAACTGAGATATCTAGGTAAGATCAGCTTCAGAACAGCAATCACTCTGAAACTATGAAAGAATCAGTATGGTTCCTGTGATTGTGGTCCTTGGCCACCAAATACTGTGATCAGGGCAGCTGTGTGAGTCGGCTGAGGCCATAACAGTCCCCAGACTGTCATTTTAACTTCTTGAATGATGTAGAACCAGCTTTCTTATTGATATTTAAAGTAATTTCCCAAGGTGATCTAGGGCAGGGCACACCCACAATTACTTGACTTATAAATCTAATTGTAGTAGCATTCTACGAAGGGAAGAAGTCTTCCAGCTCTCCCTTAGAAAAATTATTTCCAGGAAACGTTCTCCACTAGCTTCTCTTTGCTCCTATGAAACAACACTTTAAAAAAAAAAAAGCAAAAAATCATAGGATTTCAGAATTGGAACTTTCCAAATAATCCAATTGGTTGGACTATATACTGATAGAAAACTAAACATAGGAAATAAAATAGGATACCTGACAATATGACTGTCGAAGATATCGGAGAAAAGATAGTTCTGAGGAGCGTAACTTGGATGTCACTGGCTGAGCAGCCAATCGGGAGAGGCAAAGACCAGGCAGAATCCTGGCAACACACGGGAGTCAGGTTTTGAAGCAGCATGCAGGTTAGCTGGGTCATGAATCCTAGGAACCACGTCCAGTCTCTCAAGAGCTACTGGCCAGGTGATCCCAGAGGCCAAAGAGTGTGCGCATGCGTGCAGGGAAGGGCGGCCAAATCGTTCTGGAATTTCTGGGTTTAAAAAAAAAAAAAATGTGTTTGGTAGCAGGACTTCTCAGGGACCTTAGTATACTTACTTGGAAATGTAAAGAAATAAGTGTAGCTGACCACTACTCTTTTTTTAAAAGCAAATTTAAAAGCCTATTGCAGGGCAAAACAAAACTACAGTAGAGAAGTCTTGTTTATGACACAAGGACAAAGTTGTTTTAGAAACACTTCTCCCAGCGCCTGTCACGTAGCCCAGCAGGCGGTTGGCTTCAACCCCCTCGTCTTCCGGAATCCACAGTTCTCGGCCTCAGAATCCAGTGGCTGCTGCTAACTCTGGCTTATCCTACCCTTGTCCCACCTTTAGCAATCATTTCTGACAGTAAACTCTGACCTTTCCACTTAAATCAATCAAAGCTTGTAGATGCGTTCAGTGTGTTCTCAGTCCCATTGTTTGAACCTCACGAGGTTCAGAAATTTAAAAAGAAAAGAAAAGAAAAGAAACCTGGCTTCTTTTTAGCTGATCAGAGAGATACGAATTTAATTCGTTAATATCTACGTCTATGTCTTATATATACGGAAAACATCTACTCCAGAGCTTGGCGACTGCTAAAAGTCGATGAGTAACAACTGTTGCTGCGATTAATGAGGGCGGAACCGCATGAAGGGTGGAGAGACCGGACCGACCCGTTTTGGGAAAAAGCCCAGAAGTTAATAATCTGTGCATGGAAATCTGAACTAAACCATCCCTTGAAAAAACAAAATTTTATTATTGAGAATGTATATAGAAGTGAGTAGGGAGAATAATACAATCCAATGTGCTCATCATCGCAATTCAGTAATGATTGAAGATGACCGATGCTGTTCAAGTTATACCAGAACTTCTGGCTTATTTTAAAATCCCAGACCTTATATTTTTTCATCAGTAAATACTTCAGTATGCATCTCTAAAAGATATGGATACTTTATGTAAAACTACCCTTATTACATCTAGACGATCATTTATTAGTCATTAATACCATTAAATATCCTGTTTTCAAATTTCCCCCAACATTTCATAAAAGTTTTTGGCAGATTTCGCTTTCTTATTTTTATTATATTTTGCAGTGGAACACAGGGCAACAGCTTTACAAATTTTAAAACAGAATCGAGTTATCAGTGCTCTCAGAGATCATTTTGATAGTAATCCATGCTGTGTAAAGCAATCCGGCCTGATTAAAAAGTTTTGGTTCACATAAAAAGTGTGCCATTTTTTCAATTACTTGATTCGGTTGAGTGGTTCTTTAAAAGCGATAAAGAAAAGAAAAAGAACATTTTCAACTTTTCTGTTCAAAAAAACAAAACACCTCAGTTGACCAAAACAATAGGATCCACAGAATTATTCCTTCCAGTTTCCTAAGGGAACAAAAATGATGAATTCTCCGGTCTTTTGATGGTGACCTCTTTGGATTTCAACAGATTTTCTGTGTTAAAAGGAAGAGTGAAAATTCTAAATCTGTTGAGAAACGGTCTACTCAGCACCCCTGGTCACTCACCGAGTGACTTAATGCATAACTTTTCTCGGTACAATCACATGGCGTTGGAATGAATAGCAACACTTTTATATTGAAAACAAACAAACAAACAAAAAGAGCCCTGAAGGATTATAATCTGTGTAAAATTTTTGTCCAGAACACTGTCCTTAAAACTGAATTTCATAATCACATTTATCTGAAGGAAAACATTCCAAAGTCATTTTTCCTGCTTATTTTTGTTACTATGTACTTGTTTTTGATTACTGTTTCAACTTTATTTCCGAAAGTCATAAAACAACTTTCAACTTCCCTCCCAGTACTGAGACTCTGATCCTTATTTCTAGCTTTTATTTTTAAAATGTCATATTACCTGAGAAGGAGCAATTAGCTTAACTAGGTATGTCTGTCACATCACCCTCCGGGAAGAGAACTTGATCGTGTTTTCCAAATAAGAAAGAATGAGATATACTTTCCTCTTTCCCCTTGAGAGAGGATGGGCAGGGCTTAGCTCCAGGAAGCCGGAGGATATTCCGACTTTGGGGGAGAGCTCGAGCTTATGCTTCCCAAGATCCAGGCTCATGACGGAAGAACTGGATTGTGGGGAGGAGATGGGCTTGGAGCTTCACCAGAGCAGCCGACCGGCCTATTTCTGAAGGCAGCTTCCCCGAAGAGAGCATGGAGACAGGTATCTATCTGTAAGGTGTCGTAGGGAAGAGGCACCTCCTACATGCAGCACCCCAGACTGACGGCGGTTTAGCTCTAGGCATAGTTGAGAAGCTACAGTTTCAGTTGAGAGGACACCAACAATGCCCCACACACTGTGGAAGACCAGCGCCTGTCAGTGGCAAATTAGACACAGAGTGATGAGTCTCTCACCGTGAGGTTCAAGGCCAACGATCCCCCCCTCTCCCGTGAGAACCCCCAGGAGTCTTATCCGTGAAGGAAACAGAAAGGACCTCCTGTCAGGACCTAAGAAGTGTTTCCTCACTAACCCTGGCAGGGCAGGCTTAACTTGATTAAAGTATTTGAATCTCGTGGAGCAAACCCAGAAGATTTACATAAATTATCTTTCGGCTAGGCCTGCCATTTTTCAAGAACTGCTGAAATGTTCGGTTCTCTTATCTATTCTTTCCATCTGAAACAATAAAGTAGCGTTTCAACCTAGTATACATTCCAAGTTTTGTTTCCTAGCTAAGAAGTCTAAGGACGATCTCAAATTTTAAATGCGTCAATAATTAAGAAATTCTATTTGGTTACTTCATTCCTTTGTGTTCTGTCTCCAAATTCTTGTGTTACCTAAGTCTTATTTTGGAAAGAGCTGTCATTAATCAAACATTTCTGTAGCTGTCTTTTTTTCTTCGTGTGTTCTTTGGATAATGTTCTAATTTTTTCTTCTGAATTTATTCTACTTGTTTTTTTGTGAAATCTCTTCCAAAATATGTTGACATTAGTGGTTGTAATCCTTGCTTGTGATTTATGGTTAGAAGTTAAACTTACATATTTGAGTAAGTATTCACGCCTCTACATTAAAACACACAAGAACAAAATTAACTGATAATGTGTTTATCCGTCACTGGATTATAATCTTCTCATAATTGTTGTGTCCTGAATACTAGCCCTCGGCCTGGCAGATCACATTGTATGTGATAACTCTCATTAAATTGAGTGGATGAATGAATGAGCGTAATGAGGCACGTTCCAACTTTTTATGAATAAAACTACGTTGTTTATGAAGATTCACTGAAAAATTATTTATCCTCCGTTTCACATAATTTAATAGCCAGAAAATAGTTTAACGTGTGTCGTCATACTAATTAACTAAGCTATTAAATTTTGGAAAACGAAAAGGAGAAGAAAATAGCCTTTCTCAACATTGGGGAATATTCAACAAATACAACTATTTTCCAACAGCTTTAAGTGTTCTTCCCTTTAACTTCATGTCTAGGAAACTACCACGTCCTTCTCGTTTCAAAGTCTGTGTCGAAACATTCCGTTTTTAGAAAGCATGCCCGGCGACGCTCTCAGTACGCTGGACCACGTATGGCCCTTGTAACTAATAGATACTCAAGCCAGAGGTTTTGCATCTTGTTCCTCTGCCGGTCATAGCCCATGGAATAGTGATTATAAGCTCGTGGGTCATTAATGGAAAGCTTTTAATATATGTAGGGCACATGGTAACAATCCTATTTTTAAAAATGGCTTAGAAATATTCTTTGACTATTTCTTCGGCTCTCGTGGAATCAAGATGCAATGAAATCGCTCGTGTCAGGGACAAAATGGAGAAGGTCAATGCAGGCTCCTACAGGAAACTCAACAACTCGACAGCAATTTAGAGCTCTTCTCAGGAATCGGCAGAGGCTACCAGCCAACTGCCAAACATCGAGTCTGTTCACACCATCTCCGGGTTTCCTTGTCACCCTGACTCAGTCGTCCTGACTCAGTCACCCTGATCCAAAGAGGGAAGAAGACCACAAGGCAATGAACCAGCTGAAAAAGCCAAATAACGTCTGCGTTTACTCCATAAAACAAGCATTTTGAAGAATGTCAAAGTAGTATTTATTCTTATTCAACATTTAGATCCATTTGTTCCTTCTGCTTTTTAAGTATTTAATGAAAATTTCAGAAATAAGCAATTTATAAGTTTTAAACTATGTGCTGATCTGGGCAGCATGATGAACCCGCTCTGTCCCTCCGGGACGCGACTCCTCCCATCGTCCAGTGTCCCCATGCTGTGCGTGCTCCCAGCCTGTTAGCTACTCAGCCATCTTGATGATCAAATTGTCTGTCTTGGCATTGCAGCGCTGGTGTTCGAGTGACCCGCCTTTTACTTAATAAGGCCACGTTCACACAACGTTTATTACAGTACTTTGTTTTAATTGTTCTATTTTTTTATTAGTTATTGACGTTAATCTCTTACTCTGCCTAATTTACAAGTTAAACTTTATCGTAGGCATCTATGTATAAGAATAACCATAGTACACATGAGGTTCGGTGTTAACTGCAATTTCGGGCGTCCCCCTGGGGGACTGGAATGTGTCCACAGCAGGTAAGAGGGGCGGCTGCCTCTTAACGTATGAGGCTCACAAGTGACAGCATCACGTATACATACGTGAACCTATATATATAGCCATTTCAATCCGAACTCTACATGATAACACAAATTGTTCTAGTTACATTTCTTCGCCATATTCTAAATGCTTCTTTAAATACTATTTTGACCCTCATTAAAAGACCCCAGTTAATGGAAATCAACTCTTTTTACAGTTTACTCAGAGTTTATACATCTTATATCTTGTGCCAGGGTTAAAGCTCATAAAACCTCTTTTATTCTCAAAATTCAAATTTGTAGAGGTGAAACAACATACTTAATCAAAGAAATTATCTTGAGACTATGTAGAGAACAGTTGGATTAATAAATTTAATGAATACGTTTCCTGTTGCAGACCCAAACCACACTCTTCCTCCCCATTTTCATAAAGGCACGATCCTAGTCTCTACAGTAGACAAGTCAGACAATAACCTAGTAAGCATTTTGGTATATATGCACACAAAACAATGTGTGCCTATCTCTTTCCAAAGTAAACAGCTGAGAGATTATGTGAAGTTGCGCCCACAATATTTCAAAAGTTAAGAAAAGAAGACGATATCTATCATTCAATTTTTTTCTGTTTCCTTGTATTCAGGATAGCAGTAGACATGAACACACATGCGCGTGCGCGCGCACACACATGCACACACACACTTCGTCTCACAAACACGTTTAAAATGAAGGAGCATTTCAACAGGAACTCCACAACCAAACGTCTCTATGATTACTCTAAAGAATAGTATATTAGAGAACATACAGGCTGATGTGATGAGAAAATACAGAACAAATTAGAACTGAGAATGTCCAAAAAATGTGAAAACAAAGCATGCTGGTAGAATCCTGCTCTCTGCTGTTTGAAAACTTTGGCCACCTTGATGATGAGACTGGCTTTTATTCCTTTTTACATTTTCTTGTCATTACCTACTTCCCTTCCTCCCTCCCTCTCTCTCTCCTTCCCTCTACATTCCTCTCTTGCAGCATCTCTCCGGTCTCTCTCTCTCTCTCTCCCTTTCTCTCTTTCTCCTTCCTTCCCTCCCTCCCTCCTCTCCCCTGACCCCAGTTGAATCCCATGTGTTAAAAAGCATTTAAAGAAACACTTATTTAGTTGATCCTCGGCAGTATGAATCCAGAGCCCACATTCTTAGCCCCTAACACATAACTGCCTCAGGAGTTCCATTGCTTTCCATCTATGGCTTCAAAGAAATAGAGCATAATATAGATTTTTTTTTTACTTTCATGCCATGTAGTGCTTTTAATTTAATTGAAACTAATGTGCATGTGTGCGTGTGTAATTTTTAGAACTTTATTCTTCCTATAGGCTTTTATTTATTAATTGTCAATCCTTATACAAGAGACTCTTGTAAAAATCAAATTTGAAACCTGTTTATTATTACGAGTGTTTGGAGCAGTAATCCCGTGCAGCTGTCTGACTCTCCTTTTAGTGGATCGTGTCAACAACGGCCACCACACCATGCCGCCCGGATCCTCCGGGTAATACTGTGCCCTGAACCAGACCCTCTATTCTAGGAGGTGAGGATAAAACAAATTCCCAACTAGCAGAACATTTAATGTAGTAGAGGAGACGGGAAATAAACAAACAAACATAAAGTCAGTGCGACAGTTGGCAGTAATTGCTATGAAGCTTAAATGGTGCAGGACAAGGGGGAGAAAAGTGTCACCTAAAAAGAATATTATGTCATCTTCTAACCAGGCTCATATTTATGTTAACTCCTTGGCTTAGAGATTTCCACCGCATGTGGATAATGTTAATTCAGATTCCATACTACACAGAGCACGACAGCACTGGGGCTCCAGGATTTTCATGGATGGTAATTATATGTAAAAATGTATATATGTATGTATCTGCATATATGCATATATTATGTGTGTATGTTATGCATATATGTGTATATATGTATATATTATATGTGTATGTTATGCATATATATAGGTGTACATATTTTTTTTTCCTCCCGAGGTTCGATTCACATTTTTTGTCCTTTTCATTTTCCTGGGATGGTGGCAGGCCCCAGCCTTAAGCTGTGATCTCAGTTCTGGCTTTCTTCCTTTCACCTGAGACCATGTCTCCTGTTCCAGATGGGCACTACCACCTCAGGCCCTGGCCCTTAGGTTTCATTTTCTGCACTGATGCCCTCATACACAGTGGTCCCCAATCTATCTGGAACCAGGGACCAGTGCTCCAATGAGCATCTAATGCCTGATGATCTGAGGTAGAGCTGAGGCGGTGATGCCAGCACTGGGGAGCTGCAGCAGACACAGATGAAGCTTCTCTAGCTTGCCTGTCATTTACCTCCGGCTGTGCGGCCCGGTTCCTAACAGGGCACTGACTGGTACCTGCCCATGGCCCTGGGGTTGGGGACCCCTGCTTATAAGCACCACTGCTGTATTGATATAAAGACACACTGCAAGCGTATTGCAAGTTTATTGCTCTAATTTTAAGTTTCCTCTTCATCTTTGGCTTCTGGGGACTTCTGAGATTTTATGTTTGTGAAAAATGACAACTTGTAGGTGTTCGTGCTGGAGCCCGGCTGTTTATATTAGCTCAATCCATTACACTGTCGGCTGCTGTGGTGTCAAACTCCCCTGAGTGTCCTGAGTCATTTAAGCCTTCTTCCCATGGGCTTCTTCACATTTTAGTTTTTGTTTATGATTTTAGTGTTTCTCACTATCTAATATTGAAGGAAGATCTTTGGGGGTAGGCCGCTAGCTCTTCCATACTTGGAACAGAAACATTTCATAAAAATTTAAGAACTACTTCTCCAATAATGCAGTTCATTATGCCATGGCTGTTATGTTAAGAAAGATTTTTTGTTTATTTCCCCCCTCTGGTATTTTATTTCTCTGCTCTTCTCTCTTCTTATAAATTCAAATGCTAGGCCATTTGGCACTCTTTTATTTAAAGAGGGAAGTAACACTGTCAAGGAGAAAAGGGGGCTCTCTCCCCAACTCCAGAACCCAAAAGCTAAAGCCCTTTAGAGAAGGCAGAGTGGCTCACGACCTGGATGAAGATCTCGACAAAACATCGCAGACTAGAGCAAGGCGTCCCCGCCCTACTGCTCAGCCAAGGATGCAGGACAGACACCCCGAGCCGGGACCGGTGGAGAAATGCCAGTTATGTGGATAAAGGTGGGTCTCATGGAGAGAGACCCTGCGTGGATGAAGCCCGCAGGACAGAACAAAATGCACAGATAGGTTTGTGGGTGCTGACAGCCAAAGGCGGTTTAAATGTTGTTTCTAGACAGACACAGCCGTACTGGACAGCACAGCAGAGAGATGCTGGAGAAGCAGAGCCACTTCTGTGTGTCCGCAAGGCCAAGAAAATAGTGGGCAGAAGTGGGCAGAAGCGGAAGCCATACAGCGAAATGGAAATATTGCTGCAACATGGATCAAGGACTGAGATCCAGAATGTTCTACGGGTTTCTCAGCAGATGCTGAAGAGGACAAAGGACACTGACGATGCAGTCTCACTACTGATGCCTTATGATTTCCTAAGCCTTCCTAATATTATATGTCTCTTGAGAAAGAGAGTTGATCCTGAATCGATCGAGGTTCATTTCCAGTACTGCAGAAGATCAGAGGACGCGAAAAGAAATTAAACTGAGTTATAGAAAGGACCGACAGGTCGGATCACTTCTTTGAACTGAACGTAAACCGGCGCCAGATACAATGCTTTTCCCACCCCACACTTCCCTGGCACATTTGTTAATTAATTTGATTCGAAACATTTTACCTGAAAACTCCCAATGTGTTTTCTTTTAGTAGCAAAAACATGTGACACTTGGTATCTAAAGCACTGATTGCAAACTTGTATCAGAGGCCAGAGTCAAATACATCCCTTCGCTCATCTCGCAACGGGAGGCTGGAGACTAATCAGACTCGCTCCCGACACTCGAGACTCGGTGCGCATTTCTTCCCAGCTCTATGTTTGGTGATGTCTTTCTTCCAGGTAGCTCGACACTGGCCTCAGTGGGAGCATTTGCGTCATAGGAAGCAGCAAACCCTATCCATCAGTGCCTCCCCGTCCCCTGAGAGCCACTGCTAAATGTTTGCCAACAGGCCACGGATTCCTCATCGTTAGCACTGGAGGACCATTTTTAAACTTCAGTTTCTTTTAAGTTTCTGCTACAACTAAATTTATTTTTAGTTTTCAAGCAGAGACTCCCCAGTCACATAGGACATGTTTCATGAATCCTTAGACTTCCAGGTTTCTAATTTGGTAAAAGTTGCGTTTCCTGTTTAAAAAGACTTGAAGTACTGGATTTATGAAATGACTTCTATGGGGCTGGGATCCAGTTGCCAGCTCAGAATCTTACACAGATCACGCACACACACATCTGGCCACAGCAGCAGCCTCAGAACCAGGGGCTGCTGGTCAGGCACAGACCACCGGCCCAGAGGGTCAGTTTTATCGTTGCCCTTTCATAGAGAATAGCGTACAAGAAATCATGTCATGTAACTGTTCTGTGAGGAGATACACAGTTATAATTTTTCTTATCCTGTTTTGAATACTGACCCATGTCAAACTTTTAAAGAAATTAGTGACCAGGAAATTAAAGGAAGGAAATGAAATGTACTGAGACAGTATTTATACTTTATCTAGCCTCAGAGAATTGAGAGATAAAGGATGAAAGACTTATTCCAGAAGCAAAGGGTGGGAGTTGCTTTTATCAAGTGAAATGAGTATTAGTGAATTAAAAGATCACTCAGAAATGACTTTGTTTATTATCCAGCTCTCCTGTGTTTTATCTTTTACAGAAAATAACGGTTTGTGAATGCTCTGCAGAATTTCCTCTATGACAAGGGGAAAGGCAGTGGTGTGAGGAGTGAGGCTAAAGACAAGAAAACGGAAAGTTAAGAAAAAACAAATAGCCTGAGGGGTGCCTGGGGGTGTGGGGAGGAGGGGCGGGTAAGGCTTACAGAAAAGTGGGCAATATTCAGACCCTCCACACACTTCCTTCGACAACAGGGAGAAAGCCTCAAGATTTCATACACTCGAAGATTTGGACAACATGAGAGAGAATTCGGACCGCTGGCTCAGAAACCACGCCAGCTGTCTCGACTCTGTAGTTGATAACAGTCGTTAGATTAGCCCCTGATGCCAAAAAATAATAAAACCTGGATATTTCCCTAAATCCAATCCATTTTCATTAGCAAAGGGTCTATCTTATAATATTTTCCTCTCAGACTGATATTTTTAGTCAATGTTTGAAGCTATCCATTTTGTTTTTTAGTCCAGACATACAGAAAGCATACTAAAACATGAGAATGTTCAAAATAAAGTAAAAGTATCATTTTTATATACGTTATAATTTATAAATTAAGAAATCTACACGATTCTAGAAACTGCCTATGTTAGGCTGAAACAAATGTATACTAATTGATATGTACTGGCTGAAAATCTTTTAGTTAAGAATGTATTTACTTTTTTTTTTTTTTAGAAAAATACAGAATGAAATATTGTAGAAACAGACACACGAGTAAATTGTAGCAGTGCATGGGAAGTGAAGATTTGAACCACTTCCCTTCAAGAATATATAAAATAACTCAAATGAAACTTGATTTAGTAGCGATTCATATTAACAGTTATTCAAATTAAGAACAAGTGCATTGAGTAGAGGATGGGAGATTTTAAGACACAATATAATGAGAAGAAAGAAAGAAAAAAAAATCCCAGGTGGTAAAGTCTCTTCCTTACAATCAGTTAAATGCAATAATTATTTCAGATTAAAGATTTTATTCACTCATTCGACAAATAGTCCTTGGAGCCCAGTATGTGTCAGGTACTCTTTTAGGCATGGGAAATACAGGAGGGAAAAACAGACAGGGAAAAAAAAAAAAAAAAGATAATGTTGGATTATTTCCCTCAGCGTTTGACCTGCTAGGACCTGGGAGAAGGTAGAAGTCCCTGACTGCGTTTGGCACAGGGCGTGCCAACATTTGGAGAACACGAGGAAGCCGGTTTGGTCTTCTTCTCGGTACTTTCTGATTTCCTGGAGGAAAATGTGGCCCCCACAGTTGAGAAAGGTCTGTTTTTCTTTTCTCCCTCAAGGTGCGGAGCAAAACCTTTAAAATCCCAAAGCGTGGAATCAGAGGTGGGTGTCTCTCTTTTCTCCCTAAACCTCTGATATTAGCTCACGGCTTGATATTTGCCTGAAAAGATGTCCCATCAAAACTCTCGTTTGAGAAAGTTAGGAAATCGTTTCGACTCTTTGAGAAAGTTCTATCGGAAGAATTCTGCTTCCATCATCGTCCTTAAAAATGAGCGTCGACGTCACACGTTACCTGGGCACAAGCTGAATGCATTAATCCCCACATGCTTTAACCGTTTGTAATTCAGACCCAGAGTATCATCGTTGGCTCTTGAGTTATCCTCTGATGGCCTTAGAATCTAACATTTTCTTTTATTTACTTATTTTATTTTGCCGTTACTTTTTATTTTATCCAATTGCAATGAGACAAGACTGAAGGCCTGGATTTTACGCTCCCTTCAGACCAGGGAGACTGGCTTCAGCTCCACTCTTGGCTTCGTGAAATGCCAACCGAAATGTGTGCCTTGACTATTTTAATGATCAAATCTGTTGCGTTTGGAACTTTATAATAAAATCTATTTTCGTAGCGTTAGCCATCTCGGTCTCCTTTTTTGTCCCTCAATGATGCTAGCCTCGGGCCTGCTCCAAAGCTGTTCCTATGCCGAGTATCTCCTGAAACCCAGCCTGTGCCGCCCGCTCGCTCCGATTCGTCCTGCCCATCGAGCTCTCCTTAGGCGTCACCATCTCCTTCAGTGCAGGCTTGATTTGTTTTGTCATATATTTTTAGAGGTTCGTGTAGCTTTCCTGTCTAGCATTTAACAACATATAATCTTTCACTTATTAATAATAGAAACTTGTAGAGAGAGCAATATGAAGAATTCCCAGGTATCTATATCACCTTCGGTTTCGACAACAACCGCCCATGGATGATGTTTTTTTTTCCTTAAAAATTTAATGTTGTACATTTAATAATTTTTAGCCATTTTAAATTTAAAAGTTGACTAATTTTGTCTAATGCATATAGTTTTATCGTCCTCACCACTACAATCATGATGTAGAACGTATCCGTTGCTCGAAAATGTCCCTCTGGCCCCTTTGATGTCAATGTTACACCATCTTTTATTCAAGTTGTTTTATGCCTTATTATTAAGTGGTAAAAAATCCTTTATACATTCTGGATTTAACTCCTTAGTCAGATATATTTTGCAGATATTTTTTTTCCCAGACGGTGGCTTGTGTTTCATTTTTAACAGTAATTTTGGAAGATCAAAAGGTTTTAACATTTCGAAGTCCAACTTATTAATATATTTTTAGTGTTTACGCTTTTTGTGTGCTATCCAAGAAATCTATTCAGACAAACCCAAAATCATATGACTTTTCCCCAGTGCTTTTTCTAGAAGTTTTCTAATTTTAGGTCTAACCTTTAAGTCTATGATCAGTTTTGAGTTAATTTTGATATACGATATGAAGTAAGGGCCAGAGTTTCATTTTATATGAGGATATTCAATTGTTTCAGCATCGTCTATTGAAAAGAATTCTTTCCAAGTCAAATACCTTGATCTTTGTGGAAAATCGATTTACCATGTACATGTGGGTCTATTTCTAGATGCACGATTTTTTTTTCTTTTGACATGCAAGTCAATGCCACATTGGCTCAGTTACTATAGCTTTAGGAAGTTACATCCATTTCAATTAATACAGTAAGTCTTGCCATTAGATATTATTTATCCTTCAACTTTAACCTCCCTTTTCAAAGCAATTTTAGCTATGTCTGGTTCTTTGCATTTTCATTTGAGTATTAAAATCAGCTCATTGATTTCTTCCAACAACAGCACACAAAAATCCACTGCAATTTTAACTGGGATTACATTAAATCTTTTTGATCCGTTTTTATAAAATTGACATTTTAACAATATCTAATCTTCTAATCCATGGACATATATCGCTCTCCATTTACTTAGATCTTCTTTAACTTCTCTCGGGAATGTTTCACAAGTTTTAGTGTGTGGGTCTTGCACATATTTCGTTAAATTTTTCATTCAGTGAACATTCTCCAGATGTCAGAACCGGTGGCGGGAATGAGGCTTTTGCGCAACTCGTTTCCTTTTGTCTTCTTGTCACCTCTATGAGGCAGTTACTGTCGTCAGTATTTCACACATAATTATCTGAGGGCTTTGGAAAAAGTTGAATAGCTTGATCAATGACACAGAGTTAGTAAATAGATCAATAAAAATCAGATCTGGACCACAGAATGCTAGAAGCCAAGCTCTTAATCACAGTGTTCTGACTTTCCACTGGCCATCTACTGAGATGTGAAGTAAAAGGCCAAATGCAGTCTTCCTCTCGTATATCTCTCCGCTCTCATTTCCTGCCAGCGACCGTGACAGGGTAGCAAACTCTCTACGAGACAATATCCTGCCTTTCCGGGCCCTGAAGCGGCAGGCTCGCCCTGACCTCAGGACCCCTGCACTGGTTCTTCCCTTGGCCTGAGAAACGTTTGTTTCCTCTTGACTTTCCTGAAACGCAACTGTGTTTGAATTTTCTTTTCGCTACCTGGATATATCTCCGGTGTTTGGGAAAACGGCGGGCACAAAGCAGATGCTACATAAATACTCGTGCAATAAACGAATGAGTATTTAGGTAGAAACTGACAGCGGGGATGCAAAGATGGATTTTTTTCAACCCATGCCCCAGGCAGCACTAGGGTAGTTAGTCCTGTTTATTATTGATAATATCACAAGTGAAATCATACTGAAAACTGATATACTTGCATAGTTTATTTCATATGAAAGAATAACATAGAAGGAACTCTGGAGTTGGATAAGCCCGTCTGAACAGATAGCTCCGGAACTTGAAAGCCACATGACCTAACACAAGTTGTAAATGTCTTGGTCAACTGCCTCCTGTGTATAAATTAGAATGATTGTGGTCTGTCTACGGCATGCAACTTTTTCCTGTCGTACACCTTTTTTATTATATAATTCTTATTTCTCCTTGGTTCAGTGTGGAAGACCGACAAGTTGTAGGAAGAAAAAAACGCACAAAGATGAATATTTTGAGATATAATCTCACTGCGTGTGTATGCGTGCACGTGACATATAGGAATGTTCTATATTTATAAGTGGAGATTAGGGCTCACTTGTAGTTAAGTATGCATTTAAAACGTCTATTAACCTCATTCACATTCACTTTCCCTGAGAGCTTTAAAATCATTCCTATTCCAGATTTCCAGGGCCAAACCTCGTCAAGTCTTCAGTTACGTGTACGTGTTATACAATTCTCCCAAGCCAGCCACTGTCATTTAAGAATGCCCGGTATTGAGGAAGATGTAGGCAAACAAAATATTTTTCTTAGCTCCCTTCTTACTATATTACTAATTCTTTCCACCAACATATGTTCCCACACTTGTCCCAGTTTTTCCATTGAACTGTTATGAATCTTCATTCAAACAGCAATAACAAAGCAACATGAAAAAAAGGCAAATCTCGTTTTTGTTCTTAGAAATACTTCATCTTCTAATCTCATCCCATGCTGACTAACACTCCTTTTTGTCAAAAAGCACGAGGACTTTCAACATCTTTTCTTGGTTATTGTATTTTTAAAACGATTCATGCGTAGAAGGTTTGATGGGGCAGGGTACATGAAAAGGGAAGCTCATTACTTTTAATGAAGTTCAAGACATATAACCTGAAAATTTAAATAAGAAAAATTATACGTTTTTGTTAAATGCTCGATATGGAGGTTTCTTGATTATTCATGATTATAACTGCATCTGAGTCTGTCCTTAAAAGTGAAATTTAACAGTATCAAGTTTAGCATATAAATTGGTGTAGCCAGCAATTTCTCATTTTCTTTCAGGTGTATCTTTTGTTAGTACAACTATTCGATCGTTCGAGCTCCTGTAAATTACTTGCTGATGAGTGATTACACAGCATTTTTAAAACCATCACGGTAGACCCTCCGGCCCAAGGTCCAAATACACTGTACAAGGGCAGCATCTTGTCGAGAGTTCACTCTACGCAGGTCCGATTTCAAAGTGTTGACATGTAGATATAAGTTTTGAATCTCAGAAGTTTTCTCATTTCTTTGTACAGGACTTGTGGCTTGTTCACATTTTGCTAGTAAAGTTATATGCCCTGCGGCTGGATTTAAAAAAAAAAGGAGGGGGGTGAAAACCTTAGACGTGAAGTAATTTGCTTTCTGTAAAACTGGGATTCTTGTAAACAAAGCCCAGGAAAAAGGTGAGCTAAAAAAAGCCTTTTCAAATCTTTCTGCCTCATACCAGAGAAAGATGTTTTAGGTCCATGAATAAGTTTTATAGTATTCTTAAGGATCAGAGAAAGAGCAGTCATTCAACTTCTGGAACTTGAGGTTCTGTGATTTCAAGGTTGCATATTTTCTAATGACATCAGGACCAGATAACTCACCGGGGCCAGATAGTTTAGTTTAAAAGTCCCTAGTTGTCGAAAGATTGGGAGGAGGGTGAGACAAAGAGGAATTCCTTTCTAATCATTTATCAATATATTTTAATTCCCCATTGTAGGAAACAATAAATGATTCCCAACAGAATATCTGGAATAGCCAAAAGCAGAAAGGAAAGAAAAAGAAAAAATGATCCCTAGTCTTCTACGCAGACACATACTCTTGGTATTTTGGACATTTCATCATGTGTTCTTTTAAAGTGTAGTTGTATTTATATAATATAATCAAAATTAATAGTGATTAAACTTCATTTTGGTGTAATTTGCTGACATAGCCATATTACTAAGTGCTGATTTAAATATATATATATATTTCATATCATTTTGTACTTACCTGTTGTAAATATAATTTATATCTATATCTATATATCTATATCTTTATATTTTTTTCTGATGAAAAACCTAATACAAAATCTTCAAGGGCCCAGAGCTTCTCATTCTTCTTGAAAACAGAAAAATTTTTAGAAAGTAATTTTTAAAAATACACAAGTGATATTTGTCTTAGTTTTGCACAACTAAGGATATGTGTGTTATATTCATATGAAATTTCCAGGTCACACACTTTTTTCCACAACGTTATCTAGATGCTAGTATGTCTCATTCTGTCATTTACAGTGGCACAGGGCAGGTATGATGCTAGCTTGTTTCTAGCAGTAAAACTTTTTTCTGTTTACACGCCTGAATACTATTCTTCCTTTCCCTTGTCAGCAAACATATTTTGCTAGCACGTGTCTTGTTGAGAGTCTTTCCATCTTAGCTTTCCTTGAAAGATGGCCTACCTTTTTTTTGGTCGACACGTTGTGTTATGTCAGCTAAGGAAAGATTTTCTGTCGTTTCAAGCTTCCTCGCTTCCATGCTTTCTGCTCTTCGAGAGCATGAGGTATCTTTATTCTTTTTCCTCCAAATCGTTCAAACCCTATCTTACTGTTTAATCTACTGGACATTAGTTTTGTGTTTTAGGTTTCTCAGTCTTGCTTTTACATCCATCAGTATATATTTTTATTCGATTTTCTTTATTTTAGATTTTTAAAAAGACCTCTTTTGCTTATTTGTTTTCCTTTTTTATCTCATCCCATTGACTTTTTGTCTCAGATAGTCTCCCCTTACAACTTTTTTAATTCCATAATTATTAGCTTATCGAAGATATTTTATGTAAAATTCTTGTTCTTCTGAAGACTCAAAGACTGCTTTTAGTCAATGGATTATATCTCATAGAGTTCTTGAAGTCCATTGAAAATATTAAACATTTTTCCAAAATTTGTTTTGGTACTTAGACAGATGATATTCAGTGGCAGTATATGGTAGTGATTTGAGATACAGAATGGGAGAGCGCTGGGTCCAATTTACTTCCATTACTTAACAGCAGAGTGACTTTGGTCAAGTTACTTATGCCCTATTTCCTCACTGGCAAAATGGAGATGATGCTAATTTTCATGTCATGTAAAGCACTTGACACTATACATATTAATTGTTCATCAAAGTTAGCCCTTAATGTCATTAATTACTCTGGCTTGCTAAAAATGTCGGGACTCAGTCAAACAAGAATATCAGAATGGATGCCAAATTTTTCTTTTAACACTGAGTTCCTTTAAAAGTGGGGCAAATTATAAAGAGAATGTGTGCCTTCTTTTAGACTAAAACCTAAGATAGTTTTCCTCAGTCTAACTCCAACTCTCCGATTCTGGCATTCCTTTATTTAAGAGACTTGATTTCTGATCATGTCGTTTTGTACTTTTCCATTTTATTTGTAGGTATTTTGAGGGAAATGTGGTAGAAACTGCTATTTCAAATCATGAAACAAACCAAGCCTGTGAATTATTTATCATGATCTTTTTATTCAGCTACAGAATTCTGCAACAGTTATCCTGGGCTTCTAAGAAACTGGGTCTGATATTCTCTTGGGGGGAAGCTTCAGCCTTTATTTTTGCCAGGAGACCAAAAACCGTGATTTTAGATATGAAGTTTTTAAGTCTTCCTGGCGGACTGGAACAGGACGAGATAAGATCCAAGGGCAACTTGCGTGGACTGAAGGGCCTCTGAACTTCACACAGTGTAGATTCATCAAACCTTTGACCATGCCCTAAAGAAGCAAATGCATTTTACCCAGTGCACACACACACATAGACTAAAACTGAATTTTCCTAAAACCTTATGCACTTTTATGACACAATGTACTTTTTTTTTACTATTTGATTTCATTTCATAAAATAATATAATTCATAAGCTATTAATTTGAGTTATTGCCTCTAAAGATTTGTGCATTTAACTAAAAAAATTTTCAAAAATTATTATATTAGAGCTTGAAGGTCTTAGGACTTGCTCCCCTAAAATTGATTCTTTTAATCTCTATTGAAAATAATCAAAGGTGAGATGTGTATAAATGACATAAAAGGAGATTAAAACAGATGTCATAATTGCATAAACAGAAAAACATCTCTTTCCTCTATATTACTTTCCACACCCAATTAAACCCCCCAGAAAAAAAGAAAAGAAATGTTGCCAATAAAGAATAAAAACTTGACATGTTTCTTACCAAGAGAAATAAATAGAAAAATTATTAAATATAAAAAGTAAATATGCCTGAATCAAAAGACTTGAAATCTTGCTCATATTTCCTATATGTAGATTTATTTTCTGCAGTCGGACAACTGTGGTTCCATAGACTAGAATCTGCAAAGAAGAAAGATCAACTAAAACAAATACATTCATTTTATTCACAAGGTGTAGGTATTATTAACTGACAGAACTTTCCAGAGGCATCTGAGTTTGTAGACTCGTGGTAATGAAGGCTTTCTAAACATTTATTCTTTCCACTTTTAATTTAAGAATAAAGAATTATCTGCCATTAAATTATTAGAAACAAATAAAAGTAAAGGAAAATAATAACTAGACACCAAATGTATCTGGAATTCCTGCTTCTGATTTCTTTTATGGGCAAGTAAATTATTATAGCTGGAAACTGGCATTTTGCTCCGTGTCATGAGATGTCACTGCTCTGAGATTTATATAAAGTTCTAAATTCAACTTTAGCTGCTTTCAAAATAACATAGGGCTTATATTTTGTTCTTAATTTTATGAGCTAAAAAATTGACATGTGTTATTATAGCTGCCTGTTCTTACACAGCAGGATTTACTGTACCTGCCTGGGGAGGCAGCTGAAAGTGCCATGAAGGAATCTTCAAGCGTCTCTAAGTAGTTTATTTAGCAAGGCTTTTCCAGTTATTGAGCTCTGCGAAGTCTGCTGATACGAGGGCAGTAGGTATCATTTTTCAGGTTTAACATTGGCTCATGGTCAAAAAATAAAGAGAGAGAGAAAGATTATTTCTTTGTCAAATTAAGTCATTTTTCAAGGATCCCTAGAGGGGATACACTTACTAGCTTCATCTAACAGAATTTGGTAGGGAGGTTAAGTCAAAAATATTGTTCCAAACTGAAGCGAGAAGCAACAGCTGAGAAACTTATGTTGAAAACGGAGGTTCACATGAAGTATCAGAAGTTCAAAGTCGGCCTTTGTTTCCATTTCTATGTTTTCATATCTATTGAACTAAAAGGCAGAAGTAGTTGAATATTTCGAGTAATTTGTACTGCATGTCAGGGCAGGGGTGGTGATTAAGAAAGAGCCTCTCACTGGACACTGCTGTAAAGCTGGCAGTTCTTTGCAATTTGATAAGGCCCCTTTTCCTCCTCCTGGTCTGTCCGCTTTCAGCCACCAGCACAGTCATTCAAATGAGTTTTGCAGGTTAGTCTCAAAGGCTGTCTACTATAGGCAAACACTATAAGATTTTTTAAAATTGAAAGTTTATGTACACTTATGTTCATTTTGGTCAAGGTAATTTTCTTTTATACTATCAAATTTGACAAGACCATTTGAGCAATTTCCTTTAGGGTCTTTTCTCGTAGTAACGCATGACATTGAATTTGACTATTTCTAGAATGAGAAAAATACATGGTTTGTCATACTTCAAAGATATCGAAAATTTTTTTAAAGAAATTGAACAATTAACGTGTGAATATTTTTGAGGGCATAGAATTAAATTATTTTGAATTTTTCCTTCTGCCTAAAAGGAGAAAAAAATGAGTATTATAGAAAAATAATTTTTTGTCTCCATTTATTTTTCTCCTCTTGGGTCAGCTGAATAATATTCATGTTTATGAAATAAAACACCCCAGGATTCAATTTAAAAGAATGGGAGAAAAAGGATAAACTTGTAAAAATTATCATCACACGTATCAGGTGCTCTACTTTCTTTCTTTAAAACATTTCTTTACCTCGCTATTCATTGTTTTTCTTTTTTATGTAATTTTTTAATCCATGTAGCAAATTCTTAGCATTTCCCCAATATCTATTCTTCCCTTTTCCACATAAATAAAGTTTTAGCTGGGTACATGGTTGCCACGCCAAAGCCTATATTTCCCAGCTTCCTTTGAGACTAGTTATGGCCGCTCAAATGTGGTATGCCTATTGTTATCATCTGTGAAATCCTATAGAGTCTTAAAACAATGCCTGGTTCACGATACTCACATGTTAGGAAGAGAGAAAATGTTCATTTAAAAAAAAGAAGCAAAAAAAGAAACACTATTTCCTAGTCTTACTCTAAAACAGGTAGGCATCAAACCCCCAGTTTCTTACTCTCTTTTCACTAACTTGGAGATGCTGGAACCGAAGCAAACATCATGGGCCCCCATGTCAGCCATGGAAAGAGACAGGCGCAGCCACTGTCCAGGTCCCAGGGGCCTGTCTACCCTAGTTGACTGTGGGCTTGACGCAAGTCAATAGTGTAACATGGCTGTGTAAAGCCCAGAAGAGTAACAGTCCCCCTGTATTATCACGTGTTACCATTCTGGGTAACACATAAAAATATGGTTAGTTAAACATTCAAGCCTTTGAGACTATTCAAAGGCAATCAAACAAGATGACCAGTTTGGAGACTCTGCCACACTTAGTTTGGAAGAAGAAGGCATCTGTGTGTGTCTGTGTGTGTGTGTCTGTGTGTAGTGAGGAGGTATGGGGGTTAGCTTAGAAGTTATGGCCTCCTCCTGCAGGTGTGTGAAGAAGGAACTTTAAAATATTTTTGAAAGGATATAATTTTCACTTATTCTGCTTAGCTCCAGAAAAGAGACCTGAAACTGATGGATAGAGGCTGCAAATAGATAGGTTTGGACTCAGTAAAATAAAGAAATTTCATCTGTACTAAATTGAAATGAGTGAAACTTTGGCAGACTCCTGATCACCTCTTTAGGATTGTTGTGTATGTCATCTCTGCTTTATATCAAAAACCACATGATCCTTTTAGGATGCTCTGGAGTGAAATCGAAAGCAGTAAATTCTGACTGAAATAGAAGCCACATCTTGGTTGAAATCTTCTGAAAGGAAACGTATTCCCATCGTGTATATCTTAGCTAACACATTCTCTGAACCTCATTCTGCCAACTGCTGTCACTAGGATATAATACATGGAGTGAGAAGTTGTACAATTTTAACTTCAAATGGTCTTCCAATACTAAGATTTTTGTCTTGTTTGTTCTTTTGTTCTTTATCAACATCATCATCAATAACGTTTTGCTAAATCTTGGAAATTGGAATACAGCTAAAGCAGGGAGTATCGGGTTTTGTGTTTTCAGGCCCCCACCATTTCCTGGAGGATGGGAATTTAGGTCAGTCAAGAGGAATGAAAACTGCCAGGTCCACTAACTACCCAGTCCAGTTGGGATGCTAGAGCTTTTCTAGAGCTGATATATATATACACATCTATGTATGTAAGAAGCAGAGAGAGCGAGTACCTGGACACACTGGTGCACCCCCCTTGCTATTTACTACTGGTAGCCTGGGCTTGCTGTCTGCCCAGCCTGTTTTTGGCTTAGGTTTCAACAGGAATGTCCAGCTCCTCACGTACCTGCTTCTTTCACCTCCTTCTGCTCGGCTGTCTCTTGGTCCCTGAACTAGTTGCCTGACTTCAGGATACTGGGTTTCACTTGCTGGTCTTGACCTCAATGCACCTGTGGTCTTTGTAGCCCCGCCTCCTCCCTTCTAGGCACCAACCGATACAGAACGTTTGGCCTCCTCTCCCACTCCCATCCTTTTCTGCTTTTTCTCAAGTTTTCTTGAATTTCCAGAATCCACCAAGGGATATAGAGATAGGATTGTTTATTCAAAAGTCATAAGCAATACACCTCTTCCAGAATATGTACATACGCTTACTCCCCATACTCGGCGACCCTGGGATGTAGCCCCGACCTCAACATGCTACATCTTTTCCAACAAATTAAACTTCTACATTTAATAATTTTTAAATTATTAAAACTAAATTATAAGCAAAGGATGCTTTGAGGAAAAAAAATAAAACTATGGTACTGATTACCTGCCATCTTTAGGCTTTTCAGATTGCATGGACAAATAAAATGCGTGTATGTGATGAACTAATTATTTTGCACAAAATACTTGTTTCACAAAAATATTCACACTATCAGAGTTATTTATTTTACTATCAACCTATTATTAGAATAAAAATAACAAAATAATATAGGTCTGTTTTAAGGTCATGATGACATTTAAAACAATGGAAAAGTGATTTAATATCTGCTCAATTTCTATTATTTTTACTCTAAAAATCTATTTTTTAAATTGTGCATCTTTCCCTGGAAATAAGTAATATTTTATATGCACTGACTGGAGTGATTGTATTTTTATTTAATGTACAGCCCCAGAAAGCAAACAATTGAAAGCAGGGGGAGAAAAGTGCGTTAGTATATACACATGCACAAATATGCACACGTGTATGTATAAACCTACGTGGACAGACAGACAAACACAGGGACAGAGACAGAGAGACAAGCACAGAGAGAGGGAGAGAGAAGAACATGAAAACTTACTAAGGCAAACTATAGTCATTACAGCTCAATATGAAAAGCAATGTTTTATACTTGGAAAATTATTGGGTGATTTCTCTTGACAGTGAATTTATTACATGCTAAGATTAGAATAATTAACTAATTTCCAGTTATATTCATTAAGTCAGAAGATACTCTGCACAAAAGATCAAGTTTTTTTCAGTGCGCTTTGTATGCATAAAAATTTGTCCAAGTCTGATGATCATCAGTCTTTTTTTTAAAAAGAGATTTTGATACACTCTAAAATCTTGGTAAGTTTTTCTTTGTCATTTCTTCTACTCTTCATTTAACCTTTCTAAATAATGTAAAGTTTAGTGATTGGAAGTGGTATAGGGAGTATAAGAGCTGATCCACAGGTGGAGAGATGACCAAATGGAAATAGATGTGTGTACATGGCATGGCTCGTGAACTTGAAAACCCCTCATCATTCTCTTTCTTTGTACATTTTTATCTGCTGAGAGTTAATGCATTGTTTACACTTTATAAATGGAAGGAAGAATAGCTTTTGGTTTTCTTTAAGTAGCTTCAGTTAAAATTTTGGAGAATATTGATTCCTCATGAATAAACATACGAAAAATTCTGACTCGATAATCGGGAAGCTATTTATGTTGTTGTTAACGGGTAGTGACGACAGGGGAAAAATACATGAAGGAACGATCTTACCAATCATTGGTTTCCTCGGGGGAGGTTCACAGGCCAACCCGGTCAACACCCCTCCTTCCACGTCTCTAAATCACCAACCAGGCGACGGTATAATTCCCGCTTGCATCTCTGGTCTCTGTCTGTCTGACCTTTTCACATATGCTTTCACTCACCCACTAATTCACAGAGTGCTGCCACCACGCTGTGGGGCCATCACGACCTAATGTGTGGAGTAGAATGGCATGTATGTCATTCAGTCGCCCTGCGCTTCAGAATCAGGTCATCGGTACTGCTGGTGCTGCTTTGATTTGGGACACAAATCATTCACTAAGGTTCGTTTTCTGAGACTCAGGCCCCGTACTCTTTAGATTTAGTTAAGGGGTCCCTGCCCTTGAAGCCAGGGATTATGATCATGACAACAGGAAGAGGAAAACAATAACCTTTTTCCCACTTTGCCACTGTCCCAAATTCTACATCAAGCCCAATTCAGGGAGCTGTCGGATAAGACCAGTAAAAGAGATATAGTACATTGTGCCAAGGTTCACATAAATTGAAACAAAAATGCTGCAGCTGAATTCAAAGAATATAGGGATACTGGAGATAATCAAAAGTAAGGCAGGTCATGAGTATAAGAACTTGATAGTGATAGTGAATTCTCAGTGAACAAGAAAAAGAAGTCATAATGGAAGAAGATCTAAAGGAAGTCCAAGGACTCATGAAAATTAGAAATACTTATTAGATGTTGCTTGCATATTTGTAACAAATACTCTGCCTATAATTTTGGGGGGAGGATTGCCTAAAACTCCTAGTTATACTTCTCCTGATCATATATTTTAGAGAGTAGAGGGTCTCACCCAGGCTGCTTCCTCTCAGAAACCAGCAGCCTTTTCTTTCGTCAGCTTACCATCTGTGCCCTGCAAATACTGTCATCATCTTCCAGGTGGGCCGTAAGGAGGAAAAGATAGTGAAAGCATCGTTGCATTGCAAACATCTCTATTTCACTTCATTATAAATATTAGGAAACGGTTTTGTCAAATATGGATTCTCCTTTTTAGTAACTGAATTTTCAAAGCAAAATATTATTTAGAAATAATAAAGACGAGACTTTGTAATGTTATGTGAAATATCTTTGTGCCCTTCAAAGCCCAGAGGCGTACATTATATTACCATCAATAAATCTCAGATTTTCATTATTATGAAATGAAAGCGCATAACTACCCGTTTATGGGGTACGACATATTATTTCCCAGTTCCATCACCTCGTATTAAGATTTCCTCCAATTAAAGCTCATACTATATATATATAAAATTTTTCCATCAGGATGGCAAATTAGTTTTACAAAGATATGTAGTAAGTTAAGTAGAAGAAGCAGTAACATATTAAAAGAATCTCGTTCTCTTAGAGAAAATTGAAAACTTATTAAAGATGTGAGCCCTTTGATAAATCACTTGAAATTACATTTACTGTCAGTTTTTAAAAAGAGAATATGCAATTTACTTGTCTCATTAAGGGCAAAAAAATAAAGAAATGCTGTGAACCCACCAATACTAGAAATATATGTTTAGCACCTGTAGTGAGCATAATCCAACAAAATGCATAAAAACAGAAATTGACGTAATGAAGAAAGAAAAAATGCCATATTGATTTATAGGAAAAAGTCTGTTTGTTTGTTTTTTTGTTATTTGTTTTTTTTTTTGTTTTTTGTTTTTTTTTGTTTTTTGTTTTTTTGGTTTTTTGTTTTTTTGGTTTTTTTTTTATTTTTAGATTCCACATATAAGTTAGATCATAGGTGTTTTTCTTTTTCTGACTTATTTCGCTTAGTATAATGCCCTCAGGGTCCATACATATTGTCTTAAATGGCAAGATTTCATTCTTTTTAATGGTCGAATAATGTTTGTGTGTGTGTGGGTGTGGTGGTGTGTGTGTGTTTGTGTTTGTATGTGTATCGCATAAAAAAAAAAAAAATGGTTTACTATCCAATTGGCTTTTTCTTCCAAAACAAACTTTAAATTGATTTGAATATCATTTATATATAATATCCTACTGAGGTTAACATTTGCCATATAAACTTTCTGGTTGCTACTCAGATCTTCACTGTCTGCCTCTTCTCTTCATGTCCCTATTTTTCCCTTCTTCTCTAACCCCTTTCTATTAAACACCAGCTACATGTGTGACACAAATAAGTCTTGGGAGAAATCAGTTCAAGGCAAGCCAGGGTCACCGCGATGGAGACGCCAGTGTCCTCAGTACATCATGCCCAAGGTGCAGTCTCTATTTTGTTAGTAGGACCTAGACAGAAGAATGTCACCGTCCCCTCCCAGCCACTTGCCTGGGACAGAGCCTCAGCAGCAGGTTAGCTGGGGAAGGAGGAAAGAGTCTGGCCACACTCCTCCCATGAAGAAGGCCCTCTGACTGGGAGCCTGGGGAGGGCGGCCTCTGAAGAGGAGTCTGCCTGCAGAGCAGGCCGTGGGGAGGCAGAGTGCGTCTCTGTTCAAACATCACGGTTTTTTGCTTTTCTTACCAAATTTTCATGGATTTTCTTGAAGAGGTTTTTCTTTATTTGTGATTTGCCCTCAGGACCATTTTCACAGGCTCCGAATGGTTGGTTTTTTAAAATAAGCTTCACCATTTTCACTGGTGAGCAGGTCAGTGGACATCCTCAGGTTATCTTGCAGGAAGGCAATCTTCTACCTCGTTATTTTAAATTGAAAATTTTTAGTCAGTGGGTGAAACAGACAACTTTCTGAAGAGCTGTTAAGACCCTTTGTCTGTTTTTCAAATGGGTTACAAACCTTTCTCTAATGATTCGTCAAAACTCTTTAATGAAGGAGATTACGCTTTTGTTTTGTATTTTGTTTCTTTCCATTTTTCCTTCATCTTTGACTTTACTTGTAATTGTTTTGTATATTTTTGCCTCAGTGAATTTTAAATGCTGCCTAATTGATAATCCTTTTCGTTTATTGATTCTGAGTGTCAAAAGTAATTGACTTGTTTGTTAGTTTATTATATATTTAACTCTTTTTTTTTTTTAAAAACCCCAATCTTTCTGTTATAAATCTAGGCAAAATCTTTATCATCACACTCCCTACAAATTGGTGTTCTGCTTAACCGCTGAAGTTAAAGCCATGTTTGTGACAACATAATTTTTTTTTAAGCTAGGATTTCCAGCTAACTTTGCATGACCAGGCCTCTAAATATTTATAGCTCTGTGGTCATCAAAAGTTATTTTATTCTACAGCCCCTTTGTTGGGGTAGCACCAATATTTGGAGCATTACTCGATATCCTTTACTACTCCTGAGCCTGCCTCTGACAACAGGGCATCTCTTTTGGCTCAGTGTCACCTCCAGGTAAATCTTCTCAGGACTCCAGTGACAGTCATCAGTTCTTCTCTTTGGTTTAAACATCCTTTTCCTGGTGTCAGGTGACTAGACCAACTAATTCCAACACTACCATCAGAACTCTTCCCACGTGACCTGTAGCAGTTATGTCAGTAAGAGGCTGCTTGCCAGTCTGGCGACTCTATATTTCCCAAAGATCCCTGGCTGTAAATGTACTGACTTCAAGAAATCTTTGGTTCATTTTGTAGGCACTCAACATCCTTCTGAAAAACACAAACAGAAAGAGCGAGGGAGAGCGAGAAGGAGAGGGAGAGAGAAAAATGGAGAGAGAGAGGGGGTGAGAAAGGAAGATGAGGAAAAGAAAGGGAAAAAAACAAAACTTACTGAACAACAAATTAAACTCATGCAGGTACTTTTGCTGTGCACGCTAAACCATATCTTGGGTAAATTAATACATAATATGCATGTTTTATATAGATAGTTTTGTCATGTATTAAAAATAACTTATACATACGAATGATTTATTTTATTTAAATATTCTTAATTCTTTGCCTCCAAAGCCCTAATCTCCTGCGAGATATTTAAGTTAACATAGTCCCCAGCAGTTAACAGGTGCTCAATACATACTTAATGAATTTTTTTGAACGTATTTTAACAATAAATGAATAACTCCATTATGGCTACCACATACTTTGAGCAAACTTTGTTGACTTGGTACCACTGGCACTAAAGAAAAAAATCTAGAGCAAAGTCGAGGAAGTAAATGTTTTATAAAAAAATTTACTGATCTCAGAAGCATTTAGTTAATGCTAATTAACAGCTATCAATTTAATTTAACTCTTTTTTTTATGATATTGCTATTATTGGTCACCATCTGGTCTAATTAATAAAAGCTCTTCTTCCACTAGTTCTGATCATCAGCCAAATTTCATTTTCCCCAATCTGGCTTTATTAAAAAATATTGTTACTCCATCTGTAAGAACCTTACTTTTTAAATAAGCCAGAAGCATGACTGCTGATTATAACAATGAAGCTAGTTCTGACATATCTACTGAGTCTCCATCTTGCCATTAGAAAGGTATCCGAGAGTCTGAAACTCCCTGAGAAGTCTTTTTCAGAAAAAAAGATCTCTACATGATATAAATATAATTTTAGAGGTTGAAAACTAAACGTGCATTCTTTGGAAGTCAGTAACAATATTGAAACATACATATCAATTAAGCATAGAAATTATAAATGATCAGCAGCCACAATACTGTCAAATAAACAATATCTTTTAGGTTTTAGAGACAAAGGCATACTTTTCATGGGGACATGTAACATTTATCTATACATGTACTCACAACAATTAATATTCTTGTAAAGAATTTCCAACAATACAGTTTTTTTTCTATAATGAGGTTTACATTATAGTAATTTAACATCTGACATAAAATATATATCGTATTCAGCTGCAGATCTTTTTCTGCAGTCTATTCAGTCTGAGAATACTTATAGCTAGGTTGGCCATACTGTAGATTGCATAACCCCTGTGATTATTACCTGCTGTCTCAGTGCAATATTAGTGCCTTGTGTATCAGAAGAATTAGTTACGGCAATAAATTATATAATCACTTTACCTACAGTAATTATTGTCATTGTATTCACCAAACATGGCCCAAAACAACTAAATTACAAACAAAAGGTCATGAATAAAACCTAAATTCATAATTTCAATAATTTTCATTATTTTAAACTAAGTTAATTGGTACTAATCCAAAGTTACTTTCAATGAAAATAACCCTATATTAATTACTGACGTCTGGAATTCAAACGATTGGTGTTTGTCCTATTTGCAAAGAAATTTTAGAAAATCTTTCTCTCACTGACCAAAGAAAGAAGGCAACCCATTTCAAGAAAATCACTAATAAAATGACTTTATTTCAGTTATGGCTATTAAGGCCATTTTTTTTTTCCTTTTTGTGATTTGCTTTTTTTATTCAAGCAGGTTCGGGTTGACAGGAAAGTGAGAGGTAGGCACAGGGATTTCTCTTATACCCGCTGCCTGCACACAGTCACAGCCTCCTCCATCACCAGCATCACCCACCAGACTCGAACGTCTGTTACCACGGATGAACCTACATTGACACATCACAGTCACCCCAAATCCATAGTTTACCTTAGAGTTCACTCTTTGTGTTGTTTAATGGCGCAGCTCCATCGTGATTACTTCATACAGAGTATTTTCACTGCCCTAAAAATATTCTGTGCTCTTCTTACTCATCTCTCCCCCTCCGCCCCTGGAAACCACTGTCTTGTTATTGCTGCATGGTTTTGTCATGTCCTTGGAATCGTACAGCGTGCATAGCCTTTTCACATTGGCTTCTTTCACTTCGTAACATACATTTAGGTTTCCGTCATGTCTTTACGTGGCTCACGAGCTCATGTCTTCTTAGTGCTGAATAATACTCTATAGTCTGGGTGTCCCGTGGTTTATTCACCCAGTCACTTGCTAAAGGGCATTGCGTTGCTTCCAATTGCTAACAATTACGAATAAAGCTATGATACGCATTCGTGTGCAGATTTTTGTGTAGACATACGTTTTTAACTCATTTGAGTAAATACCAAGGAGTGCAATTTCCAGATCATATGGTAAACATATGTTTCATTTTGTAAGAAACCAAATTATCTCCCAAAGTGGCTGTACCATTTTGCATTCTCATCAGAAGTGAACAAGAGTTCTTATTGCTCTGTATCCTTGCCGGCATCTGGTGTCATCAATGTTCCTGATTTTTGCCGTTCTAATACGTGCATAGGGGTATCTCATTGTTTTAATTTGTATTTATTTCTCTAATCACAAATGAAGTTAAGCATCTCTTCATATACTCACTTACCATCTGTATATATTCTTTGCTAAGATACCCATTAAAGTATTTGACTCATTTTCATTAGGTTGTTTTCTTATTGTCGAATTGAAAAAGTTCTTGTATATTTTGGATAACGGTTCTTTATCAGATGCATCGTTTGCGAATGTTTTCTTCCGGTCTGTGTCTTGTCTTCTAAATCATTTGACAGTGTCTTTCACTGAGTAGAATGTAGTCTATTTTATAAATGTCCATTTGAGTTTGAGAAAAATGCGTATCTGCTGTCGTTGGATGAAGTAGTCTATAAACGTCAGTTATATCAAGTTGACTGACAGTGTTGTTCAGCTCTTTCCGTAATGATTTCTGTCTGCTGAATCTGCTCATTCCTGAGACCTGGGCGTTGAAGAGGCCTACTATGATGGTGTATTCATCTATTTCTCTTTGTGGTTCGATTAGTTTTTGCCTCATATAGTTCAATACCTTGTTGTCAGGTACATACGCATTAAGAATTGTTGTGTCTTTTTGGCCAATTGACCCCTTTATTATTGTGTAACGCCCGTCTTTAGCCCTGATAAGTTCCCTCAGTTTGAAGTTTGCTCTGTCTGAGATGAATTTAGCTACTCTTGGTTTTGATTTTTAATTATTATTAGCATGATATATTTTTCTCTATCCATTTACTTGTAATCTCTATGTGTCTTTATATTTAAAATGGTTTCTTATAGACACCATGTGGTTGGGTCTTGCTTTTTTGAGCCACTGTGAAAATATCTCTTTTAGTTGGTGAATTTAGACCATTAATGATCAAAGTGACCATTCGTATTATTGGATTAATATATACCATATCCATTACTCTTTTTTATTTATTGTCCTCGTTATTGTCCTTTGTCCTTCACTTTTTTTCTTCTTTTTGTGGTTTTAATTGGGCACTTTATGATTGGATTTTCTCTCCTTTCTTAGCAGATCACGTATACAGTAGCCTCTCTTATCCTCAGTTTTACTTTCCACGGTTCCAGTTACCCATGGCGAACTGAGATCTGAAAATATTAGATGAAAAATTCCAGAAATAAACAATTTGTCAGTTTTCATGGTGCACCAGTCCGAGTGCCTCACTTCGTCTCCTCATGTAGACATTGCATCATCCGACATTATTATGAGAAGAAGGGTGAGCACGGTACTATAAGATATTTTGAGAGAGAGAGAGAGAGAGACCTCATTCGCTTAACTTTTATTAGAGTATATTGACATAATTGCTCATTTTGTCATTAGTGACTGTTGTTAATCTCTTATTGTGCCTACTTTGTGTGCATATGTAGGAAAAAACACAATATGTACGGAGTTTGGTACCTTCGCGCTTTCAGGCGCCCACCGAGGCTCTGGGGACACACCTCCCATGGAGAAGGTGGGGCGACTGCAGTTCTTTTTTTATTTTTATTTTTTAGTGGTTACCCTAGAGTTTGCAATATACTTTTACAGCTAATTCAAGTTCACTTTCAAATAACACTATACACTTCACTAACAGCGTGAGCTACTTTCAATACCAAAATAATCTTTATTCCTCCCTTCCATCCCTTGAATCATCGTTACTTATTTCATAAAAATATGAACAAATTACTCCGTCATGGCTACCACATGCTCGTTTTAGGACTGAGTGGTGACTTCCAAGCTCTTTACATGCAGAACCAAACCAGAAGTCATGATTTTGAGGATACATATATTTTTTTGACTTAATACTTTGAAAGACAATAGATTTTGGCTAACCAATTTCTTCGCTTTTTTTATATCTCTCTCTCTCTATCATCTATCTATCTGTGATAGAAATAAAGTCATGGGGATATGATTTTTCTCTTCTGATATTTGATATCACTTCACAAATGCCAATACCTCAGAAATGCATTTCCTAACCACTATCTAAAATAATTCATTCTCTGCCTTACGATTCCTCCCTATTCCCTCACTGAATTCTAGTCTCATAGCAATTATCACTGACATTATAATTCTTTATTTGTCTATTTACCCAGTTATTTACTCTCTGTCTCCCTGACAAGATCTTCAGTGTCACGAAAGCAGGAATTTGCTCTGTCTTATTCACCACCACATTCTAGCATCTGAACTGTACTAGTAAATGGCCCGTTCTCAATAATTATCAATCAATAAATATTTTTATATAAATGAAAGATGAAATCATTTCTTCTATAAAAACGACCAAATTATTTATTTTTTTCTATTCCTCTTTTTCCTCTACTACTCCCTTTCCTTCTCGCCATTGTCATCAGTGTGATTTTATGCACTAGCAACATGAAAGCGTTATTATATTGAGCAGTAGGTTTTATTGGCATTTTCTATTTTTTAGCTAATCACAATAAAATTACCGGGTTTTACCATGTAGCTCAATGAACTCATTAACAGAAAGTAATTAACACAGGAACATTTGATGAAGAGGGAGACATTTAGTTTCCATCCATTACCCCTTGGATGGAAGTCCAAAAGAAAGAT
Source organism: Pteropus alecto (assembly GCF_000325575.1). Lineage (NCBI taxonomy): Eukaryota > Metazoa > Chordata > Mammalia > Chiroptera > Pteropodidae > Pteropus > Pteropus alecto. The sequence continues at coordinate 6,029,490 of NW_006440645.1, read as the reverse complement.
GAGATCTGTTCTAGGAAATACACATATACATCTATATATTCTGGATCCTTTGGACATCACGGAAATGTCTCTTATATACCTGTTAGCTTTGATCCTTATCGGCATCAGAGGATAAGTAGTTACCGATAGCAAAGGATCAGCATATACTGGGATTCCTACTTCCTACCCCACCCCACACCCTCTCAGAAACCTGTTCCTATTAGCAGCCTCGTGCTTGTGCCAGAACCCTTGGAATCATAGCGATTTCTGTCTTTTACTCGCACATCACATCCAATCTGTCAGCAAATTCAGTTGGATTTACTATTAAAATTTACCAGGACTCTGACAGCTGCTCATCGCCCTTCCCTGCCAATGTGGTCCCAGCCACCATCTCTGTCCTCCTGTCTTCATCGTGACGGTCTCTCTCTGTCCATTTATAAACCACGGTTTGTTCTCACAATTGCTTCACAGTGGATGCCAAACTCTGTCGCTGTACTGACTGAAGTCATTTAATGGCTTTCCGCCTCACCCGCAGCAGAACCAAATACCCTCACCAAACCCGACCTACAGCGACTGGTCCCCGCTGTGTCTTTGACTTCAGCGTTTACCACTCCCCGCCCCTCTCCCTCCCATTTCCCGCGTGTCTTGGCACATTGGCTGCCCTCTTATTCCTCAAAAGGAATAGGGACTCTTGTTCTTAGGAGACTTAGCTTTTTCCTCTACTTGGAAGAAGCTTCCTCAGGTTATCTTGTGGCTCTCTTACCTCCCGCAAGTCTACGTTTAAATGGACTATTATTGAGAGGCTTTTCCTTAACAGAGTCGAAAGCTCCACTCCCATAGTTACTTAAAACAAATTTAGTACTAATTTAGTACTACTTCTCTCTCTCTCTCTCTACTGTGTCTCTCTCTCTCTCTCTCTCTCTCTCTCTTAAATTATTTGTTTCCTACCATCTGAATGGAAGCTCCATGGTTAAGGGAAGACTGATTGGTTTACTGCCGTATCCCTAATTTTTAGAACGAGTGCCATAGAGTAGGTAGCCAATAAATATTGACTGAGTGAGTTGATCTCTGCTCTCAGACTGGTGCCCCTGTTGACTTAGCCCCACCTTGATTCCGGGTGGGATTTCAGCCTGTTCCCGAGGAGGCTGTGTGATCTGCTCAGCTTCCGCTTCAGCGCTTAGGCCTTCTCTACAGGATCGTTTCACTCCAGACGCTCTGCCCTCCCTGGTAAACTCACCGGCCCCCTCTGTCAGCCATCATCCCAGCGCACGTGTGGACTTTTGACTTTCCCGTGCCACTCAAGAGTGTGTGTGTGCAGGACGTGGGGTCAAGGGAAACGGTTAGGAAAGAAGCATAGGCTGTCCATCTGCTCAGTCGCGCCAACTCTAAATTTTACTCAAATGTTTCTAAATTGAGGATCCTGCAAGGTAGCGCCTCCCAGAGTCCCAAATAAGAAACCGCTTTTGGCTCTTGCCTCGTCCTTTCCCAGTCGCAACTCTAGGATTCTGACCGAGATGAGGGGGCACCTGGGAGCCCCGTTCCGTGGGTCACACACTCATTCTCTTCCCGCCGCTGCTTTCGTCTGCTGTCCCATTTCCCTTCCCATAATTCCCTTGGACTAGAAGTTTGGGTTTTTGACATTCCTTCACATGGAAACCTGAGATCTCTCTCCTATGGTGGAATTCTAGCTCAGCTTTCGATATGTTAAACAGAATGCAAGTAATATTGAAAAACCTTTATCTTTTCAATAAAACCTGGAAACTGTTTTCATTTTATGGACTTCAGAAAGTCAGTTCGAGGACTCCAAGATGATCATCAATTCTTTTTTCCCCAGGTGAGACCTTCCTCTACTTTTCTGAGCAAATAAAATGTCTAGATCGGCCTTAATAATCAAAGGCCATGAAGGGACATGATTCAAAGAAGGAAAGGAATTATATTTTATTCCTAAACTATTATCCCCATTATGTCTATTTAATTGTAGTGTAAAAATTCTAACTAATATTCTGGTTTCTTTCTTATTTCCTGAAGTTTATGCATCTGACATCTATAAAAATTAATTATCTGAAGAACAATCTCAGATGATGACTATAAAAATACAGTCAGGATGAGAAGTCCAAATTTTGATGTTCTGTAAACTGGGAAATAAACATGTATTTATTTAGTACATTTTTTATTTCAGTAAACTTTAGACCTGGTAGAAAACGCCTAAGGAAATGTTCCCACTGCCACGATAGACGGGATCCTTCCAGCTTTGATGTCGATTCCGTTCTACTTGCTGTGTCACCAAGCAACTTTGTGTAAATCCCACCATCTTTGTTTCTGTCGTCTCTTAACCACTGACATACGCATACGCCCTTCACCTTCATCAGCTGAAGAAGCATTTACACGATTCCTGTAATATCCCCCGCCCCACCCCCGCCTTCTCAGACGTACCATCTTCACTCTGCTTTTCCTTTTTGAGTCAAGGGAAGAAGCGGCCTTCTTTCTCAAGGTCACTTTTGCAGTGAGCTCTAGATCCATCTCTCATCCCTTAGCATAGTCTTCTCTTTTCCCCTCCTTCTGTCTTTACGTTTTTCTCTGGCATCATACACCCATCTTCAGGGTATTTTGCCGTGACATCATTCTCATCATTCTCTACTTGAGTGGACTACGTCTTTATGGCATCATTCCCTCTTTCTCTGATTTTTCACTGACCTCCACATCCAAAGATCTCAAAGATCTCTGACAGCTGACAATTCAACCATCCATTTGCTTCCTGGGCTCATGCTGGTGTTTCTTTCCTGGGCTCAGTCACTCTGATGCACCGGTCCTTCAACGTGGTGGAACAAACCACTTGGAAAGCTAATAAAGAACACAGAGGCCCGGGCTTCTTCAACAGGACAGGGCTAGCACCTCCGTATTTGTGGAAGCCCCCCAACATGGCTCTAAGACACATCAAAGTTTGAGAACTATTGTGTTTGTGATTTTCAGGATCACAACTTCTTAATCTCTAAAAGGACATGAATTTTTTTTTTAACTTTTCCACGGTCTAAGAACTGTCTCTCTCTTCTTCACTTCTCTAGCAGAGAAGTCCTGGATCTGACTCCACTTGGGCAGTCTTACCCCCAGCAGACTCTCAGGAAATGTTTGTTGAAAGGAACTGTGTAAACAGAGCCTTTATGAAAAATCTGGTCTTTAGTCTGCTTTGCTCTAACTCAAATTTAATTTCCTTTAGAAATTAGCCTAAGGTTATTGCTTTTGCAGAATAACAACACAGATTTTGCTCTTCGGTTTTATAAGCAAATCATTTAAAATAAAATTCCAAATACCAATAGAATTCTTTTCCCTACCAGGCCATGTTCATATTGGCATTTAGAAAGGGCAACTTACATGATGACAAATTCGCCTAAGGAAAAATTGATTTAATATAATTTTATAATGCTTTATTGCTACTTTGCTGGTAAAGAGATGGAGAATACAGCCTGTGGCTCTGATTCACAAATTATGTTTCTAATTCAAGGGCATATTCAACCAATGAAATGGAGTTTTTAGTTTAAATTTCAGAACATATTGAAATATTTGATAGAAAATTGAGTTTTGGGGGCCTATGGCTCTGTTCCCCTCAGAGGATCCTAATTGAAGCCAAATTTTAATGAAGCTAATAAAAATTTAGTAGATTGACATTTGATTGCAAGAATACATTTGTTGCCAACTTACTAAAATTAATCTATTCCATATGTAAAAACAGCATATGAGGCTATTCTTCTTCTCTTCGACTCATGTTATTTTAGCTTTAATACCTACCTTAGGATCCAAGCATTCTCACAAGGTTCTCTTCCCTGCAATTGCTGGTGATAATCCACACGTGGATTTCCATGGCTATGCAGGGCTGCATGTGCCTTTTAGGCATCCTGTGTACGTGAGCACACACCTACATATTCACACACACACATACTCCCATGCTCCCATTAACGGAATGCATGCATGGACATCTAAATGTAGCAGAGTTTTATCAGCGTTAAGCCTACATAAATCAAGACATTCAGAAGTTGGGTTCTCACAGCAACTTGAAACTAGCACTGCTGTTATATGCTGTGACAGGGTTTTTCCATTACACAATCAGATAACCCTGTAATGTGACATAAATATTTGGCAGATCTTCACTTTGCAAGCATACATTTACTATGTCATGTTGTATAAAAGGCTTCCATAATGTGGATGATACTGAAAAAGAAAGTTCTTGGTTTTATACATTATATGTAAATATTTTGCTTATGAGACACACATTAATTTTGGAATCATAACAATATAAAGAATTGCTCTTTAAAAGACAGTATTTTGTTTAACTGTATTTCTAATGTCAACAAAAAGAACAAATGTTGAAAGATTAAATAATAATCACAAATGGTAAATGAAGCATGCATTTGGTAAACATAAGATAAACAATATCTAAAAAGATAAACGATATCATAAAAAAGTTTTATTTTAGTTTATAATCTTATAAAAAGTTACTTAGGAATACAATAAGCCGAAGGGCAAAATTCTAAATGTGGGGACCGAAAATAAATGTGAAGCCTTAAACATAAACTTATTAAAATTCTTATTCTATATATATCAAATACATATTTGAAATAAATGACATAAATAATATTTTATTATAGTTTCATATATGTTTTATAATGAAAATATAACTATTTACCAAAAAATAAAATATTCATTGAATATAACTTTTTAAACATCTCTAATTTGTCATCAACTTGCATAAGAAAAAATGGCACTGAAATGTAGTTATTTGCATTTTGGGTCGTTTACAGTCTTAATAAGACTAAATGAAAGCATAGAAAACTACTTTTAAATTACTAACCCCCAATTTAAGTAAAGTTAACTAAACATAAGACCAGTTACATATCACACAACATATAATACTGGCTCGGAGTCACAGCGAGTGAGAGGCAGCTGCTTACTAATCAATCCGTCATCTCACACCAACCAGCCTGGTCTTTGACCATTCGCTGACTCCATAAATGCCCTTAGGGGTCCTCCCCACCAGATTCTGTGCCAGGCCGGAGACCCCGGGGTGACAGAAATAGACAGGAGCAGCTTCTCTCACAATGTCTTCTGTCCAGCAGGGAAGACATATTAAGAATCTCCATATATGTTTGAAGACACTTTTTTATCATTCATATTAGAATGTGTAATAACAGCTAATATGTGTTGAAAGTTTCTATCCCTAGAATCACATCGAGGATTTTACATGTATTAATTTGTTTATTCCTCACAATGATGCAATGGGGTAGGTGATATTAGTCACATATTATAGCGGAGGACTCAGTGGAACCTCTGTGGAATGTTTAAGATCACAGAATTTATCTGGTGTTCGTTTATATGCAATACACAGAAACACAAATTAATTGTGGATACAGAAACCATAAATTACCAAAAAAATGATAACACTCTAATGTTTTATACGTGTGTGTGTGTGTAGTGAACTAGTGGAGGCTTTTTAACTATTAAGGATTCACCAAAAAAAATTAACAAAGGGCTAACTGCTCCCATTTAGAATGACCACTAAGGTATATAAAATTCAATTTTTAAATGACCAAAATTATGCTTTCTAAACTTAAATGTTTAAATTTGTATTCTATGAGAACTGAAAACTAGTTTTTACCTATTTTTATTTTTGTTCTATAACTAATAGTACTTAATTATCAACCTTCACACTGATTCTGTAGATTTAAGTTCAAAAATAATAAATTCTGAGGAAATTATTATTTTTAGGCACTAACTATTATAAAATATTACACAAGAAAATCATTTGACTCAGTTTCCCCATAACAAGTTTCCTTCATGTAGTTCAGACATTCATTTATTCAACTCTATATTTCCTTTCAAAAATTATATAATACGGAATTGTAATTTTTTTCTGATAGTTGCATACCCTGTAAACACAAGTGCAAACTATAAGGAAACATTTCTATTCTTAAATGGCATCGGAAAAAAGAAAGACGATACCTAAAGGTTTTTACAGATCTGTTACAGAACCAAGTTACCATGGAAGTGTCAGTAGAAAGATCTTTTCCATGGATGGAAAATTACCTATGATATATGAAACCAAGAATAAAAATAAACAAGAACCATTTTTAATACATACTCCTCACATACCTTCTACTCTTAGATGCTAGGTCTTATTTAATTTAAGATTTTTACAAGGAATCTGGAAGAAAGGGCCTTCAGAAAATCTTCGCATCTGTAGAAGGTGCATCTCTAGGTAGTTAAATGCATATGATTTAAAGAAATTATAGATTTTGATCAAACGAGTGATTTCTGCAATTAAGTCTGTATTTTTACATGTCATTACATGTTTTTCACTGGCAAAGTTTCCATAATATGTGATGGAAATATGATAAATCATATTTTTTAATATTTTTAAATATTAATAAAAATTTTTAAAAAATACTTATCAACTCTTTATTGTGTGCAACATGCCATTCTACATTATTTTAAGATAAGAAAATACAAAAAATTCAGGAATATATATGGCCTAAATAGAAAATATCATACTGGTAGAGGATGGGCCATAATATTATAATGAGTAGTTTTGAAACTGTGATCGAGACCTTTCAAACTTCAGAAAAGATGCCTTGGGGGCTGTTGGGAGGAGTCGGAAGGTGTGAAGGAAAGGAGAGGGTCCTATAAAGAAACTACCCGTACTTCAACCCAAATAATCAGGTGGTTAAATGATGAAATATCTTGAAGGGCGGTTCAAAAGTGGAAGGTAGATGCGGAATACTAGAGTGGGGTTGTTCGAATCCTAAAATATAACAAACAGGAGTATACTGAGAATCCTACTACTACTACCACTATTACTACTACTATCACCACTATTACTACTATTACCACTATTACTACTACTACTACCACCACCACTACTACTAATACCACCACTACTACTACTGCAGTCGGCCTCAGTATCCCCAGTTTTTGCACCCCTCAAAACATGGGAATCCAGAAGGTCAACTGTATGCATTGATCCGTGCCATTGTATATAAGAGACTTCAGCATCTGGGCATTTGGGTGTCCACAGGGTGTCCTAGAACCAGTCTCCGGTGGATACCGAGGGATGGCTGTCCTACTATACAATACCACAACTAACAATGACAATAATGAACGTGTAACCAAATGCTTAGATGACCCTTACTATATCATAACAGGAACACAATCAGAAACTTTTGAATGTCAGAGTAAGTGGGGTTTATGCTTGAATCAATTAAATCGGCCAGCTGTTACGGCAATTTGAACAGAGAACTGACGTTGACTTAAAAAATTCAGCTAAAAGATTTGAGTAACATAAATTAAAATTTGGGAAAGCAGGAGAGGGACTCATTAGGCATTTCTTGCAATAAATAATCGTATATACTGAAAGAGATTGTTGACAGTCACAATAAAGCAGATGTAATATGTGTGAGAAACACCGGAATTAATATCTGTAGTATCTTACAGTAAATTAGATATAGTAATCAGAGAGCAAAGGCAGGATTCCTTGGTTACTCTTGAATTTTCTTGCCTGAGAAGTAGCAAAGGTGGAGTCAGGGTAGGACAGATTCTGAAGGCAACATAATTCCCTGAGATTCACTTTTGAAAACTAAAACTTCATTATCGCCTAAAGCCATAGCAGTAGAGGGTTCTATGGTAGGGATCATTTAGATAGGAGAATGAGGGTGGATAAAAGTTTGACTAATGCCCAACTTCATGGTCAAAGAGAGAAAGAAAAGCCAAGTGCTATGAAGAGCAGATGACTGCTTAGAACTGAGCCAAGAATGTTGATTTTTGAAAGAGCAAGTTCATTTGCCAGAGGGAAAATTCATTAAAAGGTGGCAGAAGTAATGATATCCTTTCCCCAAACATTCAGGAATGGAATTCCTGTATACTTTGAAGCCCAAACTTCTTAAATATTTTAGGACTTCATTATCTAGACTTAAAATACACATCCATACTTACATCCAATTAGTCTCAAGTATCACACGAGCATGATGACTTTAAATTCCCAAAACTCTCCCAATAACCAATCGGCGAAATTCCTTTCCTCAACATCTTCTCGTGCGTTTATAAAGCTCATTAAAAAAAAAAAAAAAGACTGCATTTTATTTTTTTCTCTTTTAACTTAATTTCCAATTGTATTACTAATAAATAAATAGACATGGCATCATATCATTTTAGTCATAAATACATGTTTAATGCATATGGTTTTTAAAGATTACCTTACCCACCTAAACTAAAAATAGGTCCTCAATAACATTGCACAGCTATTCTGGCTTTTTTTTTTTTTCCACAATTATCTCAAAAATCCCTTTGTACGGTAACCTTTTTGAATCACAGTCTCAACAAATTCTATTTTGCAATCGATGGGTATATCTCCAAAATCTATTTTAAGCTTTTCGTGGGTTTCTTTTGTAATCTGAATCATTCGATCTGGAAATTTTCAACATTCTGCATTTTTATTTGGCTGAATGTGTCCCCCTGGTGTCATTTAATATGTTTTTCCATCACCTGTATTTCCTGCACATTGGTAGTTAGCTCTAAAGTCTTGACCATATTTAAGTCTTTTTTCTTTTTTCTCTTGGCAAAGCTCTTCCAAAGGCAGTGCTGTGTACTTCCTATTGGATTTCCATAAGGAAGAATATCATGTCTGTTTGAGTCACTTCAACTCACTTTTTGAGGCCCAGTCCTCATATTACTCCTCCAGGACACGATCCTGAATTCTCTCACTATTCCCCTGAACACACGGGGCCCTTATCAGCAGTTCTTTCTACCAGAAATTAAAGCAATTATTGTGCACGCATATTCTGATGTCCTTGATTGTAAGTTTTCCCACCTCGGTGACCATGCGTTCACCACCTCTGTGTCTTCCATGTCTGTTATTGGACATTATGTATGTATCACAGGACCCGATTTGTAGGGGATGGAAAACTTGAGTTATATCCAGACAATGCTTAACACCACCATGCCGTCCAGCCAGTGCTTGGTGGCTGCCTACCAGTTGCAGCCCAGATGCCGATGCGATTGGTTGGCTACGCCCCATCTGTCCCCCCAGTATTCAGTTCAGGCTGCACCTCCTCGCCTCCAGTCACGGTGCTCTCCTATTAGTCTCTAGAGCTTTGTAACTTTTTTTTCTGTTGCTGCTATAATGAATTACTACAAACTTAGTGACTTCAGACAATATACATTGATTATCTCACATTTTCCCTGGTCAGGAGACTAGTACGGGTCAGCTGGATCCTCTGGTCAGGTCTCACAGATTAAAATCAAGGTGGCTGCCAGGGCCGCCATCCTCGCCTGAGGCTAGCGGTCCTTTCCCAAGCTCACCAACGGCTGGCAGAAGTCTTTGGCTAGCCGTGGTAGGGCCGGGCTCCCTGCTTTCACTTGCTGTAGACAATAGGTAACTCTCAGTTCAGCATCTACCTTTGTGCTTTCTTCCCCGAGGCCAGCAAGAGCTCATCTCTCGACATCTGCCACCAGCCAGAGAGGACTCTGCCTTTTAAAGCTCACCTGATTGCCTGAGGCCCACCCAGATGATTTCTGTATTTAAAGATTTCATAACTTGATATTTCTATTACATCTGAAAAATCTCTTCCTGGTGGTACCTGGGCTAGTGTTCGATTATAGAAACGGGGCAGGAGTGTCGACAGTGGCCGTCTGAGAATCCCACCTTCCACGAGATCAGAACCTTCTCCTCCGGGCTCTTTTGCGACTCATCACATCTCCTCGAGCCCCCACCCAAGCTCTTCTCATGTCTGGTTCTTTCTCTTTTCCTCCCAGCGGAAATCTCCCTCCCTCAGGGAACTGTTCCTTGGCTGCCTTCTCCAAATACCTAACGCACACCTTAGCCACCACTTCCCGCCCCAAATTCTCGGCTTCCCTCATAACGCAAATCCCAGTCTCTCTTTATTCAATGACTTCTTGGTTTACTTGCTTATTGATCTTTCTCCCCTGACGAAAATATAGGATCTATGAAACTAGGAAACTTCTATGCTTTCTCATATCCCTGCGGACTAGCTGACTACATGGCACCTAGTAGGTGCTTACAAACTGTCTTTTATTGAATAGGTGAAGAACACCCACCTCTGGATGAAAATAAAATGTATGCTATGAAAAATAATCAATTGCTACTCGCAATGTAAAACCTTACGTAAATAAAATCGTAAAATTCTCAAAATTGAATTTCAGCTTCTCTTACCTCAAAAATATCAAACTCAACATCACATTTTTAACTGTAAATGTAAACTTACGATTTCCTCGAGAAAGGTAATAAGGTAAAAAAGTGGAAAGCGCTAAGTGGCCTATGTCCTCTTGATAAACCACTTCGCATATCGATCGCTTGGTCACGCACAGGTACACTTCTGAGGCTTCCCTTTGCTTCGAAAAGATGACGTATTAAAACAACTCTGGTCGTACCATGGGAAATTAGGAAAGGGAGTCTTATTTTTCCAAAGTAGTGACCCGAATTTATTTCCATTTTTTCGTCAGAGCCTGGGATTTTCACTCTCCCATAATCCTGTTCTTTAAAATTACGTTTACTCTAGGAAGCTAAGCAGGGTCAGACCTGGTTAGTACTTGGATGGGAGACCACCTAGGAAGACCAGGTGCTGTAGGCGTTAAAAAAAAAAAAATACGTTTAACTTTTTGCCTTTTGCGAGCAGGATGTCGGAAGCCAGCACCTCTCTGTTCGTTTTCTTTTATCGAAGACCAGGTGCTGTAGGCGTTAAAAAAAAAAAATGCGTTTAACTCTTTGCCTTTTGCGAGCAGGGTGTTGGAAGCCAGCACCTCTCTGTTCGTTTTCTTTTATCTTCTAACCAAAGTGGGTAAATTAAGGGTTTAAGTTTTGGTTGTGTGCTATGCACTGTTGTTTTCTCGCCCCTTTGGATGATTAAGCCTGAGCGATTTGCTGTCCTTCACGATGACCACTAAACCTTACTCCGCTTCATGGAATTTCACATTTATTTCACAAATCATACCTTCGGTATAACTTAAAGGTCAAGGAATAAACGACACGGATTTCTGGCCCTTCCACTCCTGGCTCTTTATCGTCGGATCCCTGAAGCTCACAAGGCTTTGAGTCGGTGCTCCCCTTTATCAGGACATTTGGAAAGGCAGTGTGGTCAGCAGGCCCTGCGCATTAGCCTTCACGCCGCCCGCACTGCGCCGTCTTCCCATGTGGGCCCAGCAGCTCCGTCCCCAGGCGGGGGAGGCTCCGTAGCTCAGGAGACGGGCTGTGCTGTCCCTCAGGCTCCGTTAAGGAACCTCTACTGTTTACAGTGGCGGAGTCTTCACGGGGCATTTTGCCCTCTTTATCTTATTCATTTATCTTTATCGATATCACTACCGGAATCTCAAAGCTAACTCTTCTTTCTTCTTCATTTCTAACCTTTCCTTCCCCCACTCCCTGTCCTCCTCCCCCAAGGAGAGGTCTACACGCGCGGTTTGATGTAGATCGTTTTCTCTGAGTTCCTTCCCAGCTTGCGGTCCTTTCCTCTCGTGAAGAATAAAAGTGACCAGGGAGAAGGAATCTAGGACAACGACAGGTTGAACTTGTGTGGACGTTGTGTTTTTTACAAATTCATATCTCTCTTTCAACATCTGAGGTTTCGCTGTTTTCACTAAGAAGAAATATACACATATCAACCGCAGCATGCATATTTTTAATTGTGATAACAGTTTTGATAAAATTAGCAGAACATGCCCATTTATTGATTTCAAATGAAAGAGCATTATGGGTTGGGTACCTAAGGGGAAAAATATAAAAGCCACATGCTATTTAAAGATTTCCTGATTACCCAATTATAATCAGTTTGACTGAAGATAAAATGAGCGATTAATCTCAATGATGAGTGTAATTTGATGTTTAATACTATAGATTTCAGAAGAATTAACCACAAACACCTAACCTTCACAAATGCTCCTCACCTCTCGGCTCACAGTAGCCACAAGGTAACTTAAATTTTGATGAAGACCATTTTTCAGTGTAGAAAATGGTGAGCTAATATTCCACATTAGCTCTCTCAGCTGCTTTACTCGGCTCATATAAATAGTAAGATGCCTTATATTCCCAGGTTTGGGCAACATCTATAAACTGATATATGAACTATAACAAACAGAATTAATACATAGATGAGGATCATTCAAACTAAAATGGAAGTTCTAGCATGGAGAAAAGGATTTTTGTAAAAATTAAGCAACATTAATATCTTCCTTCGCTGCAGTAAAGTATCAGTGTACACGTTAGGCCTTCACAAAACTCCAAGCACTTTACAAACGGATTATGATTATATAATAGCTTTATCAACAAAGCAAGTCCATGAAATACATTTTATAATTATCACTATTTTTCAAAGAATAAAACTAAGGCACAGCGAAGTTAAATAACTTGACTACGGTTACAAACCTAGAAAGTAGTAATCCCGGAAATTGAACATAGAGAATTTGACTCCAAAGCCCCAAACCAGCCATAATGGTCTGCACACCGTGTCCGAGGTAAACGTGTCCCTCCCCCAAACACACACACAGACTCACATGTGCACACACTCATGCACACACACACACACACACAGACACGTGCTCTGTTATTTTTAATAGCATGATTGCCACTAAACTTGCCGCTATGTATACATTGTATTCTTTATCTTCCTAATAACACTGTAAGTAGATATTATTCTCATTCCCATTTTACAGTTGAGAAAACTAAGATGCAGAGGGGTTAATTAATTCATCTAGACGCTGAGCGAGTGAACAGCAGAGTCAGATCTGAGCCCAGCACTCACTCTCGGATGCCGAGGCCTCATTCCTGACCAGATGCTGGAGCTGTCTCTGGTTATTTTTAAATAAAAATCTATGCAAGACTCCACTTGAGAGATTTCAAAAACTGGAATGCTGAAGTATAATCGTATAATTCTAATCCATTCTATATCCATTTTTTTATGGCCGATATAGCAAATTACATAAATGTTGTGTCTTATAAAACAACAGAAATGGATCCTGGAGGACAGAGGGCCCAGGTCGAGGTGCCGACGGCGCTCCCCGTAGAGGCTCTGTTGGAGCACCCCTCCCTCGCCTCTTCCAGCTTCTGGCAGCTGTCAGCATCGCTTGGCTTGTGGCTTCATCACCCCAATCTTTAAGGCCACCCTCCTCAAAGCTCTCTGTCCTGTCTCCACATTGCCTGCTCCTCTGTGCAAAGTCTCTCTCTTGCTTATAAGAATACGTGTGAGTGCATGTGTCAGCATAATATGTCAGCATGTGAGTGCATGTGTCAGCATAATATGTCCACTGGACCCACCTGCATAATCTAGAGTAAGTTCATCACTTGAGAGTCCTTGATCCACCTGCATAATCTAGAGTAAATTCATCACTTGAGAGTCCTTAATCCACCTGCATAATCTAGAGCAAGCTCATCACTTGAGAGTCCTTGATCACGGCTGGCAAGACTCTTTTTTTGTCATATAAAGTAACAGTCATAGGATCCAGGGATTAGAAAATGGATTCGTTTTCCAGCCTATCGTATATTTTGATTCAAATTTATTAATAGTTTATCCATAATTACCACCTTCCTTTGCACTCTTGGAAAAGAGCATGCTTATCTCTTTGCAAGACTAATCCTACCACCTGTACCAGCGATCCTGTTTCCTTTGGTTCCGCCCCAGGATGTGATGGCATCAGTCATTCCCTTATTCCTAGCTAATGATCTCTCCTCCATGTAGGCTCCTTCCCTAAAGCCTGAAATCATGTGTAAAGCTGCCCTACCGTTAAAAACAAACAGAAAACAAAAACCTGTCAACCTTCATTCAGATTTACCTTTTCATTAAGGCTCTGCCCGCTGTCTTACCCCTTTCACCATCAAATTTCTTAATTATGTCAACATCTATAATTCTCTGACGATATCGGACACTTCCTTATTGCTCTCAGGATTAAAATTCAAGCTCTTTATGACAACATTCAAAACTGCCGTACTTCGATTTCCACCTATTGTCCTTGTCTCATCTTATATGCATATGTGGATTAAATAGGGAGGCTAATTCCTTCACCAACACACACACACACACACACACACACACGCACGCACACACGTGCATCTTTAGATAGGCTTTGTGATTATTTCTATCAATGCAAAATGATGAGGTGTCACTGTGCCCGTGCCCAGGCTGAGGCCCTAATAGAGGGGCAGCTTCCGTATCTGCCTCTGGGAACTTTCTTCTCACACACACACACACACGCACGCACGCACGCATGTGCATCTTTAATCTAGATAAGCTCTGTGATTATTTCTGTCAATGCAAAATGATGAGGTGACACTGTGCCCGTGCCCAGGCTGAGGCCCTAACAGACGGGCAGCTTCCGTATCTGCCTCTGGGAACTTTCTTGCCCAGCAGTCCCCGCCCACCGGGTAAGCAGTCCGACACCCCTGCAGCCGTGCTTGAAGGCCATGCCCTGTTGCTGTAGTTAGCAGTCGCCACTGAGTCTGCCTTTGCTGCTGTCTTTGACGAGGCCTCAGACATACAAGTGAAGCCGCTCGGGCCCCACTAGCCTCGGCCGTCCCCCAGCTGGACACCGCCGCATGGCCTCAGTCAAGGCGCCATTGAACAGGAGATTTGTCCACATGATCCCTGCTTGTATTTCTGACTCATAAAATCATGAGATAAAATATAATTCTTACTGCTTCAAACCTCTAATTTTGGAGGTAATTTGTCGAGCAACAAAAGATGGAATTTGTAATCTGGAAATACCCCTGACTTTTAGACCATGCGGCAAGCAAATTTGGATGGGACTAGAAGAGATTCTTAATAGAAATCTGGAAGGTTCTCTCTAAGGTTATTGATGATGGCTGAGAGGAATTCGTAGTCGGTGGTTAGAGAAAATGATACCCTTGCAATGTGTGGCCGGAAATTTGGCAACAATGTGAAAAATAGAAAGAGTCCTAGTTAACCTACGAGCCTGGCTCTGAAGATTTTCGAGCAGAAGGCTGAAGGAGTCACCTCATTTCTCTTAAATGCCTATAAGAAAATATGAAAGACATTTATAAACTAAAGCAGGAACTACACAGCTTTTGAGCATGACATACAGGAAATACAAATGAGCAAGGACTTCCTGGGCTGGACAATCAATGTGTTTCTCATCGATATTCTCCACCAGCAAAAGATTCTCAAAGTAAGAAATGGCGTTAGGATAAATATCAAGTCCAGAACGGGGCTGAGAGGGCCTTCGTTAAGACCTCAGAGATGTGCAGCACGCACCGCTTCAGCGAACCTAGAGCCTCCTTCTCTCCTGTAACAGACTGTTTCCGAGAATCCTAGACGCAGCATCTTTTGCAAGATAGAGATGGGTCTATCGAGCAGAGTGACCTAATAATATTCATTAGAAACCGGTAACACTTTCAAGAGAATGAGATCATCAGAAGCAACCATAGCTTGAGCTAAAAGGGACAGAGATGGTACGAAATGAAGAGACGCTACAGCCCCATTGTGGTCTAATCAGGCACAGAAAGCCATGAGGTTGAAATATGGGCCAAAAATGATATCTCAGAGGGCAGAACTAAAGGCCCATGGTGGGGAGCTGAGAGCCAGTGAAATACTCCCAGGAAGCAGGACGCAGCCCCAACCCAGGAACCGATGGCGTCTCCCAGGCCGACTGTGGGCGTTTCTGTGGAACGGCGACTGCCACATCCCTAAAAGTTGTCTTCTTTTTGAGTAGGAACGTCTATCGTGGTTATCCTGTCACCGTCTCATCGTTATGCAGTGGTTTCTCAGAGAGACGGGGTACAGCAAACTTACCGAATTAGTTCTCACCATTTTAGAACAAGAAGAACCACACTCAAGAAATGGATCATAACACCCGGATCTAACGTACGTGATGAGATCCAGACTTTTGAGCTAATGTTTTGGGATGAAACTTTAAAGGTCTTGGAATGGAGTGGATGCACACTTTGGGGGGAAGGAGGCCAGAATGTAAATAACACGTGACCAGAGGGAGAACTATGGTGTATTAAAGATGGCCAAGCATCTCTGGACTCCCCTCCCATCAAGAGGCAGGGCCTGCTTCCCCGTCCCTTAACCGTGGGACAGCTCTCACTGCCTCGACCCACCGAATAGGCCAGAGTGAGACCGGGCCAGGTTTCTCGCCTCAGCCCTGAAGACACCGACAGCACACACGTCCAACCATTTAAAAGCCTTGCTTTTAGATTCAGCGCCCTGCTGAAGGAAGGCACAGCTGCATGGAAAGGCCACATGCGGGCACTCACGGACACGTCCCCAAGTCCCCAGAGGGCAGCCAGAACCAACCACCAGCCCTGCGACGGAGCCGTCCTGGGTACCCAGCCCAGGCAAGCTTTCTGAAGCTTTCACCTCCGGTCACTAATTGTAACCACGAAAGACTCCAAGTAAGAAAGAGCCATCTTCCCCTAGACCAGCCTCCGTGCCGTGAGGAGTAATTATAAATTCCAGTTCTGAGCCGCTGTGCTGGGCGGAGGAATATTACACAGCAGTCGGCAAATGAAAAACTAAACTGATTTCGTTGCTATCGAACAGTCTCCACAGTCTCCCCAATCGTGTCGTGCTTGTGCAGCCATCGGCTACATTTCGTAGACCTTCCCGTATTCAGGGATGCCCACGAGATGATTCTGAGCCATTGAATGTCAGCAGAAATGAATGACCTTATTCACCCTATCTCTGCTCGAAATTTAAATTCCACTTAGAATAGCTCATTATCATTTTCTTGCCTACAAAAACATTCTTTTTTTTTTTTTTTTTTAGAATCAGTTGAAATCTCACCTTCTTCTAGAAGACCCATTCTCCCACGCAAGCAGGATCTTATAACTTGTATGTACGTTGGGATCAGTGCATCTGTCTCTGTGCTCCCATCACAATTTAATATTATTCTTTTTAGTTACCTCATTATAAGTAGTTGAATTAACCTCCCCATTGTAGTTTTAGTCTGTCGAGGCTGCTATAACATAATATCACAGACTGGGGGCTTTATAAATCACAGAAATTCATTTCTCACAATTCTGGAAGCTGGGAAGTTCAGGATCAGGGTGCCGGCCTGGTCAGATGAGGGCCTAACTTACATCTTCACAACTGAAAGGGGCCAGAGAGCTCTCAGGGGTCTAATCTACTTGTGAGGGTGGAGCCTCCCAAAGGCCCCATGTCTTAACCCCTTTGCCTCTGGGGTTAGGCTTTCAACATGAATTTTTTCATGGAGGCGGGGTGGTTACAATCATTCAGACTATAGCAAAAATGTTAACATCTTGACATCAAAGAATTAACTTTCTAATATTACTTATCTCAGAGGTCAGATACATAGTAAGCATTATAAACATGTTGAATAAAAGAGGAATACATTAATTAGCTGCAGTCTTCATTTAAATCTCTTAGAATTTTTTAGGTTAAATTTTAAAAGCCAAAATTTAGATACTACATTTTATATTTTTTTAACCCAAATAAGTAAAACCTTTTAAGAAATACATTGGTGTTTTCTTCTATAAAATAAGGTCTGAAACAAATTTACACGTTATTGTTTTGAGAAGATGCAAGTGAAAAGGATGATGAAACATATTGAAAAAATTACTTGTAAATAAACTCACTTCAATAATCTCCATCCAAAAAAAATCACCAAAATTGTAAAAAATTTAAAATCATACCAACAAGTTGATAATATTATATTTGAACTCATATTGTTATATCAGCTATACTGCTATCAGTTTTAACATTTAAAAGATATTGATATTCTGAACACTAACTGTTAGAAAAGTACCTCCATCTTTTTTATTTTAATTTTTTTTTATTTTTTTATTTTTTTAAGCGGGATGACCCTTGGTTGACCTCACAGATTGCCAGGACCTTGTCAATCTACAATCCCTTATTTTTTCATTTTTTTTATGCCTACAGCACCTGGTCTGCCTAGGTGGTCTCCCATCCAAGTACTAACCAGGCCTGACCCTGCTTAGCTTGCGAGATCAGACGGGATCGGGCGTGTTCAGGGTGGCATGGCCGTAGACTCTCTCCATCTTTTTTTTATCACAACTTCTGGCTGAATAAACTTCACTTCTTCAGAACTAATTAGATCTCTTTCATCTACTTTGGAAGTATCAGTACAATTTTAGATAGAAAACAGAGAAAGAAAATTTCAAGCTTGAAATAAATTCTTTATTTTATATTTATCATAGAGTAACATTCATCAGTTTAGTCAGTATTAGCATGTGTCCTTAAGGTTTTCATTTAAAAAAAAAATACGCTAATTTGAAATGTTTCTTCCTTAAAGCTGTACATGAATAACATATGTATGGAGAAAACTCAGTGTTAGGATAATAACTTCAAATGAGAGACACAATTTATTTAGTCTCATTAGTTACCTTACAAGGCTTTACTATTTCACTACACCATGGAATGCGGACACAGGTTATCATTATTTCTCAAAGTAGACTCTAGAGCCTCAGACCTTTCCATTCGAGTGGTAACTCTGTATCATTTCAAGTCAACACTTGGGACCAAGGCAAGGAAGAAAGATCTTGTCAGCACCCTGAACTTGAAGTTAGATGAGGGAAAACAGTCTCAAAAAACTCTTTACGTATTTTTTTTCTTTCCAAAGTTTCTTTACATTTCAACATTTTTATTTTTTAGAAAAGTAATGTTGCACTCTGACCTATAAAAGATAAAATATTACTCTTCTGACTAACAACAAAGCACTGCTTTTAAAAATATAATATTAAAAGAAGCATGTGGTATTCTCTAATGTGACGTGTACGTGAATATATACCTAATTATTTTTCCACTAGGCTGTGTAAGATGAAAGTGTGCCTAGAGGTAGCGTTGATACTTTTATACTTCTATTTTCTGATACCTAGTAGATATAACTAATTCTACTTTGAAATTCTCTTCTTATGAAAGTCTAGTTTGGTACCTTACTGTTATCCAGAGGTAAAGAATCTAAACTCACTTCCCTATACTTTATTTCATGGAGCATATTTTTCTTTCTTTTATTCCTCATCATGTCTTAATATGTTCTTAATATGTAATTCTATTCTCAACATTTTCATACATGCATTATGTATACATATATATGTTCACTTCTTTGGAAGTAAAGGGATAATGTATCTCCTATGGGTCATAAGATATGTGTATTACCAAATGAAACAGATGCAGGCAGATAATGTTCCAGGTGGGTTATGCCTATTTATACTCCCACTGGCAGTGATGACAAAATTAGGTCATGACAGTTTTTTTTTAATTTTAGCTATTCTTCTACATATGTAAGAATATCTCATTTTAGTTCTAAGCGACATTTCTCTAATCATTAATGAAGTCAAACACCTTTTCCTTGTTTTATTTTTTCAAGTGGATAACTTTAGTGAATGCTGAGTCGAGTCCAATGGCCATTATTTATGGATTTTTTTCTTTCTTTTTTTTCTCATTGATTTGCAGATTATATGAGTTGTCTTGTCGTTGTTATATATCCTACAGTTTATAGTCCATTTTTATTTTCTTAATGCTGTTTTTGATGTACAGAGCCTCTAATCTTTAATGTAGTCTATTTTATCTTTTCTTTATTGCCAATGAATACATTCTAAATTCTAAGAAATCTTTTCCTACTCAGAGTTAATGAAAATATTCTCCCTTGTTAATTTTTAGGAGTTAATTGTTATATCATCTGTTATTCTATAATCCAACATAAATGATTTTGAGTATAGTGTGAAAGATGTGACCAAATTTTATTTATTTTTCATACCTATACTCTTCTTCTGGGAGTATTATTGAAAACATAATCCTTCCCACTGTTTTTCAGTACCAGTGTTGTCAAAAATTAAATGTCCCCGACTGAATGTGTCGGTTTCTGGACTCTATTCTGAAATTTTACTCTATTATCATGCCAGCGTTGCGGTGCCATAATTTGCATTACTTTATACATCGTTGCGATTCTCAGTAGAGTAAGCTCTCCCATTTTGCAGTTCTTAAAAAGTCTTCTCTAATTTTGACACTTTGAATGTCTGTATACAATTTAGAAATAATTGATTTTACAACTGGAAGAGCAGTTTCCAGACTGAGCCAGACTCTAAAAGGAGGAATTGGTGCTCCTTCAGTAATACTCTTAAATTCTCTTCCTACTGATAAAGGGAAAGGAAGACTATGAACAGCGACTTGAATGACAGCTTAAGAGGCCAGAGAATCACACAGGCAGCGAACTCAAGGCTGTAATTGTATATCATGAACTAAATACCAGCTGATGCAAAAGGAAAGGACAGTTCCATGACATTTTATAATTGTTTTTTTAAAAAATGTGGTTTGAGTAGATAGACGATACATTCATGTGTCAATCATTTGTACATCTTCTCTGGTTTCAAAGAAAAAGGATAATGTGCATAGAGTTGTTGCTTTGGAAATATCTCAACTTTTACGTCTTCGCTAGAACTGTGGAATAGTGCCCAGAACCTCAAGTAAAAACAAAACAAAACAGAACAAAAGCGAAGCAAAACAAAATAAGACAAACAACAGCAACAAAATCTAATTTAATTCAGAAGACAATTGTTAAATATCGGTATTGTTTCAAGGTTTAACAGTCGTTGGATCAATTACCTAAGAAGCCTTTTCCTGACAAAAAGTTCAAGTTGTGTAAAATTTTAAAATATAAAATGAATAGAGGATATTTATTTGTCTCCTAAGCAAGTTGTTAGAGTTTAGGATTTTAAACATAAGTGGAAAATTTTTACCTAGTTGGAAGCAGCAGTTGAAAAATTGTAAGGTTTTTGCTAACTTTCAAATCCAAGTGTTTTTTATTATATACTGAGAGATAATCTAGTTTGAAACAGTTATTCCCCACAGTGTAATGTTGAATCAGCAGGCCTTGATTACTTACTCAGTAGGATGCCTTTGAATTGGTTAAATCAAATAACTGTCATGTTGGACAATTCATAGAGGACTAATGAAGTGTATGGAAACTGGAAAAAAGCCAAGACAGGAAAAACGATGACCATGAAAATTATATATCATTCGGTTTAGGTGTAAACATCCATCTCTCTCTATTATGTTATAATAGTTTATTATTCAAATACATACTTTAAAGAAAGACTCTCAACTGATAAGCAATTGGTTTAGATTCTAGTAAACACCAAAGAAAAAAGATAAACATTTTAGTCTTGTTCAAACCATCTGTGTTTGATTAAACTGAAAAATTGGAATGAAGAAACTTATAAGAAAGAATAAGCTTCTGTTAAAATTTTCCATTCATAATAAGGAATCACCAGTATCCCAAACAAAAGTTCATTTTACGTTTAATTACTTGCTACTGGCGATACACATCAATTAAAAGTAAAATTTCAAAATATGTTGAACATTATAAAATTTTTGCACACATAATATTAAGAGCACATGAATTTATAGGAAACGTTTATGCTAATCGAAAAGGAGAATGATTTCTTTATGACAGGGAAAGCCATTTCTGGATCAAATTAGTGAACTCAATAATTTAATTTACCCTCTCAAAATCAAATTAATGGATTTGATTCAACTGACTTTCCATATAACATTATTCTATTTTCTTTTTTTTTTTTTTTTTTTTACTTTTTAAATTTACATTGAAGTTTAGTGAAATTTTCTGAATGATCTATGGGATTTTTGTTATTGTTGCTGTTTTGATTATAAGCCCTTAAGTAAAAAGACATTGATCTCTCTAATCTTTTGTGGTTAAAAATGACTCAAAATTTCAGCAGAGGAAAAAGTTGAAGAGGTTTAATATTTTAAGTCAAAGTTATTGAAATTTAAAAAGTAAAAGAAAAATCTAGAATTTTTGTCAATTCCTTTAATATATTTTTCATTTTTTTCACTTTTAAGCATTTTCATTATTAGTAACTCAATACCATTTCACTAAAGACTTGGGCAGTTGTTATAAATTCTTAATAGACTTTATCGTCTTCCATTGTCCTTCTATTCCAATATAAATTACATAGCCTTTGGAAAATAAACCTTTAAAAATTTTTAATAACACTAGCAAAACATTTTAATAATCTAGCAGATCAAGTTCATAGCTGTCAGTCAGATATTAAAACTATTTCTCAAATTAGTCTCAGTTTATGTAATTAAATTGATTTTGAATTTTTTTTCTGAACAAACACTTTATTCTTAGACTTTATTTGACCCCTGTATATATGTTCTACAATTTTAAGCCTCTTGATAGCTGTGGTCAATTTTTTTTCCCCGAAGTATAGTAGCAAAAAAATATCCTTGCCAGCAATAGTGGTGTTTCTGTACATTGTTGCCAAAACTGCGTAATTTTGTCTGTTTTCAATAATGTCATCTTCTAATTATGTATTTATATTACAGTTGTCTTTAGAAACTGCTTAGTTTGAAAGACTGTGAATAATAAAATTAAGTAATAGAGAATAGATGTAAAATATTAATATAATTAAAAGGTAGTTTGTTATTTCAGAACCACTATGCTCAGCAGTTTCCATGTATTAATGCAATGACTATGCTCAATAACTGTTTTATTGTTCAAATGAGATAAATGAGATCTAAGAATGTAAGTAATATGCCCAAATTCACAAAACTAGAGAGTGATGTAGATGCAGCTCAAGCCTATGCTTTTCGGTGCACAAGATACTATTGAGACTATGAAATGGGATTTTGTAAGTAACCGAAATAGCTCCATTCCTAGAATGAATGAAATGCCCACAAAATAGTAGCTGAAAAATATGTAAATTCTAAACCACTTGTGCAAAGAAGTGTAGCTTATTAATTCTCATATCTGTCACCTCAAATCAAAAAACCAAAACCAAAAGTATTCGATAAATATGGACTTAATTGAATTATTTTTCTGTCGTATATCCCTATACGTACATATTTTTTCTTTTTTAATTTCCCAATTCTCTCCCCTAAACTGAAAAACAGAACATTTCTTTTTAACAATAAGAGTATATGATTTATATCAACAGTTGTCTGCATTTATGGTAGGAAGTTGGATCCATCATTCTTAACTTGTTCATTATTTAACAAAGATTTATTGAACATCTATTATAGGTCAGACACTGTTCTAGATGTTGAGGAGCCAAAAAAAAAAAAAAAAAAAAAAAAATCCTTGGCCTGATGGATTCTAGATTCCAACACAGGACGCAGACAACAAACAGTCTCACTAAGCAAGACGCATACTGTCTTAAGTAATGATAGTGACAGATGCTAAGAATAAAAGCCGAGGAGGGAGAAAGCTGCGTGTGCATGTGGCGGTGGAGATGTGGCATTTTAGATTCGGTGGCCAGTGGAGGAAGCACGGAGATCATCTGAGTAAAGACCTGAAGGATGCGAGAAGATCCAGTCTCGTGAATTTTTTTGGACAGAATATTTCAAGCAGAGAAAGAAATACCAAAGACTAAGATGGGCTGTGCCTAGACTAGTCAGGAAACAGTAAGAGCCCGGAGCAGTGAAAGTGGGAGGAGAGGGGGTCCAGGCACGAGAGGCGATGGGCAGATCACGTGGCGGCTTGGAGCCCATCCCTAGTGAGGTGGGGTGCAGGGTTTTGAGGAAGGGGCTGATGCAACCTGATGTGTCTCAATGGCTCTCTCTCTCTCTCTCATTTCTGTTTTTGTTTGTTTGTTTGTTTTTTGTTTTTTGTTTTTTGTTTTTAAATTTAAGAGGGAAGCATGGAAGAAGGGAGACCCATTCGGATGTTTTTTTTAATAATGTAGGCAAAAACATAATGGCAGCTTAGACTCAGGAGGTGGGAGGACAGTGGGCAGAAGGGGATGCTTTAAGCACAGACAGATGTGATTCACCATATGAGTGTGATACAAGGTGATAGAGAAAGAGAGCAGTCAAGGGCGATTCAGATATTTGAACGAAACAATTAAAAGAATGGAGTCCGCATTTTCGGAGAGGGGAAAGATGATTAAGGGGGTTATCAGGAGGGAAGGGAGTGGGAGACATGAGAAATTCAGTTTGGGGCCTTTTGATTTAAAGCAGAAAACCCTACTAGAATCTAATCACTCCCCCCTCCAGTAATGTGCTGGTTCAGGCCAGCATCCTCTTTCCATGGATTGTTGCAATAATTCCTCTCTTGCAAACTTGAACTAATTAACATATAAAGGACCTTAATTCCCCCAATTGCAATATGCATATTTTCAAGCACATTTAAAACATAAGCAAAACAATGACCATGAGCCAGTTCTAAAGCTCATTTCAGTAAATTTCAAAATCGTAATCGTATGGATTTAACCTGACCATATAATGAAGCAAGAAATCAGAAGGAAAAATTAACTACAAAAATACGATATGTTCTCCAATATGACAACAGCTCCCTAAATAACTCAAAAATCAGATAAGAAATCAGTCGATACTGGAAATTATTCATAAACAGATAATAATAGGACATAAAATGCTTTGAATCCACATTTTCATCATGCTTAAGGAGAATTATTGCCTTATATATGTGTACTAGGAAAGAAGAAACCATAAAAGTCAATTCAAAATTTAGAAATAAACTAACAGCAATTGAAATTCATCAAAAGTGAAAGAAAAACTATAATGAAAATAAGAACGGGAGTCAGCGAAATAGAAAACAATCATTTACTAAAGTAATTGATAAAGGCAAAGTTGTTTTATGAGAAGATTTCGAAAATGTCAAACACCTAAAAAACTGTTAAAAGTATAAAGGAGAAAGATGCAGGTAATAAATGCCAGTGATGGGAGAGAGCACTGCAAATCACCCTGACAACGAAATGATAATATGTTCTCATAATAATTATTACATTATAATGTCATCGATATAAACATTATATGTAATACATAAAATATAATTAT
This sequence comes from Pteropus alecto, assembly GCF_000325575.1. NCBI lineage: Eukaryota > Metazoa > Chordata > Mammalia > Chiroptera > Pteropodidae > Pteropus > Pteropus alecto. Next base: position 6,004,711 of record NW_006440645.1, on the reverse strand, counting down.
AATAACATAGATAATCTTATGCAAGTCAGTTTGCAGATTTAGATGAAATTGAACAATTCTAAAAACAAAACTAAACTCTGTTGATAAAATAAAAATGAAAATATGAATATTCCCATTGAAATGAAAATATTTGAATGCATTATTAATAGCTATTCACAAAGAAAACTCTGTGCATAACTTCATCAAAATTTGCTACTAAAATCTTAAAAAATAAATAATGCCATTTTTTTCACAAACTCTTTCAGACAATAGAAAAAGAGAGAACAGTCCCTGAGTCATGTTTATGAAGCCAGGTTTTCATAGCAAAACATGAAAAATAGTATAAAAAATGTTGACACAGCATTCCATTCATTAATTAGATGCAAACAATTTAGACAAATGTATAAAATCAAACCCAGTAATTATTTTGAAAGGATACTATTGTTTTACTTTTGGGGATTTATTTTAGAAAAACAAGTTTATTTTAAAATTTAAAAAAGAAAGAAATTAATTACATTAAGATGACAGAAGAGAAAGTCATGCAATTAAAAAAAAGTTTTGATAAATTCAACAACTGTTCATGATAAAGAAAAAGTTACAAAAATAATACACAGAAACTTCTTTTTCTATGATAAAGTTGTTGAAAACATTTTTTATGCATCACATGTAATGGTAAAAACTTTTCCTTTGAGAAGAGCAGAAAGACAAGCATGTCATTTGTCACCCTTTCCCCCATTCACATATGAAACAAATGTTCTTGCCAGTGCAGTATGGCAAGAAAAAGAAATAAAATTTATATAACTGGAAGAAAAAAGTGAAAGTATCATTATTTTAAGATTTTATAGATGTGTGCCTTGAAAATTTGAAAGTCTACCAATAAATTAGAATTAACATGATATTTGTAAAACTTGGCTCAATATAAAGGATTTATTGTATTTCTAAATATAATTGATGAATATTTAGAACATGAAATATCTATTTACATATACCTTTACAATAATTTTGAAATATCTCGAGTAGGAATTAATGTAATAGAAGACGTGGAAGACCTCTCACAGCTCTACACAAGAGAATGAAATGTTATTAATAGAAATGTTAAAAGATCTAAAAAAAAAGGAGAGCTACAACATGTCATCTTTCACAAGACTCAGTAGTGTAAAGGCGTCACTCCCCATGCTTAGATAATCCATGCAATCCCAATGCAAACTTGATAAGCCGATCGAAAAATGTATAGCGAAGTACTAAGAACAACCAAGAAAGACACATATATATTTTTTTAATTGGGAGGATTTACCCTCATCAACTTCAAGACTTATTATTTAGGTTCCAGTGAGAAAGGAATTGTTGAGGAGGGACTTCGAAAATGAGCAGGGAACCAGCAATCGAGAGCAAATTTCAATAATGCCCAAGACGGGGAATGAGGGTCTGAACAGGTGAGCAGGAGGAGAAACGGGCAGGAAACCATCGCAGAGATGTTTAGGAAAATAATCATACACAAGCCTTGATGACTGACTGAAGGTATGAGAGGCCAGAGGGAAGAACCCATTGAGAATGATTCGTGGTTCTTGAGTATATGGCCGGGCTGGCCAATAATGATCGATTGCTAGAAATATTAACAAATAGATTAAATTTATGTCCCGGTACAGAAAGAGAACTGGAGACGCGGGTAGAAATTCAAAAATCCTACATTTCCTTTACAAACTGTTAAAACTGAGCATAAGGCTCAAGAATGAGGACAGAACGCCTCGACCAGAATCACCACGTGAACTGGACTGGAGGAAACGGAAGGCCCGGTCCCACTGTTATTGAGATATTCCAAGGCAGCTCGCAACGTGGGTCCGATCAATAACCGCGTTTCTTTACACTACTCGTAAAAAGAGAGCACAAAAGGAGTAAAAATGATTCTTCTTGGAGGCAGTTGTGCTTAATTAGCTCTTTCTAAGCGGTGTAATAATTGGCAGCATTCAACCTGCTGACAGCTCTGCTTTCTCCTTCCTTTCTTTCTCTCCCTTCTTTTTTTTTTCCCTGAGATTCTTTCAAAGAAAGATCAAAGCCTTTCGAGCTGAGCGAATGCTAATGGTGCATACATTTATTTGAAAAGCTTTAAGCCCTCGAAAATCTGCACATAACATTCTGTATTCCCAAATGTCTGCCTGTAAGTGTTTTTGAGACGATTCGACGATTTATCTCTACTGCTTTTTCCCCGCTCCGCCCCGTGTCCTTTTCAAAAGAAAACATGCCTACTTTAACATTTCGGAAAAATTGATTCAAATGAGAGTTACATAACCTTTTCCGACCCTTCGCAAAATAGATACTTTGACCCCCCAGACTTGCCATAGAGTTAATGAGTCTCTTCCTCACGCACATGTGATTCTCGCCACATCGTAGGAGGGGCCTGGAGGGGCCTGTGCCCGCCACACGGCCTGGGAAATGATTAAACCCCTTGTTGGTGTATATATAACTCCGACAGGTGGGAGGTGTTGCTGCTTGAGTTTGCAAAGAAAGAATAGAAGAATAGTTCAGTTGAACAAAAACATTTCTTGGATTCTTAAAAGAACAAAATGCCTTTTCACTGTTCTCGAAATGGGAATTACCCATGGCAACTTTTGCAACACTGGCCGAGAGCTCCTTCGGAAAATGAGAGCGGATAAATGCTAGTGCTGGTAGGATGGTTTCAGAGGAATCGATTTTTCTGAAGCTTCGGCTGAAATTTACAATGTTTGATTTTTGGTTTCACCCTCTGGATATTCATCATAATGGAATACTTAGAGTGGTCGGGGGTTACGCTTAGCCAAATGTCAGGGGTACTACGTGTACCTGGACACTTTGTCTGAGGCACAGAAAGTTTTACTTGAGTTGCTCTTGTTACTTTTGTTGAAAAAGGAGAAAGAGGAGGGGGAGATAAACAGGGTAAAATAATAAAAGTATATTATACGTTAAGATTAGTTGGAGGATTAGAATCACCAGAGGGTATTTTATTATCTGAGAGCATCCAGAAAAAAATCTCTCACTTGTACTCAGAAAGGTCGACAAGAATTATCCCTCAGAAAATGTCTATCGGAGAAGAAAATATAGTTTCTGGTAACAACAATGAGTCCCACTTATTCAATGTACTGATTATACTATATTTCAAGGACCAAAATTTGCTTTATAATTCAACTTGCACCCTCCTCCATGTTTTACTCTCTTTCGTGCCCATTTTCTGGCAAAATTAAATCTAATTCAGGAATTGAAACAGGAGTGTCTCGTCCTCAATTTTCTTCTTATTGAGTAATGTTTGTTATTGAATACGTGAATATCTCTATAGGTCTCTATGGTAACAAAGAAGTGTTTTGGCAGTGACTGGAGTGGTTCAGATGATTGAAAGGGCGATAAGCGTTATTATTTTTAAAAATTCCAGGCCCCCTGCCAATATTTTAGAAACTGTCCCTTTCCAAGCTTATGATATTATTTAACTAAATCTTTTTGAAAAGGAAGAGCTTCCTCAGTGGAAGGCTACTTTGTCACGAGGACCGTTATGAAGCATTCTGTGACATGTTGGCGAAGAATTAATGTTAAGGTGTTTATACTTTTGTTAAGCTTAGATTGAGAACCGATGGACGAATAGTGGAATAACGGATTCTTGTTAGCTATTTACAGCGTGCCAGGCTCTGAGCTCAGCTTTCCACCCGGACTATCTCACTTGCCCTCACAGCCACATGCAGTAGTTTCCCTCATCATCAGCCTCTTCACTTAACTGAGAAAACTGAGAAAACATCCAGAATTAAAACGGCGCTCGATCTGATTCTAGATCCCATCGTAATCATCTGGCCGGGCTAGCTCTCTCATTTTTCTGTGTCTCAAACATAGCTGGGTCAGAGCATCCAGGAATCCTAATAAAATAAACGTGCGCTCGTACCGTGAGTTCGAGTGCGAGGCATGTGATCTGTCTTTCGTAACTACCACCCTAATGTACGGACGTGACCCAATCCTTCCCCTTAAGAGCCTGGAGGATCACTTTCCTTCTTCATGACTCTACCCAAAGCAAAAGTAGCCATCTCAAACACCGATCCCTTCAGCGTGGGATTTACTGCTTATGTAAAACAGGGTGATGGTTACAGAGGGACCGCCACACCAGAAGATCGAGCACCAGCATCTGCTGTCACGGCAGAGCCGGAGAGTATGTGGGCTCGATTCTTGTCTTGCCGTGGTGGCATGGTTCTTGCTCATCCCATGCCGGCCCTGGAGTTCAGTGGTGGCTGCGATGCGGGTGTGGGGGCCCAGGACCAGGCCGGGGCTGCTGTTGGCCTCGAGGCTCCTCCTCTGAGAACACAGCAGTGGGTTGGAGCGAGGTCGCCTTCTCTGGTCAACCCAGTAGCTGATCTACAGCACAATTCTTTCCTTTCTTCCGGGCCTCCCACTGTCCTGCGCAGCACCTTCGTATGAGTTAGAAAAGGGTCGCCTTACTCTGGGCGGAGAAGGCCTGCACCAGCAGGTAGCCTGCCGCGGGGAGCACAGGTCAGGTCCCACCTCCAGGCGGGCGTCCTGCAGTAAACACCGTGCACGAACACATGCAGCAGCCGCACCTGCAGACTGAAGCAGCTCCAGAAAATGAGACCCCCCGTGTCTCAGGTACTTTACGTTCCGGTTAATGACAACACTCAACGGTCGGGCCTCACAGTCGGAAGAACCTGAAGTAGGAAATATGTAGCCAAGCTGGATGGTGGAAGCAGTTGTGGGGAAAGAATAGAATTTGCTTCCTTCTGTTCCTCCTGCCCATTTCCAGCCCATCTCCTCCACGCCGCCTTTAGATGTTTTACTTTTCCTCTCGAATGTCCTCAGCTCGGGCCGGCGTCAGAATCATCTGGAGCCCGTGGAGAGCGACTTGTCCTCAGGCATACCTCCAGACAGGTTAGGGGGGGAACGCCAGGGGGCGGACCCAGGCATTTATACTATTAAGTGTTTCAAGTGATTCCAGTGGGCGAAGTTGAGACTCACCGCCGATGTAAATAAATGGCTGAGCTACCACGTGGTGTAAAGCTAAAACCATGCCATCTACCCACAGCTTCCAGGCTGTAATGAGCTTGTGTGACTTAAGTTATGTATAGTGGATCTTTAAATTATATACAAAAGGTCCATTGTATTATTTCAAAATCCGTAACTAGAAGGTTCAAGTCAATTTTATCCTTCAACAAGATTATCAAAATGGCTTACTCTCCAATGTTGCCAATTAATGAAATAATACGTCACAGGCATTACAGTTTTCTTCCTAGAAATTCTAGCAGAGCGGCAGCAAATGAACATTAGCCGGGCGTGAATAAAAACAGCTTTCCACGACGTGAATATTTCTGAAGAAATTATTCATCCTAGAATAGTCTTTTTCTTAACCTTTAACTGTAATAATTAGCAACAAGGAAGGAGAGCAGTAAGTCGAGAGTTCTCTTTAAGAAGTAATCGTTTACGTTATTCGTAAGTGACCCATCTGCAGAAGACAGAAGGGCACAAACAGCGGGGCCATCACCAGCCGTGGGGGCCATGGCAGCGATTCAGCAAACCACAATTAACAGAACAAACATTTCTGGCTGTAGAGAGGTAGCTCTTCAAACACGCATTAATCTCCTTAATGGATTTTCCTTACCTTCATGAAAAATGCATTATGGCCTCTCAAGTCACACTCAACACATTGTTAGGGTTTTTATATGATGTGGAGTTGGCACACAGATGATTTTCCTTTCACACTGTGGGTAAAAAAAACAATGAGCTGGGTGGTTTGGAGCCAGACCATTGAATCGCTAAGACTGGTTACCAAGAGAAGCTGCCTTATTCATTCCTCAGCTCCCTTTTCCTGTGAGAGCCCCTTAAAGTTTGTTGAGAGGTAAAAAGAAATTGCATTCATGGGCTTAATACTTGTCGAAATTGGAAGGTGTCAAAAAACTTGCTCCAGTTGACCTTTTTATGAATCGTTCTGATTTTCTTAAAAGCTGATTAAAGGAAAAAGCATCCTGACCTAACGACGATGGCTTCTGCCATGCCCAGCCTTCCTTTCGTAATGACAGTTATTTCTAAGCACCATCTCCTGTGCACGCGACTCCTGACGTAGGTGTAACACGTAGATGGACGCGCGTTTGGGATGGAATCGCCACATTAACCAGGTCACGTGTACCGAGGAGCTGAGTTTTTACAGCCTCAGATGCATCACAAAGGGCAAAGGAACTCAGTCGCCACGACTCTTAAATCTGTGGCAGCCAGCCGAAGAGCTCCGTAAGACCTTTGAGAGGACAGATGTGTGGCACTCAGGAAGCTTAAGGACACACTCGAGTTCCATGGCAGGACCCACCTTGCGTTTTCTTCAGTTTTCTCAGTGTTGGTGGTGTAAACCTGTTTTAAAGCCACCGAGTTTTTATTTTCTTTCAAGAATTGGTCAACAATCAGCCTTTGCACCGTCAACAGAGATACTTTAGAAGCAGTTAAAAAAAGACAGTTGATGTGTGTGTATGGGGGCGGGGATTAGATTCCTGAGTGCCATCGGATTTCCCTTAAGCTTCAGTGAGGTTTACAAAATCATTTTTAAAACACATGAGATTGGAACTGAAAAATCAGAGGAACCTGCACTTCGGGATATTAAGTAGGTTAACAAAGTTTCTAGACTGGCAGAAGTGAGAAATCAGTCAATGTAGTCAACACGAGGTGACCCTAGAAGCGACTGTAACTTCTCCTGGGAGAACCCCCTTGGTGGCAGAGCTGCCAGGGAGAGACCTGTCACAGTGTGGGGAGCATTCCTCTTGGAAATGACAGCAGCCACATCAAGCGTGCAACACGGTATCCTTCGGAACTGTTGCCACTGCTGCTCACAAGATCTAGATTTAAAACTCATGAGCAAAGCCAAGGTCTCGTCGGGTCGCCCAGCCTCAGACAAAGTGCTTTCCGATTGCATCCCACAAGGAAATTATGTGACCTCAACGTTTCAAGTCGTCAACCTGAAGTAGGTCTGTATTTCTTCTACAAAACCAAGTGAAGATTTGTCAGGAGGGCGTTTCAAAATGTTATGAGTATCGATTAAGTAATGGTACTGGAACAATCTTATTCCAATTAGAGAAGTGCTTTAAATTATGATGAAGTACCGTTGCTGTCACTGTTGTATCTTAAATTAATGTGTTTTAGTTACATAATGTTGAAACTATTTTTTTTCAATTAATTGTGTGCGGCAACCCATGCATTTTCTGGGAGTTTACAGCTGAACTCTAAACTCATGTGAAATCTAACGTGTAGTATGACTTTAATTTCCCAAATTTCACAATTAGTGACTTTTCTAATATAGAGGCTAAAAATCAATGTTCCCTTTTACAGTGAGCTAAGTTAGTAAAAGCATTTTATCTCACAAACACCAGCCTAATTGTTACTTGTTTAATTTTCCAAAAGAGTATGTGAAAATGTAGAAAACAAGTCTTTATTCTTAATCTTGCTCCACTCCAACCATTGTTCACGGAACAATTGAGATAAATTAGGTCATACAGATTTCTTTCTGGAAAAAAAGAAAAAGTCAAGGATTCATCCTGGTGTTAATAATAAATTCAAACTTTATACAGGAGCCTGCACAACTTAGAAGAACAGATGTCTTCCTAGTTTGTCAACCTCTGCTTGCACCAATGTTCACTCCTCAATCTCAGATCACTGGTCCCTGCAGTGAGCCCAACAACGGTGCCCCAAATGCCCACACACCTTACTCCCAAACCTGTGAGTGTATTACCTTACCTGTAATAGGCACTTTGCAAAGGTGATTGAAGATCATCCTAGATGACCCAGTTGGTCCCCACATAATCACGCATATCTTGAGAAGAGGCAGGCAGGAGGGCCAGAGACAGAGAGAGAAGCATAAGGATGGGATCCGAAATCAAAGAAGAGGATGATGCCGTGATGCCGGCTTCGGACATGGAGGAAAGGCCCACAAGCCAGGCATGCAAAAGGCCTGTGGCAGCTGGACCAGACAAAGAAACGAATCCTCTGTCATATCCTCCGGAAGGGGAGTGGCCTGCTCACCTTGATTTTAGCCCAGTGAAACCAGTGTTGGATTTCTGACCTCCAGAAACGTGTGGCGTTTTAAGCCCCTAAACTTGTGGATATGCAGCGTCTCTGGACTCTGGGAGGTATGAACGAGAGCCTCATCTCCTCTTCACCTTTGTCTCCTTCGTAAAGGAGGCACCACTTGGAAATGTGTTAAACTGAGCGGTGGTGTCAGAACGTCCGAGGGTAAATGCTCTTCTGAAGAACTGGTTCGGGGGTGTGATGCTTCCTGTTTCTCAGAGGATCCAGTAGAAACACAGGAAATGACCAAGTACCCAGGGTCTACGACACCCTGGGAGCTTTCTCTTCTTTCATTCTCCTGGCTCTGTTTTCGAACAGAAGGCCCTTCGCGGAAGGCCTGCGGAAAGGGACAGATGCAAGCACGGCGAACGCAGCACGCGCCTTTCTTCAAAAGTGCTGGTTAAGTCCCTGATCACGACAAACACAAGCGACCCAGCCACCCCGCGAACCGTGATAGCGCCAAGCGCTGAGCAATCGAACGGTCATTTTTTCCATCGGACATAACTTGGACGAGGGAAAATATTGCAAAGAGGAATTACTTCATGTTGTTCGAGATGCTGCAGACTGAGCCGAGTTGGTTTTATGACCTACTGTCCAACTTAAGCTGGGGTCTTCTCTGTCCCCACTCCTGCAGTCTTGTTCTAGCTCATCAAATAACTTTCTGTTGGCTCCAGCAGACAAAATATTGGCTTTCTTTATCAATTTTCATACGAAACTCTTCTTAGAAGCACGCTAGCGTATGCTATCACTATCAGAGGAGAGGAGTTTGAGCTCGTCTAATTTTACAAAGTGTATTTTCACCTATCCACCTATGAGTGCCTATATGAAAATGCATAGGCTGTTATTTTCTGTGTAATACCTTAAGAAGAGCCACGTTTAAATACCTTGACATGGAATTTAGATTGCTGTTGTTTTTTCAACTATGATTTTAAAGATTCATATGGTTATTTGTAAAATGTAAACTATACTTTGTATGTGTGAAGGAATGATTTTAATATTTATGTATATATTTTAATCAATGTATGAACATAGGCTATATTATTTTATTTGATGAGTAATACTTATGCCAGGTTCAAAAGTGTAGGATTTTTCTCTTTCACAGTGATGTTTGAAAAATATGGACTATTTTGAAAGGAATATTTATATTAGCTTAAATTTTTATGACAAAATACTGTTTTCCTCTGGCTTTAAAAACTTTTATATTTATTAAAGTCATACTGCAGTATTTCATATGAACTAAAAATGAGGGGTCATTTTCTTCAGGATTATTTATGGAAACTCTTGCAAAATTACTTTAAAATCCCAGACCCTCTTTTAGTTTGATCTAATTTTACAAAAGCAAAGTTTATAGAAACATCTTACCTAAAAATAAGATAATATAATCTTTAAGATATATTTTATTAAGAGTTCATGAAGACTTATACTGACTTCTCGATAAGGGAAAATGACTATAAAAGAAAAAATACTAAAAATACAAAATAAAACAACAAAAAAAACTTAAATCCAGACTTTTCTACCTACGAAGGGAAATGATAATAGACAGTGATCAAACATTTTCTTTGAGTAGCTTATTGCAAGTCACAAGAACACAGAGAACTATTTAACCATTAAAAATACTCATCACCAGAAAATAGTAATGGAAAAACTTCTGCTGAGCACTTAAGACTAGCAATGGTTATCTCCTGGGATGCAGAACATCTAAAGATTTTCGGTTTTGTTCTCAAGTTTTTTCTCGGCTCCATCAGTGTGGTGCAAAATGTCAGCTTTTCTTCTACCTTCGTTTCTTTTTTTCTCAGGAACTCTTGGCCTTTGTAAATTGTTTAGAGGAAAAGATTACATCTCTCTACAAGAAACCCAGTTTAGTTAAAGATCATATCAAATGTACAACTGTGCATTTAAAAATTATCTGGTTTGCTACCAAACTACACAACTTCAGCTGGCTCAGATTATATCTGTGTCTTGGAAACGAGATCAGTTTGCCACTAAATTGGGGGCGGGGGAGGCGGGAATCAGCCGGCACCAGGATGAAAATCGTCTTTTCCTCCAAATACTCCCTTTTTTTTAAAAAAGGTAAGCAGAGACCAGTTAATCAAAATATTTCGAAGGCACCATTTTGGGAAGTTTTCTTTTGAGCCTTTTGGTTTTTAATGTCTTCATGTCTCTGACTTTTTAAATAACAAAATTAATTACCAATTTTTCATTTATTTTTTCGAAACCGCGATATCCGTTAAGATTTCTGGAGCGTTGCCGATTGTCCTCCCGTTCAGGGAGAGCCACTGGGGAAATTTACATGTCATCCAAAGAAAATGCTGTAATTTCAGTCCTCTTATTGATTAGAAGACTGAGCAGTACGAGAGTCAGGAGGAAGCAGAAACGTCTGCAGGGGACCGTAAGTCGCTTGCTTTGTCTGAATTAAGTGTAAACTTCAGACAACCATCCTGAGTGAACTCGCTAAATTTAGGAGTCGTTTCAAGCGTTATTACTACATATACAACACAGGCAGCTAATTGCCCTCTGTTGAATATTTTAATGTGTTCCTCTATAATGCGATTTTTAATGAGAGAGAATAAATTAAACTTATATTACAGGAAGAAAGAATCTACAGCCTGGTGCTTCTTAATTGTTACCAAAGGAAAAGCAACAACGATGCATGGAGTCAGGGAGAGTGTTAATAATTCAATCAACAGATGGCTAAGTGTACCTCTGAAAAATATCGGCAAATTAGCTCTCATTTGCTCTCATCTATTGGGAGATAACAGTGGAGTTATGACTTTCTATCTTAATGCATTTACATTGCTTATATGCCAAGATATTTGAGTGAAATAGTCTGATACAAGGAATAAAAGAGTGTAAAAGGTTATTCTGCGATTTTTATACCACATGTCATCTCCGTTGCAATTTAGTTCTAAGAACATCTTACATTATTGAACTTGAAGATCAGAACTATTCAAGTCTTTGTTTTATGAGCTGATCTAGATCAATAAGCTTTCAATCGACTATGCTACAGCCACAGATCACCCTACATTTCGGTGGCCGGTAGCAAGAAAGGCTTCTTTCTCACCCTCAGCGATGCTCAGGGCACTTCTGCCCCGTATGCTCAGGATGCCAGTCCCTGGGGGGGAGGCGCGGCCTCCATCTCCTGTAGGCTGTTCTGGCGGATGGTGGATCCCAAAGATGCTTTTACAACATTTGCTTGGAAGTGTCACTCATTGTTTCCCCTCATATTTAATTGGCAAAAGGAAATCACACAGCCCGATGTCAGTAAGATGAGAAATAAATTATTCCTACAGGGTAAATTCTGCAAGATGATACAGCAGAATTTTTGATGGTAATACATCAATCCCATAATTATTTCCATAAAAACAATATCTAAAACTTCTCCCCAGTCCTGAAACTAAGTTCTTGAGACTTTCAGAAAGACTCAGAAAAGTGAGGAACTATTACAACCGATTATAAAATATGTTACCATGTATTTATATGTTTCCCAGATTGGCCAAAAGTCAGAAGAACCTGATATTATCATTCAAGTATCTTCCAAAAATGACAAGTACTCTTATTATCTTCTGCTTGTAGGTCTGGTCTAAGACTTATCTGTCCATATCAAAAGGTTGTAATGAGAATCAGTTCACTTCCTATTTTGAAGTTTTAATCAGTAACATGGATAAAAGCATGTATAAATATATAAATAAATGTATGTATCATGTATTAATGGGCAGAAAAATTTTGGAACTAGGGACAGTGATGTGGCTACCCTATAATTGCAAATAAAGAGATAGCGATACGAAATCTGTATATTAAACCCATATTTTAATCCTAGGAGTGGGCTCCTCTATAGTCATTGGCAATATTTGAAGAACAGCTTACAGTTTACTAAATACCAAAGCACAGTCAGAGCAGGAAGACATTGCTCCAACTATGAAGTCATCCACAGAGCCTACAAATTCATCACCCAAAGCAATCAAGACTCGCTCCAAGTCGAAGAAATGGGGCTGGCAACCAACTGTGGCTGAAGTCAGGACTGGCCCCAGGGGCTTGCTCCCAATACCTGTGAGAAATGTTTCCTGTCTTTAAACTCATAAAAAGAGTAAAATTTATTGGTGTTTTAATTGATATCACATTATAGCCAACAAAGTTATTTTAATACCCCAGCAAATCTTGGTCTCCATGTTATCTCTCCGTCTGCTTTATTTCTTGTCTGAGAACCCTAGTCATCGATATTAGCCAAAAACAGAAAGAAAAAAAATACAGTGACTACACCTCAAAATACCTTCTTTCTTTTGCATTTAGAGACCACGTATTATGTAACTTGATAGGTAAAATTCACTAAGAATTATATTCTACATTTTCTGTCTTAGCTTTCATTTTTTTACCAAAGAAAACCCAAAATAGGAAAATATAACTTACTGCTTTGAAGCAAATTCTAATTAGATGTCTTAAATTATTCTCTTTTCCACTGAGCAATGATTTATCCAGTCTTCAGAAAGATTTAGAAGAAAGAATTCGCATGTGCGAGAATGGAGTGCCGTGAGACAATTCTAAGTATATTTGCATTTGCGCTTTCCTAGATTCTGTTTCGTTAAAGTCTCCCAGTCATTGGGAGGTTTGAAGATACTGTCACTCAGAACACGGGCAGCTAGATGCAGTGGCGACGCGCCTCCTTAAAGGAAGATGCGACGTGTCAGTGAAATCAAGCCGGGAGTTTGCTCCTCGCCCCAGCCCCCACGAGGTTGGGCTGGGTGCAGAGGGGTTCAGTAGGTAGCATCCGGGGAGCACACCTCAGCCCTGCCAGTCCTTTTATACACGAGATAGAAGCTTCATCAGGAGATGTTCTGGCATGTTAGTGTGCTTTACGTACATCATTTGAACCAAGCGTTTTTCTTTCTTCCCCAAAGGTGGGCTTTTCAGGTGTATTTGTAATCATTGGAAATATCCTTTCACTAAACTATGCTCGGGAGGAAATAAGAACAAAATAAATCAACACAACGAGTGCAAAACGTGCCACTAAATAAGGGAGAGAGAATTCTAGTACAACGTTTTAATAGCATCATAAGAATTTGTAGAAGATCGACACCATTTTGTATTTAGTAACCCCAGCTTCCACGGATGTTAGAATATGATGTTAGTATATTTTTAAAGCACAGATATTGGACACAAGAAAATTCAGGATTTTCTAGTAATGCAGTTTCCTAAATAAGTATGCTCTATGAAAAGTAAAGCTCTTTTTGTTGGTTTATTATCATTGTAATACCTTATGACTCTTAAGAGAAAGTAAGTTTCACAAAGTAACTCACAGGACTCACAGAAACAGGAAAAATGTTAATCTATGAACAACAGCAGCCAGCTAATGAATGCTAATCTAATATTTAATGCCAGTTATCGTGGATAATGCGGCTAGCGAATAGTAGTTGCTAACGCGAGCATCATTGCTATAATTTAACATCACTTAAGTAAGAACTAAATCAAAAAAAGCACTTTTGAACCAAGTGTGAAAAGTGTTTAATCCCTAAAATTTTTATTTTTGTGACTTGCTTGAAAGTGTATGTTCTCTTTGTTCAGGACATTTCTTTTCTTTAGAACTTATTTGTAAAATATGAAATGTTGTAAGAAGAAAACCATTTTGGAAAATGAAAATCACCTTTTCCAAGGCATTGTTATTTCCCTAATTATTGTAAAGAATAACAGGGACACTTTTCTGTCTTGAGAGTGCCACTACTTTGTTGTAATAATGTCACCTTATGGCAGCATGTTTTAAAAATCGGTGCTTTTAGGTTTTAAAATTTAAATTAACAGCTGTATTTTTGAGTGATGACTGTCTACATAAAATCCTTTAAGGAAAAGGTAAAATATTTATACGTTTATGAGTAAGTATTTTTAATATATATTTTTTTTAATCTGGGAAAGGGCTTATAAACATTTCAGCAAAGATTCATTTGTAGGTTTTTATTTGTTTTATCTAAGCGTTGCATTATTTCTTTTCCTCTAGTTTTATGAGATATAATTGACATATAACATTCTATTTGTTTAAGGTATACAACATAACGATGTGATTTATGTATATCTTGCAAACTGACTACCACGATGTTTAGTTAACATCCGTTACCTCGGGTAGTCACAGATATTTTTTTTTCTTACAATGAGAACTTTTAAGATCTACTCTCTTAGTAACTTTCAAATATCTGATACCACGCGGTTAACTGCAATCACGTGCTGTGCCTTACATGTCCAGGGCTTACTCATTCCATGACTGGAAGTTCATACTTCCAACCCTCTGTTCTCATCCTCCCACGCACCCCCACCCCCGCCTCTGGCAGTTACTAATCTGTTCTCGATTTCTGTGAGTTTTTTTTTTTTTTTACGACACCAAATAAAAATGAAAGCAACAC
>NW_006440645.1:5977879-5989888 GCF_000325575.1 Pteropus alecto | reverse complement strand
GCAAAATGACTGGGACAGGTCTAGTTAAGATCTGTCACAATACATAATTACAAATTTTTATTGTAATGAGAACTTTTAAGATCTACTCTCTTAGTAACTTTCAAATATCTGATACCACGCGGTTAACTGCAATCACGTGCTGTGCCTTACATGTCCAGGGCTTACTCATTCCATGACTGGAAGTTCATACTTCCAACCCTCTGTTCTCATCCTCCCACGCACCCCCACCCCCGCCTCTGGCAGTTACTAATCTGTTCTCGATTTCTGTGAGTTTTTTTTTTTTTTTACGACTCCACATATAAGTGAGATCATACCCTCTTTGCCTTTGTCTGTCTGACTTATTTCATTCAAAACTTTAAGTATTCTATTATTTCACAATAAAAACTGATGAGCAGTCATATTAAACACACGGTTTCCCTTCACAAAAGCAGTGCCTCTCCCAGAGACCATACGATGATTTATAACTCTGGTACTTGAGAAAGATGCAATACTGGCTGCTCTCGAGATCATTATTCAACGGAACTGGCTTCCATTTGTGCCTGGTGTGCAACTTCTCTGGCTGCAAATTGCAAAGAAAACAATCTTCTCGCAATACAAGAAAAACCTCAGCTTTGGGAAGGTAAAACAGTGCATCCAGAAGTGGCTTTCTGAAAAGAACACACTTCGACAAGAAATATTTGAAAATTTGAAGTCGTTACCTCGAGTCTAATGGAGAGCGTTGGCGTAGGGATCCATCACAGTCGCTCAGGCTGGTCTACATGCAAACCCCTAAGCTTTTCCACTTAGAACCTTATATATCAACTGTCTTGGAGGCTCATAAAGATGTCAGAAAGATCTTTCAAATTTGTTTGCCTCTGCTGTGGAGTAAAAATCCTCTACTTACAAACAGGCTTATTAGAGGATTAGTTTAGTATCTTTCTACTCACTTGACTAGAGACCAGATCATATTCTACTAGTCTGATGACAAGCTCTGCCGCCTTAGGATTAAAATCATTGTACGTGCTCATGAAAAGATTGAAGAGAAATGATCAGCTTCATCCTTCTAGTTGTGGATGGAGTTCTGATTATGTGTGAGGCACTTATGTTCTAGGCATTTTACCTGAATTAATCCGCTTAATCTTTGCACCACCTATGAGTCGCTATTGTTATCACTTCGATTATGCACATAGAGGAACAGTAAAGAGGAATAATGGCAGATTCACACTAGTTCAGGGTCAGCTTCTTAAGTAAAAAGAAACGGGAAAGAGCCAGATATGTCGGCCACATGGTGGGAACACCCAGTAAGGACACACCATGTGAAGAACTGCAGGCAGAAGTTCGGGCACAGTCTCGGGAGGGGACCATGACGAACATGAAAGCTATCGATGTACTCACTAGTGACGCTGACTCTGAACTCAGAGAGACCCGGGTCTAAATTCCAGGTCTACCCTCTGTCAGTTATACAACCAAAGCCCTAACCCTTAATTTCCTCACAGGCAAATCAGAGAATAAAATTACTACTTCTTCTGGTAGTCGTGAGACCTACACAAAATCAATTCATTAAATTAGAGAAATGTGCATCATGTGCTTCGCATGTTCTGAAGATCTTCTCTATACATTGCTCTTATTTTTAGCTTTTTCATGTCGTATTTTCTCTATCGCTTCTTTAATATTGGTTTCTAATCTGCTGCCAGATTAATATTCCAACATCGTTATTTTTAGCATGACAATTCCTGGCCCAGTGTTCCTCAAGTGCCTGTTGGTTAATGTCAAAGATGTCATACTGGCATTTCACTCTGAGGACTCTACACTAGTGGTTACTAGTGGGGTGGGGGAAGAGGGGGAAGGTAGACGGGGTAAATGGGGTCAAATATAGGGTTTAGGGGGAGGGTGAAGTGGGTAAAGGGGATCAAATATATGGTACTATTATATTATTATATCATAATTTATTATTATAGTATATGATTATGTCATAATGTGCTGGGGAAAACACTCCACATGGGGTTAATAAGTCTATTTAGAGAGAAATGTTAACTCCACCAGTTATTAACTACAACTTCGAGCAAGTTCCTTTAAGTCTATATTCTCTTCTTGGTAAAACGTGATAATCACTTTTGTCTGATCAGCCCCACAGGTGTGATATAATGTTCAGATCAGATAACTCATTTGAAAACTCTTTGAAAACCAAAGAGACACATGTAAGTTCAAGGTAGTCAGAGAAAAAGAACGAGCTTTGAAATCTAGTTTGAACATAGTTTGAATCCTAGTTCTGGCCCTATCAACCTTGTGGTAATTAAAAGTCACTCACTGTCTTTGATCCTCAATATTTATAAATCAAATTGGGAAGAGTACTATCTGCTTTCAGAGGACTCAATCTTATTGCCAAATACTGTTCTGTTTGTGAATTTGTATCGGAAGGATATATGGCCCACTAGTCCAATTGTCTCTAGGACTTGGACGTTGTTTTAAAACATCCTCACAGTCTCCGAGCCAGCGAATGCCAACAAAAACCATAAAAACAAAACTGGTAGAATAGCGATCATTTTTCTTTAAATTTTTAGCCAATACCTACCCTGATTCTCATAGATTCCTGCTTCTGAAGGAACCAAAGTCATTGATGTCTTAAAAGAAAAATGAAGGGAAGTTTGTGTTTGTTCCCTTGGTGGTCCACGACGATGTCATTATGTAGCACAACTCTAAGGACTGAAAGTGTGTTTACCGTGACACGATTTCATCGCATTCGAATGGTCTAGCGAGTGGATGACAGCGCGGCCTCGGCCGCTGTCAGGAGATGGGGTGAAATGCGTTGGCTGCCAGCGGTGAGGGTAAGTGCCAAATGCTGGCAGAGCCCTGGACCTCGGAGAAATAAAGGGAGCTGACAGTCCAGCCTGGTTTGAAGCAGGAAGGTTTTAGTTTACCACTTTAAACCAAAGGATCAGTAATGACGCTGAATGCCGAAGGCAGGGTCACAGACCGTGATGGCAACGATGGTATTACGACAGGCTCGAAGAGTAATGGCTGACAGTTGCATATCAAAGGAATATCGTAAGGTCAATTGTGTGAGGACTACCATATTGGCTCGTTTAGTGCAGTTGCTGGGAAGATTTATTTCAACTGTTGAAAAAACTAAATTACAAAAGCAAATTAATAATGGAATGTAATCTCTGAGGTATTTCGATCTCGCGTGAGTGCTGACTAATCAGCCCTCAGTCAGTCTGTGGTCCGATGCTGTGGCTTTCACAGTGTGCTCGGTGACAGTTCAGCGGGTGTGAGGGAGGGTGGCGATGCCTGCGGTCATGGCTCCCAGTGCGCATTCTTCAAAAAAGATATGCAGAAGTAGCTCTAACTCGTGAATCGCCTCCTCGTCACTCTTTTTCGCAAGCCTGATGCCATAGGTCACTGTCATCAACACCTTATATGTATCTTCTAAGATTAAAAAAAAAAAGTTACTTTGAGTGACTAAAGAGTAGTTGAGAGTGAAGGGTCTATTTGGCCAGGAATCTTTAAGGTACTTTAGAATTGAATCCAAATGCATGGGACAGACTCCCTGTCTAAATCTCAGCCTCAGCAGGCGCTGTGGGAGGGGCCCCTAACCACACCTACCAGGCCCATGACAGTCTTTCAGAACTAAGGGACGCACGGTATACTCACTGCAAATTTATTCTCTTTAAATCTTTGTTTTGAGCGGATTGGAGTATTTCCTCCAGTCTCAATAGTATCAAATTGTCAAAAACGCTCAAGTAGCTTCAGTCTGAAAACAGGTCATGATTCCCTTTGGCGAGGTGTATGTAAATATGGGTCCGTGTCAGAGTTGCCGTCACATGATATCACATCTAAACCGTTAGATTCGCTGCTGTCTTTCACGTCTTTTATTGACTAGTCTTGTCTGTATATTAATATTTTAAAAAATTATGTTAGGAGAAATGTAAAAGAGGTCATCTGAGCTTAGCGAACCTTAAAATTATTATTTTTGTACTTGTCTTTGAAATCTCTCCAAAATTCTCAGTTATCTCAAAAGTGAAAAGACTTTACTAGGACACATCATGAGAGCCAATATTTTAAGTGCTTCAAAAATGTTTTCAGTGTTGGATATTATATAGAAAATGTTTGCTTACTTTAGGTCACCCAGGAACACTCCATTCATTCATTATTCAGAGAGTTACTACTAAAACTATGACAGTATTTTACTTTGTTATTGGCCTTTGCTACTTTTAACAAACTATAACTAATGTCGGTAGAGCCAGAAAATAAAGCTCAGTTCTCCAACAATTTAAAAATAGAGCAATGACTTGTTATTCTAAAATGCGTTCGTAGTAAAGTTCACTATAAAAAGATACATTTTGTTTTGTGATATGAATGATAATAATAGCATTTATTCTCTGACCATATTAGATTCTACATTTCAATGAACTCACGATGATTATAGAGGCTATAAAAATATATTTGCCAGTCAGTTAATGCAGCACCTTCTAGGAGATATGAATTTGCTTAAATAATAGTCTTAATATGTAATATGAAATTATATTGGATACTCCAAAGGAAATTTTCAGTAAAAAGAAGACACACTGGTATTTTATTCAGTTTCACCAGAACAATTAGCAAAAGGTATATGGTTGGAAAAACAAAAATGTCAGGAGAAAAAAAAGAATCATTTAGTTACTCCTTTTTTTCTTCAGTTTTTAATGTCTTCTTTCTGCAGAAAAAGCCACACATATAACCTATAACAATATGAAAGGGGCCTAGAGAAATAAAAATGGAAAATTAAAAGCACTGGAATTATAAGATCACGAAACTTTGAGATAGCTAGACAACCTGCTGGAGATAATTATTCAGTAATTTTACCCAAATTATACTTCGGCCCTGTTTACTACAAACTCAGCAAAATGTGGTGAATCTGGAAAACCTCACAGACTTCTTACTGGGGATGATACCAAATTCTGTGAAAATCTAATCCTAAAATCAGATGAACCAGCCTCACAATAAGTGGTATCTGCTAGGACAAAGCTGATAATAGTTTAGGGCAATAGCTTTCAAATATCAGGATTTTAACTAAGCCTTACATAATTCGACAACACAGCTAGAAAATTCCCTAACATGTCCTTTAAAACTCGCTAAATCCATTATCTTGTTACTTTGAAAATGCAGTATATAAATAAAGCTTAGGAAGTTGTTGATTATATGTGGGAGCCTGCATTGCGGAGCACACATGAATACACACAGAATTTTCTTTGGAAATATTGAAGTAATTCTCTGAAAACAGAGTTATGCAGATTTTGAAATGTTTTGGAAAAGTGTCTAGTCGCCCCAAATTGCAAGCTCTCTGAAGGCAAGAGACATCTTCATTCACTTGATTCTCCCCAGGGCTTGGCACACTCTGCCGAGCAAATTAAAAAACGAATGGATGCTCCCAAGGCCCAGTTACAGGCTGACTGACGGGGAATAATTATGCTTTTAATCTGATGTCCCACAAACATCTATTGGAAGGTGGCCATTAAATGCAGAGTGGCCAGGAACTGTGCTTTAATTTGGAGAGAAAGCCATCTATAAACTATAGATAATTGCTGTGGCTTCTTTAAAATCCACTGAGCATTTCTCAGACTCATTCGATTCTCGATCTGAAGCTGCATAAATGAAGACAAGTAAACTGCACGTGTGCTTGTTTCTATCTCATGGTACTGACAGCCTGAACCTTCCTCTTTAAAGGAAACACTGTCCTATACTCACTGTCCATAGAGCTTACTAGGAAAAAAAAAAGAAAGAAAGAAAGCTGGTTCGGATTTGCTCTCCAGACCCATGTGTGTGCAGCACGTGCTGTCATAAGCTTTTCGCATGGGTTAAATATTTTTAAGACATGAATGGCTTCCTGTTAGATAATAGACGATTGCCAACTCGAGTTACTTGATGACAGTTCCTCCGGGGTGAAAGAGGGCAGTCCGCTTTTCATTTTCTATTTATCGAAAGCCGTTTCCCAAATTTATGTCCCCCGTAGACGAGCCTTGCTCCAGATGCAGTGCAGGACACCGTTTTCTTCTCTCAGACCGAGCTGTCAAGGAATCAGCACATTCTGGGGGGCGGTTATGCTGCGCTCAATCGTCTCAGCCATGCTGTTTTTCTGGAGAAACATTTCTCTAGAACGTTTCACCTTTTGACTTCAAAGCGGAGTATCAATAACTGTTTTCGGCGGCCTTCTGGCCACGGACTGTGCTTCTACGGTAAGAAGAGGACGGCTTGAGTGAGCAGACGGAATCTCATTTTGATCAGCATCTGTACCCCAGACAATGTGGTTTTAATTTGGAATGGGGAACTCAGTGACATTGCCAAAGAACTTTGTACGTTGTTGGTTGTTTTATTTGGGCTAGAATGGTATTATTCAGTAATTTTAAGATCTGAGCTTTCTTCCAGAAAACCATGATGACTGCACTTTGTACTCTGCAACTTGATTTGGGCGGCGGGGCGGGGAGGCGGTTGGCCAATTGATTCGTAAACTGATAAAATCGGAAGTATCCAAATGGGTCGCCTGGAAATTATCTGCTTTTATGCAGCATGTTTTAAATGCTCTGAGGGCTTTTCCACTTTAATTATATGTCTTCGGATATGGAGACTCTCTCACAAATGTTTTGAGTATGTCTACCTTGACTATATCACAGGTTATATGAAGATCTAATGAGTCTGTCATTTATTCAGCATATTCCTTTAATAAGTTCAAAGAGTCCTTAGGTTACCTGTATGATGTCAATGACACATTGGTTAGAATTGCCTACGTGAATTCGAACATGATTATGTGTCTGGCATATGTACACTGTACAGTGCATAAAAAAACTTCTTCCAAGAGTTTTCATGGTAAATGCCAAAAGTGTGTCCTAGTATCTTAATCCAAGTTCACCGCACTCGGCTTGGATCTTTTCTGAAATTTGAGCATATTTTGATAAAGTTTTATTAGTGGTGCAAAGATGGGGGTTAACGATACTCATTATGAACAAATCAACAAAATCTCATTAAAATATATTTGGACAAGCCTTAGCTGCCTTGAGTGCATGCATAGATTTACTATTGTGTCTTAGGGATATTTTGATTGCCATCTCTCTTTCCCACCAATATACATCTCTCATTCCATTTGAAAATTTCTCCTTTCAAATGACCCATTTCATTAAAAAAAAAAAAAAGTCGATATTTTAAATCAGAATTTCTGCAATCTTCTAAGGCGCAGATATTTCATACTTTGGATATGTGAATGCCTCAGCAAAAAGGAATAGACTGCTTTGCCATCATCTGTCTTAACCTGCCTCCTATCAATGTGCCTGCAGGTCTGGCTTGGCCATAGAGGATTGTGTGACTCAATCAGCGTGAGCGCGGACGTTCATCTCCATTAACGCATGTCTCTTCTGTCTTCTGGGTCTCGGGCATTGGTGCAGAGGGAGTGCACAGCCACATTCTCAGCGTTTACTTTGCATATGGAGAGGCTCTTATTTTGCAAGATAACACACACGTAAAGATTGGCTTCAACAATAATGCTGTTTCTGGGCCTGTTCTGAATTATCATTCTTACTCTTTATCCTCACATTCATTCATCCCCAAGGCTTTTGTGGTGCAGCATTTGCTGATGTGCTGACATCGATCTGGCTTGTTGAGTCTCTCCCTGTTCCTCTAAGAGAGTGTTATTCCACTCCACGCCTCCCCATGCCACTGCCTCTGCCTGTGACAGTGCCACCCATGCGTGTCCATGGCTCACTCTGCTGCCTCATTCAGCAACCTGCTCAGATGTCACCTCCCCAGGAAGGTCGTCCCTGATCAACCCACCTAAAACAGCATACGCACTCCCCAGTCGCCATCTGACCCCCCGCCCTGCTCGCCAGCGCTCGTCTCCACTAGATATCGCGGTACATAATGCATGTTATAGTTATTGATCGTCTATGTCCTCTGCTGGAATGGGAGCTGCATGGAGGAAGGCACTGTCTCTTTTCTTCGCGGTTTTATCGCATGATCTAGAAGAGTGCTCGGCGTGTAGAGGGCTCTAATTATTATCGTCTGCAGTAAAAGGGATTCGCCAGGGCACTGAACTTCTTCACAGCTCAGTTAATTTCTCTGTTGGAGGATAATATTGTACTTTATGGTCTTTAGTCAGTGATACATTTGGTTGCAATGGTATCGTAGATGCGTAGGCCACGTTAGAGTTGACTCATCGATATGTATCTATTAGAACTGTGCGCCTTTTCCCTTCATTAACAATAAATGAAAATGCTGGATTCCTTTATAACACTGGCCTATAACTCCTGGACTGATAAACCATTAAAACTACTAGCTGGTTCAGTAGTGGTAACCATATAAATTATTAATCATGTGGCATTTCACTCATATTGTCTTGAAGAAATATATAGCAATCATAAACTCTAATGTTTTATATCACACTAAAAGCTCTAACAAACGTATGCTAAGATACATTTCTAGGCTTAATTTTTCCTAAGGAAATGTAAATTTGGTCATCTAGAAACGTTAGGTCTTTTAAATTGGATCTATGACATAAAATGAAAAAAGGGCAGTGCTGAATTATTGATTCAAAATTTAAAAAAATATTTTCACCTTTAACAGATTATTTTTACTGTAATGTGGAATTCAAGTGAGTAAGAATGCATTTTCATGACAAAAATGATTTGTTCTTAGATGGAGTGTCTGGAAGTAATAAAGTCACCTAGTGATATAATTCATTTCCCTAATAAATGAAATATGTATAAAGGACATAACTTTCAATAGTTTGTCAGTTCTCTCTCTCTCTCATCAACCTTGACATTGGTAAATATTTTGATAGCAACATGTAAATGAGAAGAGGTCCCGGCCCTCTCGATGGCTCCATTTTCTTAAAATGATTTTATCTGAAGAAGCTATCGATGAAATCAGCTAATTGAGAAAATTACAGACGCCATCTTGAAAGCTGTGGCTTTCGAGATCAATGTGCTTCTTAAGCACTGAGCGATCGGAGTCCCACGCCATGTCGCCAGTCCAAGCCCGCAACTCTGCGTGCCAGCACAGCCACTGAGGTGTTGTCAGTGTGCATGGAAGCAAGTGACATTTTTCACAGCAGAGACGCAGGGCGAGCCCCAGAGTAACTGTATTCCAGGCAAGCCCATAAACCCTTACAGGGGCTGGATTAAAATTCTGAGCTCGTGGTTTTATGTGCGAACACGTAAGTCACTATTAACCGTGGAGTTGAGTGAATCGTGACCTTGTCAGTTGGCCTGTAACCACCCGCAGCCACAGTACATGCCGAATCACTCCATTTCCCTAAGCGTTGGGAAATCTCCACTTTAAGTGCGGTTTTCATTCCATCCATTTTTGATTTGTTTTGCTATGAGCATTGTTCTCGTTTCAATGAAAAAAGATTTCCAAGGACAAGAAATTGTCCTATAAAAACTCTGTCTTGGGCCTAAACTGGGATTGATTAATCAAGGAAATTGCGTTTCTCTCTCACACAAAAAATTCTTAGAGAATTAGAATACAGAATCTTGGCATTGGGTTCTTTCCCCTTAACCCTTAGCTATAATCATGTTTATCATTTTACGTTCAGCTCTGTTCTCAATTAGAGAGTTTATATCTTTGAAGACACTGAGATGCTTCAGTTTCTAGAGAAAAAAATGTATTCTGTTTTGAGTTATGTGAAACAATCAACATGTTCCCATATCTGCCTCATAAATTCATACGACTAAAATGCATAGGGAAATACTAAAATGTGTTGCCTCATCACAGGTGACAAAAAATTTTACTGTCTTATACTCAGTCTCTAAACCACATTATAGGAATGTTATCATTTTATTTCTTATTCTGAAAAAAAAATAATCTCAGCATTATTAAATGACAAAATAATTCTGTTCTATATTTCAGTCTGCTGGTATTAATTTTAAAAATGTTCTATTTACTAAGATATTTTATTTACTAAAACTTTCACATATTGTTAAAATCGCTGTTCACTGTGGGACAGTGGTACAGTCAGAGTATAATATTTTCGGCAAATATTAGTTATAGAAAATTCTGAGATTGTGCAGTAATTTGCATAAATCCTGTTATTTCAGATGTGACTGTTATTACACAAATGGATCTTGTCCTGGGCTAGTCTCCTCTGCTGAATCATTCCACTCTTGGGTGAGTACCTGATAACAGACATTTGTCTTGGCTAAGGTAGCATGTAAAATTTGTTTAGAATTCGTGCAACAGGATGATCAAGAAATGACAGGTGTCTGTTGCAGAGCATTCACTGTGATTCTTCCTACACCATTGGACTTAGAAAATTTTGGAGAAAATGAGACCCAGGCATTTTTTCTTAATCAGCTTTAATTCATTGCTGTTCGTAAAACTATAATCCTGGCTTTCGGTGAACATACTTTACCGGGGACATCAA
Organism: Pteropus alecto; assembly: GCF_000325575.1. NCBI lineage: Eukaryota > Metazoa > Chordata > Mammalia > Chiroptera > Pteropodidae > Pteropus > Pteropus alecto. The sequence goes on along the minus strand of NW_006440645.1, from coordinate 5,979,522 downwards.
AACGATTATTGCCAGGATGCTTAAACCAGATTCAAAACAAAGTTAGACCCCCTAAGACAGGGATCCCCAACCCCTGAGTGGTCTGTGAGGAACCAGGCCACACAGCAGGAGGTGAGCTGCGGGGGAGCCAGCGAAGCTGCTTCTGCGTTCGCAGCCGCTCCACAGCGCCAGCATCACCGCCTCAGCTCCGCCTCAGATCATCGGGCGTTAGATTCTCATAGGAGCACCGGTCCCTGGTGCCGAACAGGTTGGGGACCGCTGTCCTGAGACCCAGCCGAGTCGAGACTCATTATGCTCTAGGGAAATCCAAGGACTGAAACAGGTAGACGTGCAGTAAAGCGACCTTAAAATATCTGTTCTGGCAATAATCCATACTCACGTTTTTTGAAAGAAAACTATGTCGCCCACCTGGAGTTGAGCTCGCCACAACCTACTGACAAGAAGGGAGTATTCACGATTGGGCATGAAGATAACATAGAAAGGTGAAAATCTAATATCACACTATGAATGCAACATATTTTAAATAAATATTTTAATTCTATTGTTGGCATTTACAAGTAGAAAGCATACAGTATGTTACAAATATCAAAATGTGAAAAATATGAATGTTACATAAGTAACAAATGTAAAAAAAGTATTTTCTTACCTTCCCTGAAAGTAAGAAAATTATTCAGCATAGGAAAATATCAGTATCAAAAACACAGCTTAGGTGTAAAAAAACGGTTTTTTACACGGTATTAAAAAAATGACCTACAAAATGACAAAGTAAGAAGGGTTGAAATTTGACTTTATATAAATTATAAAAACTGGGTACTTGAAGTAAATGTTAAATGGTTGGGGGAAAAAAAAAGTCCAATCGTAGGCTTTGCTTAGGTCAATTCTTTAAAAATTTAAAAAGCATAGAACATTTTTCAATAAATAATTCATTTCTTAAAAGTGTCTCTGAGAAGCGCTGCTGAGCTCATCACTCCACAGTCGGAAGGCGGCAGCATTCCGCGGACAACATGCAATCAATTCTCTTCCCTAGCGGAAGCCTGGTGAGAGTCAGGAGACCATCACTGTTTACCAAAAAAAAAAAAAAATCATAAGTTTTAAAACAATTTTGTAAGAAAGTTTTAAAGTGCTGAACGAAATGACTTAATTTCAGTACCCACTGTCATGTGAAACTTATGCAAATATTCAGACGTTTCTGAGCAACGCTGAGTATGGACTCCACAAGTCTGAGACGTGTTAATAATACTTAGTCTTTCATTCAGGGACAGGCGGGCTCTTTTCTACACTTTACAAGGATCTGGCAACGCAAACGCGACGATAATGATACAATGATACACACCCTGCTGGGAAAGCACAAGTTCATGTCTGCAATGGCAACAGTACGGATCTGAAAAAACACACGTCGGACATCGGTAAAGAAGAAGACGCTTTCCCAGCGCCGCATGCCACGTCACTCGGTACACAATACGATGCATGCAGGGGCGGAAATTCAACCGAGCGCATTTAAATTAGAGAGTCGTTTGTGAGTCGGTTTCAGCAGCATTGTGGTTATTATTTTTTAAAGTTTCCCTCCGACACCCGTCGGTGCCGGCCGGTTCTGCAGAGGAGACCCAGGCCGGCGAGGACGGAGCGAGCGAGCGCCCGCCGGC
>NW_006440645.1:5947609-5976868 GCF_000325575.1 Pteropus alecto | reverse complement strand
TTGGGCGTGTGGCTGCGGAACTGCTTGTAGTGCTGGATGATGTCGGCGTCCGACGGCGCGATGCTGCTGGCGTTGTCGATGTCGTAGTGCTCCGGCTCCTGCTCCGGGGCCGCCAGCGGCGCGCTGGGCACGGCCTCGGGGCCGCGCGGCAGGTCGGCCTCGTCGTAGATCAGGTACGGGTTCTCCCGCTCGATGATGTCCGGCTTCGGGTTGCCCTCCGGCTGCTTCCTCACCGTCAGGTCGTCGGCGAACGGCGGCAGGTGGTCCGGGTCGTCGAAGGCGACGTTCTCGCTGCCCTTCTTCTTCTTCTCCTTCGGCTTCTTGGCCTCCTTGGGGCCCGCGGCCTTCTTGCCCCGGCACTGGTTACAGAGGATCAGGCTCAGGACCAGCAGCGCCAGGACGGTGGCGCAGCTGCCCACGATGGCGGGCACGGCCCACAGCGGCAGCGACAGCTCCTCGGGGCCCTGGCTCGGGACGCACACGTGCCCGCCGGGGCTGCCAGCTTTGCACACCCTCCCCTGGGGGCAGAGGACGCCGAGACAGGCCACCACCGTCTCGCAGGTCCGGCCCGTGTGCGACTCCGGGCAGCTGCACGCGAAGCCGGAGTGCAGGCCGGGCTCGCAGCTGCCCCCGTTCTGGCAGGGGCGCGACGCGCAGTCCCCCGGCGGCACGCACTTGTACGCGTGCCACTGGTTGACACACAGCAGGTCGCCCCAGCACGGGTTGCTGGCGCAGATGTTGGGGCCGCGGCATCCGGTCTTCACCGACGGGTCGGTCTTGGAGATGGAGGCCAGGCTGTGCCTCCCGCTGAAGGGCAGGCTCTGCCCGCCGTACAGCACGGACGCGATGCAGCCGTCGAAACCTGCGGGGCAGAGGGGCAGAGAGGCAGAGAGGCGTCTTACTCAACTTCCCCTTTGTTTCCGTCTGTTTAGTCGATATTGCAAGAATTGCATGTAGAAATAAATTTTAAAAAATACAGAGGAAAAAAATAAAATAGGCCCATAGCTTCAGTCACTAAACCATGCCTTGGACCATGCCTTCTCACTGGACTTACCCCCAGGGACTCGAAAGTCGATTTTTAGGGAGCAAAAGAAAACCTTGGCTCTTACAGCGGTTTGCAGGTCTCACAGTATAACTGTGGCAGTGACATTGCATGAGGTGGGCACGGCAGGGCTCAGGGAAAAAGATCTAAAATGGCTCCTTCCTTACAGGGTGATGATGATGATTTTAAAGCTGAGAAACACTTTATGAGACGTGATGTGCCAGCGTCGCTAATGCTCGGGTCCCAGAGCCCAAGAATGGACCGTGACACTAACCACAAAGCATGATTTACGCGGGCTTGCTTTCCGAAACTCCCAAAGAACTGTCGTCCCCATTCTAAAGTAAGCTAAATACGCACGGACTTGACCTGGACTTTAACTTCTGCGCCCTGTGCCCTAACTCCATCACCCTCCCACGCATTTTTCAGTTTTACTGCCGCGTTGTTCCATTCTAGTGACCTCCCCGTCCCCGATCCACATTTCCTCATGAGCTGTGACACCTCCTGGCTTTGTCTGTGTGACGCAGGCTCCTTCCTTTCTCATTCTCCTCTAAGCCAGCACTAACTCAGCTACCCAAGATGGGGCCCTAGGCTTTTCCCAGGCTACACCCTGGGGTTAGGGTGTCGGATCCATGCTCGGGGCTTCGGTTCCCTGTCGGGCAGTGATCCCTCTGAGCAGCGATGCCTCCGAGCATGTTTCCAGCTGAAGTCCACTCCCGATTCTGCCCCATCTGCGCAAAGGTCTTACTCCAAGGTGTCCCACACCCTAAAATGTCGCAAACCCAAATCGCGCTGTCTCCCAAAGGATGCTGCTTTTTGCACTGTTCTGCAGTTTCCTTTCTCGGTGGCGCTACCCTCGTCCTAGCTGAAAAGTCAGAAACCTCCCTGAATTTTACCAAAATCGCCAACAGTTTGGTTGAGTTTAATTTTTAAAATACTTCTTCCCTATAAAGTTCTTTACATCTCCTCTGCCACCGCACTAGCCAAAACTCACACAGGGTCACTGCAGGGTCTTCCCAGCTAATTCACGCACGTCCACTCCCGTCCTCCTGCAAGGCGTTCTCCGTGCTGGAGCCTGTAGGAGCTTCGCTATTACAGTGTGTCTCATCTGGACACTCCTGTGACTAATTCGTTTTGTTTTTTTGGGAACTTCCCATTGTTCTGAGAATAGGACCAAACCTACAGCCGGTGTGGACGGCCCTGCTTCATTCCCCAACTCCGTCCTTCACCTGCGACATCAGCTTCCCATGTGCTGGGTTCTGCGATCCTGACATAATCCACCTTTTTGGGTTTTTTTAGTTCCTATCAATATAAATTAATTTTTCATCTTCTCTCATCCTTATCTCTTATCTTCATAGTTCAGATTTAACAACAGATGTCCATTTTTCCTGGAAAGTTTCTCTTTCTCCTTTTCTGAGCGGTCTCCTAGAATTCTATATTCTTCCTTCACATCATTAATCATAGCGCAAAATAATAGATTTACTTGGCTACTGATGTGATTAACGTTTGTCTCCCTTATGGGCTGTACGTTCTATGAGGAGAGGGGCTACTCAGCCGGCTGTTGCGCTCCCAGTGCCCAGGACGGGGCTCGGTCACACCTGCTGTGTGAAAGCACAAACGAGTAGGTGAATCAATGCACACGCTGATGCTTGGTGGACAAGGAAAGCATCGAACCGCCATGATCCGAATTAACGCAGCTGGCAGAACAAATGCAGGAGGTGAAAGGAAGCGATGGCCGGTAATTCCTCCCGAGCTTTCTAAGGAGGGCGATGCTGGTCTTCCAACGGCCATGAGAGAGATCATCAGAGACCCAGCTACCTTTAGATGACCACTTTTACCTTCCCTTGGCGACTGCCGAACACAAGCACTTACCTGTTTGAGCATCTCGATGCGCTTGGTTGGGCGGAATTCCTCCAAGGGATATAGTGAGCACCTCGAGGCCACCAAAATCTTGAGTAGGGTGGACGATGTCTCTGTTATAGATTCTGTCGATGGACAGTACTGTGGCTGTTCCATTTTTTCCGATTAGAACAGCATGCCAGTGGCCATCTGCAACATACACTTCAGGAATGTTTCTTTCCACCTTCCCAGCAATTCCTGCATCTGATGTAAAATGGACTTTGCCATTCTTAATCTACAAACATAGTGAAATAATGAGGAATTAAACCACACCATGCTGGAATAAAAGATTTTTAAAAATTAAATAAAACCTTAACATATTGATCAATTTAAAGTACGCAGAATAGCTAAAGAGAATATATTTATCCATCTGCCTCTATGATTTTAGGGATTATTTCAAACATAATAGTTTCAGTAATTCCCAAGGTGTTACACCTAATTTTTCAAGATGCAGAGAATTATTTTCTAGAACACAACTAAGATAATAATGGAATGAATACCCATTTTAAGATAAGTACAAGTTTTTTGTGATTTCCTATTATTTAATGGCAATGGCAAGTCTAAAAAGTTTAGTCAGTTTAATTAATGGCCCACAGTGATCAAAAATGTTAAAACTGCCAGCTTAAAAAAAAAAAAACAATGCTTAGCTAAAAATGAAGCAAAGTTGGAAAAATAAAGACAAAAGTAAATTGTTTTATTTGTCACTTACTACACACTAGAATTTTAGAAAAAATCTTGCCTATCATTCATGTCATTTATTGAGGTAAAAACTCTGATGAATAAAGGGAGAGTTGTTAATAACGAGGTGTCTGGCCAAGTCCTCACTTCGGCTCACTGCCCCGGGTCATCGAAGGGGCACTTGGTGTCTGTTACCTCGCCCAGTGGGATGAACTCCTACTCCAGTCTCCAGCTACCCAGCTTCCCGTATTCTGAGGAGATGCCTTAGAATATAAAATAATTTATGAGGCAGGATGAACATTTGGGTCAGGGAGGGTAATCCCGTCCAACTACCAGACAGAGCTGGTGCCACGGCAGGGGGGCGAAGGGATGGGTCCCTTTTTTTTCCTTCCTCAGATCAAATGCTATTTCTATATGCAACAAACACATCTGGTAAAACTAAAGATCAGATCTTTTTTACTGTGGAAAATATGCCTAACACATTTACATATGTTCTTCATATTGTGATATTTTATTAAAGCGATGTCTCTGGATAATAATATATTTCAGTATCAAACTCAGAGGGCGGGGGGAAGAAAGCTGTAGTTAAATGACAACAACATTTCGTCGAATGGGCAACATCTCATGGCACAGTGAAAACAGCAACTCTTCTTTGGTTATAGGCAGGTTCTTCTGGGAAAGAAGCCTTAGGGAGGGACTTCTCCCAGCTCTGCGTTCCCCTCCTACCTGGTCACAGCCCGTCACCCTTTCATCCGCACAATGCTGATGAGAGAGCTTGTAGAATACACCATAGACAGGACTGATGAGAACGTAAGTTCCCACGGTAACACTTTAAACGTTCTCCTTTTCCTCAGCGATGCTCTACTGGACGCCCGTATTCTTCCTCACTTTCAAAACCCCATGCTCGTGTTTTGGTTTGCTTTATTTATTTGTTCATTTATTTATTTTTTTCATTCTATAGCGATCTGAAGCCCTCATCCCAACCCTGTACAACATACCCAGCCTCACTTAAAAACAAAACCAACCAACCAACCGGAAAACTCAGCACCCAAAACAATAGAATTGATTGGGAGCAGCGAGTCCATCGTCTATTATACAGAACTTGTCATCTTCATAGTTCAGATCACAATATGCCACAAAAGAAGAGACGTGCGGAAGGCTTTACCTGTGGCGTCGGCCCACGAGCACGCGAGCGCGCATCCCTCTTGCTTTCCTGTCTGAAATTCCTCTCCTTGATTTCTTATCTGAACAGACCCTCTCCATTCTGGACATGCTCATCTCTCCTCACACTGCTGTCGCTGCCCACTGCTGACCCTCTCTCCTAGAACCATATAGAACCCCGTCTACTCACCCTTTCATTTTCACAATGTGTGTGTGTGTGTGTGTGTGTGTGCGCGCGAGGAGGGGCGGGGGAGAAAAAGTTGACTGATTCAGAGTATGTTAAAAAAAAAAAAAGAAAGAAAAAAAAGAAACTGTCAGAAAGTGAGCCAAAAGGAAGAAAGAGGGAAAGCAGGACCCCTGGTCACTGATGAGCCGGCTGGTAAGGGACAGCGTGTTTGAGCCAGCTTCCCAGCCCGCAGAAGCGGACCGCGTTCCTGTCATCCAAGTAACTTGCCTGCTCACAACGGCCACTCTCTTCCTTTACTGTCCGTTTAGTTCGCCTTATTCACTGCGTTTGGTCTTTTTTTTTTTTTTTAATCTACTTACTTTACCTGCCAAGCCCCTTGATCTCTGAAAAGCTACTTTTCGAAATTTCATACAAAAGAAAGAAATGTGCATGTTGGTCTGCATTAGTCATTACTTTTATTCATTAGCATTTACTTTTCTAAGTGTTTGCTACCAACGTTAACAAAATCAGAAGTTGAATGCTGCCACGCTGTTGGAAATGCAGGAACTTACGGCGACAAAAATGGATCCTGACATTCATCTTCTTCCTTAAGGAAGGAAAAATTCTGTCTCTGATTTCTTCAACCACATTGCATTTTGTATCTCTTGGCTTACAGAAATACTGTCCAGAAATATTTCATATGTCATTTAAATGGCACGAGGACTTGGAAGCAGCCTAACAGACACTGCACAGACCTCACTGTCAGAGCCTCTCAATGCGTATAAAATATGTTCCTTGTAGACAATGAAGGTCTACTTCTCTCTTTATGCCTTTATTTTCTTGGCTTCTAAGACACTTTTTGATGAGAATTATAAACACCGACTAATAACAGTATACGACGGTTTATGTGCTGTCTTTGCAGCTGCTTTACTAACTCTGGAACGGGGCCCTCTGCTTCCACAGTGGAGCTACAGTCATAAGCCGACGATGCTCTCCAGCACTGGGCTCAGGCAGCGTTTCCCAAGCTGAGCACTACTCGCATTGTGGACTGTAACTCCCTTTCCGCGGGTGCTTCTGCTGTGCACCGCAGGGTGGTTAGCGACAGACCTGTAGGGACCGGTGGTCCCTCCCTCCACACCGAGCCCTGACAATAAAACAATGTCTCCAGACATTGCCAAATGTCCTGGCAGGGTAAAGTCACCCCCAGTTGGAGGTTATAATATGAGAATTTTAAAAAGATTTTTTTTTACTACTTATTAAAGATAAGGACATGAAATACAACCAGAGTTGGCTTAGATAGAGAGAAATTTTGAGAATAAGCAGGCTGAAGTTTAGAGGTGAACATCTGTTTTTATTTTTAGTATTAGAAGCGAATTAAATCTAGCAATTTTCTATGTATATTACATTTTTCTTTATTAACTAAAGTGTTAGTAATTGTGAAAGTATTGACTTATAGGCAAAAAAAATAAGGAAATCTAGATTTGTTTTCTTAAGAATTTACCGAAATTTGTATAAAATGATGAGTTGAATTATAATATACAAAATAATATTGAAAGCAGTCAGTATAAAGAAAGAAAATGATGATCTAAGAGCTGAGGTCTTATTTGTTGGAAAGAAAGCCAAATAATAGTCTTAGAAATTAAAAAGCTATTAAGAACTAATGAAAAATGTGGATCTAATGAAATTATTCACTAGTTTAGCATCTCGTGTACGGTCAAGAAAAAAAATTATGTAAAGCCTAATGATAAACCAATCCATTGTTCTCATGAGCTATGATGTTTAAAAATTATGTATTTAGAAATTATTTGGAGAATTTAGCTGTAATTTTACCTACAATAATTCCAAAGATACTTAATTTCACAGTGTTTACCTGTGATAGTTAAGACCATTGTGCTCCAAACTAAATAAAGCCAGATAATTTCAAAATGTTTTTCCTTATTTTAGTCCTGCCAGTTAATATATACGCGGTGTTTGAAATAATTCTTGGAGAAAATGTTTTTTCCATTTCGAAGACACATTATATTTTTGTTTTACTTTGTTTAAAAGTAGGGGGACGAGCAATATAAGTTTTTATCAGACAAAATGGATCACGACAAATTCTTTCTATGCTGGCCTACCTAGCTGTGGTCTAAACCAAGAAAAAAAAGTGTTTAGAAACCAAACCATTCAGACCTTGTTCGTCTGGCCAATGCCCGGGAAATAGTTAGGATGAGATGATATTGGAATCGTGCCCAGCATTAGTCGGAACTCAAATGGATTGTAAAACACACGGGGAGAAGCTGGGGGAGGAGCGATTCGGACCGTGACGCAGCAGGCGGTCTGGCCGAATGACGTCACCGCGCACTTGGATAGCTCACCTTCACAGTAGTGTAATTGCTGCTTTCTTGGATATGGATTAAAACGCCGTTCTCGCTTCTCGTCCTGAATTTTACTTCCAGACTGTTCACGCCAAAAGGCTCCGACGTGGCCCCTCGTATGCTCTGCCTTAGCAAATACTCCCGCTTCTCATTCTGGCTCATGTGGTAGTCCAGGCGCCCTTGGCCTTCCAGCGACAAGGCAGTGTCAGGGGTGATGGCTGCAAGCCGACCCGGGAGGGGGGAGGGAAACGCATCCGTTATTCCTTAAAGTGTCCACAGGTGACAAACAGTATAAAAAGAGACCTTAAAACTACTGAGGTTTTGCAAATAATGTCCCCCAATCCTCCTCTTGAAAAACAAATTTCCACTTGTGAATTACTGTATGAGTTGATTTCAAATACTTAAATCCATATCAGAACCGTAAACTCTAAAACATTTAAAAACGGGCATTAATCATTTGGGAAACAGTCATTAAATATCTGGTACTTGATATAAAATATGAATACCTGAAAAGACAGCCACCTTTAAAATGTCTGGAAGCAGTATTTGTTTATGATTTTCACTGTTTCCAAAATTCATAAATGAATGCTTTCATAGTTAAAATTATTTCTAATCTTTAAAGTCTAGCGCATTAGAAATTTGAAAAAGTGAACAATCTAATATTTGTAACTAACTTTATGATTAGTAATAATCATGTACAATTTAATTCATCATCACATATGATTACAATTGATCATAACGCGATAAAATGTCCACACTACTGAAGTACGGAAGTTTGCTGTAGCAAACTACCTAAAGAAGAGACACAAAGAAATGAGCTCAAGAGAGCGTCAGCACCAGATGGCACACTTTGAAAAGGAAAATTTTATTGTATGTGAATCGTACCTGTTTTCTTTAAAGACATTTCTCAAGCCAATGAGTCATTTCATATTCCAGGTGTAACTGTTACTTTAAAAAAAAAAATCATACGACAAGGTGCTTTTCCCGTTTTGATTTTATCCTAAACACAATTCTACCTCTGCTCCTAACGTCTTTCTTGGTAAAGTGTATCCTTAATTTAATCATGAGTTTATTCATTCTCATGTTATAATAGAATCAAATGCCTCTTTCGAAAGTAGTCAGTTAAGTGCAGTGATTTAAGGAGTAACCGCTTATTTGAAAGTGAAGCAATTTTTATCACAGAGACCCCATTAGGGTTAGGTAGTTGAATATACAGCTTGAAATTAGAGAACACCATGCTCTAATGAAGGCTCAGACACCATTAGTGCCTTATTAACAACAACATCAGGGTTTATAAACAAGTAACCAATAAAAGAATTTAAAAAGTAACATCCAAAACCAATTCTGTTAATTGCAAATTAAGATTCAAGTACCATCTTAAATGTAAAAGATTATAATTCAATTGTATAATGTTTTGAGCTCCATACTCAGTAATTTATTATTTATACTTCTCTAACAAATACAAAATATTCACCAGAGAAGGAACCTCTAAATGTAGATAATATTAAGCCAAAGCCTGAATATAGCCCCTGGCCTTGTAAACTGCCTAGTATGCCTATAGGTAAACCAAAAATAAATGATATATTTATATAGTGGAAATCAATGATTTATTTAGTAAATAATTCTAACAGGGTGTCACTCTTCCCCAGGTTAAAAAATGAATTTAAAAATGTCACTATATTTTCCAATTATTGTCTATTTGATATTTTCAGTGAAAACATAATTCAATTACATATTTAGGTGCATATATTTATACTTTTCACGGTTAATATAGCTTCCAGTGGAAGATGAAACGGCTTGCATACATTTTTCGCAGTATTTCCCAGTCAGTCCTTCTTTGCAGTGACACTGCTGCCATGACCAGTGGTCTGTACACGTGCCACCGTGCTGGCAGGGGCTGCGGGTGCAAGCGCCTTCTAGTCTAGGGCACCTAAAATAAAATCACAGCAAAGACTCATAAAGCACAAAAAAAGGTGTGGGGGGAATTTGTTAAATATAAATGCTTATTAGCCCGTTTAGTTTCTGCAAATTGGTTAGTCTAAATGTTTAGCTGAGCAGGTGGGTCACTGAATCACCACTGCCTGAGGGAGGGCCATCGTGGAAGGGGGGCCAGGGGTTCGGTTTTAGACTCGGGTTTGCGGTATTTGTCAGGAGTACACACGGGACCGTGAGTAGGCCGGTGGACCGAGGGTCTAACGTTCAGAGGAGAGATGCCAAGCTGACAACCATTTAAGAGTCACCAGCTTTAGAGATAGTTAAAACCAAGGACTATAAAAGTGACTTAAAGAATGAATATAGATACAGAGGAGGGAGGCCGAGGAGGTGAGAGGCAGAATCGGAGGAGAGAGCCAGGAGGGACCCGCGTGCTGGTGGACAAAGTGATTTTGGGGGAGGGAGTGATGAACTGTTCCTGGCAATGCTGAAGTTTGAGTAAGATGAACGCTAACCACTGATTTCTTCAAAACAGAGGTGGTTGGTCGCTTTGACAAAGAACAACTTTTCAAAGAAAAAAGAGAATTAACTTGGTAGCTAAGAGGAAAATGGGAGAGGTATATACATATATTTATTTATTTTCAGTAAAAGCGGGGGAATAACAGCATGGATTGGAATGAGACAAGAACCACGAGAAGGCTGGAGCGCCGTTTCTGGGAGGTTTGGGGATGGGCTCGATGGCCTGAAAAGGGCTCGGCCTTTGTGGGAGGAGGGCGAGCTCGCTCATTACGAGGGGCACAGTTTTAGAGCGGGGTGCGTGAGCAGATGAGGGGCACAGGTTTAGAGCGGGGTGCGTGAGCAGATGAGGAGGGATGAGCTCTGAGGAGCCGTCTCTTGATGGCTTCCATTTTCAGAGCAAGTTAGGAAGCAAATTCATTAGCCGAGAAAGGATACAGGAGGTGATGTTCGCAGGCTGTGGGAAGAGGCGACCTGAGCTAGTCACTGAGGAGTGGGGACATGATTAAACCAGGGGAATGTAATATATTGCCTGGCAATATCATGGCTGCACTGGAGGTTAGGGATCATCAATTTAAAGAGACTGCGAATTCCTCAAGAGCAAGGATCTGCCTTGTCCATGTATTTGCATCTAGCACCGGGCCAACTGACCAACGCTCACGATTCAGCTTTGCTACTCACTAGCTGGCTGACTTTGGGCAAGTTTCTTAAACTCTGAGTAACTCAGTTACCTCATCTATAAAATGAAAATAATAGTATCTATCTCGTGAAATGGCTATAAAGTTTAAACAGACTAATACAGTAAAATACTACGAACAGTGTCTGGTCCATAGTAAGGTATCAATAAATGTTAGTCCCTGTAGACACTGGATAAATCTGAAATTAAAGAAAAAAAAGAAAAAGAAAAGAAAACTTCAAATTCGGGAGCCTTGAAATAGTTGGTCTTTAAATCTTATACATTATGCCAGAATATTTAAAGACCATGACCTCCGTCATATCAAAAAAATAAGACACGGTTAGGAATAAACCCAAACTTATTAATTATAATAAGGTGAAATGTTTCCGGTGAAGCTCCAGTCTTGAATTTAGAATCTTTTATGACAAAAAGTGATGAAAAAATTAGATAAAAATTCTCACTTCAAGAGAATTCTATCTCAATTTACAAATTTTCTAAGAACTTGTGAAATATATGCTTCACGTGAAGCATAATATAAGAGAAATTAATGTAAGACTATTCCTTATAAGATGGTGTATATAGAATAGTCTCCATGGCCATGCCACCCTAAACAAGTAGTACTTGGATGGGAGACCACCTAGGAAGACCAGGTGCTGTAGGTGTACAAAATAAAAAAAGTAAGGGCTGGTGAGCTGACAAGGTCCTTACAATCTGTGAGGTCAACCAAGGGTTGCCTCGCCTAAAAAAAAAAAAAAAAAAAAAAGAATAAGCAAATTATGTATATGTACTACCATTATAATCTTTCTGAAAAGTAATTCGACAATACATATGACTTAGATCTCTATGTTTTGATCTAAAAAGATATTCATAACATATTTAAAAGTAAAAATGTCACTATTTCAAAAATATTTGTGTGAACATTGAAAAAAGATACAGAATGATGCACGTCCAGGCATTTACAATGGTCAGCAATGAGCTCTGTGTTTTTCTGTGCTCTGTGGTTAATTATAACGTGATAGTACTATATTATAATAAACCAATAAAATAAGGGTAAATGCCAAGTTGCATTAAAATACTTAAGTCACAAACATTAGGAAGTATTCACAGCTTTTTGCCTTTGTAATTTTCTTTCCAGAAATCTCAAGCAAGAAAATAATGTGAGCAGATATTTTTGTGACTGTTTATTAATCACAGGGTTAATGATATATTAGTGATACCGGAAGTACTAAAGTATACGAGCATAGTTAAAACAGCACATCTGTATTATGGAATACTAGGCAGTCATGGATGTCACAATGACCTAAGAGTGTCTATGGGTAGTTAGTTTATAGGCTACTTGATATTTTTCTGAATTTTCCAAATTTTCAATACAAATTAGAATAACTTTTTAAATAAAATGTTATTTTCACAATTCCTAAATCATTGCTGGAAACCTAACCAATAACTAAATAGGAAAAAAAAACAAAACAAAAAAACTACTTTATAGCTTACAATTAATCAAATTATTACTTGTTAAAGATGTATCAAGATTTGGGAAATGTATATATTTATATGAAAACTATTTAATTTCAAGTATATATTATCGCTAACACTTATGTATCATACTGGGATAGGTTTCTTCCTACGTGATTACCTATTTAACTCTTATCATCTTTACAGCACTCTGCAAGGTAGAGTACATACACATATACATATATTGTCTTAAAACTCTGGAAAATAAGAATTAACTTTCTAATCGAACATTACATTTTAGGCCAAAATTTCACAGCTATAAATAAATATTCAAAATTCAAAACAATGTAAACCATTTGGTATTTTTAGGGCTTTGGGCACAATAATTTCATCTCTTGATGCTCAATTATCATACATGTTTTGCGTTTTCTTTGAAAGCGTAGGAAATAAAATTGCCATACATGTCTAGGATGCCTTGTGCTGCCAAGGCCTGGCTGGGTTCCAGAGGCCTTCCATTGACTGCGAACTCCATTATGCACCCGACGAAATCATGGCTTTCCACGTGTCCCCTCCTCCGAAGGACTGGTTCTAGAGATCTGATGCCTCCAACTGTGACTCGATTTGGCTGAACATCAAGAGTCCTCCATTGAAAAAAAAAAAAGCGTATTAGTTCCGACACGAGAGATTTCGGCAGAATGCTTTGTTTAATAAAGAGTGAAGATCATTTTTTCTGGCATGTGTGATAACATGGTGAATTTGAGTGACAACATTACCTGTTAATGCATGTCCACCAAAGAGGATTATTAGGTTTTTAAGGTATAAAAATAATAAAACTTATGCCAAAGATATTTTCAGTTCGTCAGATGGGACTTATAAAACAATGCTGAATTAGCAAGAAGGAGCGCACTGTCAGAAAAAAGATAAAATTCAGCAGAAGTAATGAGCACTCTAATATTAACGTCAGATTACATTTTTCCTTCATTACAGAGATAAGGAATACTAATAAATTAATTAATGCAATGGATTATGCGTGACTATTTTTGTTTGTTATTATTTCTATTAAAATCACCTATGTTTTACGAGGGATAATGCTGTGTCTCAGTTTGAGGTGCTATTGAAAAATATCTGTCATAATTTTCACATGCAACATTTAGAGAATGTGTCTAAAAGGGGTAGGGTCCTTATTCTGATCTTGCAGGACCCGGGTCTCATGCGATTATTTCACAAGGCTTCTCTGACATGAGTCTATGTTAGTCTTTCCTTTCTCGAGCGTTATTCTCATCTCTACCACTTCGTTTCATACCTTTTATTGCATATTTTGTACACAACTTATTAACTTTTTGTTTTACAGTACAAAAACCCCTTGGGAGAGAATAAGATACTTTAAACTTATACATAATACTTAGCAGAATACAATTACTTTCAATGTACAATTTCCTTTTTAACGTCAAGCATTGATGATGATCAAACTAATATTTTACTTACCAGTCATCTGAAACCGCCACATTACTGACAGTGCAATATCCCGGTTCTTGGTTCTCAGGACAAGAGTCCACCGTCAAGGAAGCCGCCTGCGGGCCGAGAGGAGGAACGTTCACCCTGGGCTCTACTGTCCCCGTGTCAGCCAACGCTGCCCAGGGCTTGTTTCTATGTGGACGTGCTCTCGAAGTTGTGATAAGCTTTTGATTTAGTATATGATAATAAATACAAAATTAAATTGTGGACACGTGTTTCTTTGGTATGTTGAAAACTAAAACTGTGAAATAATTCCATGTGAGGGGTGGGAGGGTGCTTTGAAAAGCCTTCTCCAACTCCCCTGCTTTACAGATGAAAGAATAAAAGTGTCATTAACATATCTTTGGATATCATACTGTAGGTCTGAGACAGCTTCCTGGGTTTACAATCTTAATAAGCCTGCTTATTCTACGATCCAGCTAGTCTAACAAGTGAAAAAGAAAAAAAAAAAACCACTGGATTTCTGATTTTCAAATGTCTTTCCCAATAATATATCATGCATAGATGCAAAAGGATTCTGAAAGTACAACATAAATATACTATTACAACAACCTATGAAGATCATAATACCTCCATTAAAGATAAAATTTGAGATGATGTAAAGAAATCAATTAGATGCTATTTTCATTTATAAGAAACATTTATAAATAGCATACTACAACATAGCTATGTATAATCAGAATGTATTATCATATATTCTTATACAGTAGAAACTCTCCCAATATTTAAATCACAACAGTAGTTGTTTTTATATCCTAAGAGATATATTACCCCGAGACAAAAGTTTTCTTCTAGTAGAATATATGAATACTCTACGTGATCAATAAACAAAGTCAGCAAGTTATGGTCATTAGATCCAAGAATATGACAGAAGGCAGAGCCTCTGTGTCGGGCAGTGGCCACTGGGGTTAGCTGTGGTCCAGTTTAAGACCAAGATCGTTGCACATCGATGTTATTCTGAGCCCTACAATGACGATATGATGCCCCTTTCTGCTCCCCAAGCTGCTGTAAGTTCTACAAATGATAAATCTTAGCATATTTTCGTTGGTGAAATTATAAGGATGATATTCAGAATGTGGCATTTCAGTACCTGGCCAGCGACTCACAGGAAGCGGCCTAACCTAAAAAGCAGGGGGACTGAGGGTGTCTCCCAGGGCAGACAACGAAGGTTCTGCCGAACACTGTTGGAACACCAGCGAACGGGGCCGCTCCAACTCCGTCCACTTGTACATCAATGTCAACAGTCGACCCCTTGCAGTGCAGATCTGCATGTGACTTGTGACTCCCCCAAAACTTAAGCTGTCACTCAGTATCCACGTGGGATCAGTTTCAGGGCCCCCTGAGGACACCACAATCGGCAGGAGCTCCCAGTATAAACGGCATAGAACGGCATGCCCCGTCTACATGGACCCCCATCCCGGGTCAGAAGCACCGTGGGTGTTTACTGAGGAAATCCGCATACAGGTGGCCCCCACGCAGTTCAAACCCATGTTGCTCAAGGGCCAGCTGGGCTACTAAAGTATTAATTTATAAGGATGTCATTCCAGGTTAACTTTAATAAAAACAAAGCAAACGTGAGAAACATAGCAAGTTGACCAAAATTACCTCTTACTCACATGAAAAGGCATTTATCTGGTTTTCTGTCTTCCTGAATCAGGTCACTTCCATTATGTACGGAAATTATTCATTTCCTTAATATCCTATTTCTATCAGTAGCGCATGATTTTGAGGGATTGTCAATAAAATATGTATATTTAGATGGGAGATTTATAAAAGTGCATATCTTAAATATCTCACATTTCAGAAATAGTGAAGGGGATCATTTGTAGTCACTGTACATCAGATATTACTGGCTAAAATATTTTTAAAATATTTCTATCAATTATTATAACTTACAATGGTTATAATTATTATAGCTTATAATGATTATAAGCTCCATACACAGAACTCTTATGCGCCATGCAAATTTTTTCTTGCCACCTTCTCAAGGAAATTATAATAAATACTGACATCTTTAGGAAACATCTACACTCCGCATTTAGTTGACTCTTTCAATAGCTAATAATTTTTTTCTAGTCATCTATAAAATTGAGCGACATTCAATCTCAAAAGCAGTATTGGGTTTTCATGATACAACGTGCGTGGCTTGACTATTTGATTTAAGCAGAATTCCCTTTAATTTATTTCTAAAGTAAACGTTAACACATCTCTCTCTGTGTATACTATGCGAAGTATCCATCCATTCTAGAGATTCCTAAAGCGATCATGGAGTGTCACATAAATATTTATGAATGCCTCAACTAGAAAAAACAGCTGAGAGCACAGTATCTTATTTTAGTCAATCTTAATATTTAACGTAGTTTTCTAATTTTCTAAAACCCTGGTGATACAACTCAAAGAACAGATACCTGAGGGCGAGTTTTACTTAAATAGTAGCTCGTGCAGTTTAATCTTCAGAGTTGAATGCACCTTCTTTTACTGTTGAATTTTTCTACGGGTACAGCTGTAAACTGAGATGTTTCTATCCTCTCTACAATGATTCAAAGCTGAGAAGTTAATGAATTTGCCAGTTTCCAACAAAATCCTTTTGAACTGTAGAGAACAGATTCAAAACCCAGTCGGGACCTTATTTTAGATGTTTTCTGAAACTGGGAGACACTTTCCCTCTGACGGAATAATGCCGAGGAGTTTTCCCCATTTGCTGTGACTCAAACCTGATGCCTGGGGCCACATACTACGAATTATTTTCTGTCCTCGGGCATGCCTCATGCCACCTCTCTTTGCTCTCCCTCTTGCTCCCAAGCCTTGTTGAATGGTCAGGAATTTTAGAGGGACCTTGTATGTCAGCAGGTAAAATCGCCTACTCCCCGTAAGAGTCCGCTGACGACATCTTAGCCATCCAGTTATCTTACACACGCTCAGAGAACGGGGCTGAGGTGGTACCACCTGTCCCCCGTGAAGGTCACCTGTTAGCATGAGGAAACCACTGTGAAAATGTCCGTCTGACACCTTCTTCATGGTGGTGAGTTTATATGTACCGCTGCCTAAATTATAAGAGAATCTTAGTCTTTCTTCAGCAATTTCAAGGGCCAGAAATTCAGCCCGGTCCCCCGTCTGGTTGTCATAATTGTAAAGCAATAAAGCATGGCTTTTAATAGTTGCAAATTTGACATAAATATAGTTGTTATTGGGATCCAAGCTGGGAAATTCCATGTACGATAACTCCTCAAATCCATAACTGTTCAACTCGCAGTGTTTTCCAAAGACACCTGCAGATGGGAAAATCGACAAACTGACACATCAAACTCCAGTGATGTTTTACTAAATGACTTAAAGATATTTTTAAGTTACAATAATGAGTCACACTTAAAAGAACACTTTTAATTATTCTCAAAGAATACCATCTAAATTAAATTGAAATAGAATAAATTGACGATCTTAAGAATATGTAACAAAAATGATAAACTGATGCAATTGTTTTTTGGGGGCCAATTAGGGAACATATCTAAGAATACTCCATTTCCACAAATTAGAATTAGTGGAATGGCATATGTGTCAAAAGATTTCTTTCCTGGACACCTTTCAAAATTAGTCTGTCAATCTTTTTAAAGTTTTAATTTTCTCTAATTTTCAAACAAGATACTTCCTTCGTAATACATAATTCTTAAAAACAATTTTAATTCAATTGAAGATAGTAAATTTTGTTTTGACTTAAAAAAAAAAATCAGTCCCTGTACTCATGCTATTTTCAAGGGTCACAAAATCAGGGAAGGAAATAACTGTCTTAGTTTTTATCTCTTTCTTGGTTCATGCCCACTTTGGGCATGATTTATACCAGGCTACTTGGAAGTAGTGTTCTGTTTTTCCAAAATCCAGCATTCCCACTTGTTTGTGCTGGTTCTTTTTCAAACTTGAAAAATGAGTTTTATTGATGTTATAGCGCTACGCCAAAATTCTTTTCCCACAAATATTAGTAGACTGTAGCAAATGATTGGAAAATTAACCCATGCCAATACATCATAACTCTTATTAACTTGCAGAGGCTTCATTCCTTAATTTTGGCTGCACATCCCTTGTAAATGCGTTACATTTAGAGTCAGGAAATTGTTCAGCCAGAAGAACCAATGCCATCATTTTACAGAATATGTAAAACTTGCCCAAGGCCACAGAACTATGGGGATGGAGCCAGTATTTGAGGCCAGATCAACTAATTGTCTAGCTGTTTGGCTACGCCACGTTTTATATCCAAATGTTCTTTAAGTTGAAATGGCCTAGAAGCTGGTATAAAAGCGTGGGTATTATCTTTTCTTTTTCTGTCAAGGCTGAGATACTATTCACTGTAAATATGTAGAAATATATATAATTTATGTTTAATCATTAACTGAAGTTAAAGAAAAGGCAAAGGAATTAATGGAATCATATATGTTATATGTCATACATTACATATGGCATACATTTATATACATTATAAATGTATCTTATCATATAGTATTTCAACTTATCTATCTTATATTTATATGCAACACAAATGTTAAAGTTATTTATATCATATATTTATTATATGATATATACCTTACTTATATATGCAGAAAGAGTAGCCAAAGGTAAAAATAAAGTACACAAATGAAATACGTAGGTAGATGACTGAAGAAGTATGTGCTATGTGTCCCAGAAGGTGTCTTCTGATTACATTTTCATAAACCTATGAAAGTTTGCCTGAAATTGAATATACATCTATGTGGAAAGTATACAGACCCTGGAAAGATGTTCTACATTTTTATTCAAGTTGACACTGTTTTAAAACATGAAAATACTTCTTTATGAAATACTTTTTTTCTTTTTAAGGAGTTGTGTTATTGTTCTTAGAGAAAGATAGATGTTTGTTTTTTGAAATACAATAATAAAATTTAATGAGGATTTAAAATCTGCTTTCCACATAAAATGCCATGAAATAAACTTATATAAAAGTCAAGAAATATTAAAATTACTCTAAATATTAAAATTACTCTACCCAAAAGGACATTTTGTGTGTATATGCATATATGAAGTTATATGCAGGCTCTTTCTAAAGTCATAAGCACTTTGCTTTCGTTCTAAACTATAACCTAAAAAAAAAGAATCTAAAACTCTAAAAAAAATTTCTAAATCTAAAAGCAAATCTTTCACTGATGAGAAGGTAAACAGTGCAACTTTTTTTCTACCTTTGCAATTATAGTTAAGATGTTTTATAGGACGCGTGGGTAACTCCCTCCAGCTATATGTTCTTTGGAATCCCATCTGCCATTTTATTTGTATGTTTCACCCAACATTCGATTTAAAAAGGGAAGTTACTTTTTCCTTCTAATTCTCTCTGGTCTCAAATCATATATTGTTGTTTCAAAATTTTTGTTTTGTTTTGTTTTGTTTTATAAGTGCTTCTGTTAGTGTCTGACAGTGTCTAATTTAAATAATCTTTTTTGTCTTTGCTACTGGAAGGAACAGGGAGAGAAATCTGCACTGCCGGCGATGCCCGATCCGTCTCTATGTTAATGCGTGTTGTTGTGCTAGTTCCTTTCCCTGAAGAGCTCTGGTCGGGTGACAAGGTCCATTTGGACCCCAAAACTCTTCCGCCCAACAGGCAATGACTGCTGGAACAGCGACACGGCAGCGACAATTTGTTCCGATTTAGTATCGATTATCGTAAATCCTCCTGTGTGTGAGTGGAATGCAAAGGAATCTAAAAATGTGAACCACCTTTGTTCGGTCCCCTGAAAATCATGTTCCACTTTCCATTCCAATCCCCGTTATCTTGCATTCCAGAACACAAGTGAAACCATGAAACCTGACCGTGGTTACGTGCGGAAAGCAGCGCCCCTTAGGGCTGTAAGGTAATGATGGCAGAAGGAAGTTTGAGGCCATCTAAGGCTGTGGCCATTCTGACCTCGGTCTGCCTTTCATTCACTGTGTCATGAGCATGACTGGTGAGAATGTCAAATACATTTTAAGAAGGAGGGGCACTGTGAACGTCGTACTGGCCTAAAAATAAAGTTGTGTCCTGGTCACTAAATCCATGTCATCCTGGGGCAGTTTTCTTTTGTTGTCGTTTTTTGACTTTAGACAAACTCACAGTGTCCGGGCCTCGGAACCATGGCAAAAATGCATGGCTCACAATGAGATATTTGTATATTCTGTTTTTCTTTATCATTCTATTGATGTGGTTTATAAAACAGAAGTAGATAGAGTCACAGACTTATTTGAAAATAACAGCTTATTTTACCGGTTACTAGAAACCTCAGATTCTTTTTAAGTTCTATTCTCTACTCTACATTAAGATTCACTTTTCTGGTCCACAGTGATATGTCCAAGGAAAGACCAGAAAGATACCCTTCTCCTCCTCTGCCTACGGAGAAGGACAGGGTCTCCACCTACTGCAGGACACACGGATGTGAGTGCTGTGGTGAAGCCTGAGTCAGCCTTTAAATTAATAGAATGATCACAAACCTATGACATAAACCAAGTTACAGTGAAAGATTCCTCCCGGCTTTCTTCATCATACTTGGCCGTCTCAGTGCTGGCAACCCCTGAGTGACACCTGAGAGGAATCTTTTAGTTCGCTCCACTATGTTGAATAAAATCGTATGTGTACAAAAAAATTCTCACAACTTTCTTCCTCAAGAAAACACGTCAGTCTGAATTGTGATTAGTTATGTTGATACTGTCTTCAAAAGCCTATCATGAAAACCGCGTGGTCAGTTACTAAATCTTTCTAATATAAGTGGCTGAATTAATGTAAGAAACAAAAGCAAAACAAAACAAAAATCATTTTGACTGATTATTTTTTAAAGATTTGAAAGAGAGAATGATGTCAAATAGTGTCTGAGATTTTTTATTTGACAGGCTCTAGGGTAAAAGGAAGGCATCCATGAATATCCGAGGGTAAATATCCCGAGGACACAACACAAATTCAATTATCTTGAGTTGATTATTTTTCTAGTAATGATCAAAGCTATATGTTCAACGGGATTTCCATAATTAACTTGTAAGAATATTAAATCTTTGAGATTTTGTTTTGCTAAACTCTCACGTGTGAAACATCTAGTATCATTTTAATCACTCGAGGCACAGTGAAGCTACAACGGCTAATCTGTGTGCCAAACAGTTTGATGTTTCACAAGAACGTCTGAGCTGTACTCACCAAACGGGCAGTGACAGTAGTAAGGCTCCACGCCACTCTGGCAGGACCCGCCGTTAAAGCAGGGGTTGCATTCACAGTAATCGACTGAAGACTCACACATTTTCCCTGAAAAGTAGTAAGCTCAATTTTAAAAATCTTATGCATAAATATATTAACGCCATCGCTGCATAACCATATATAGAAACCTATCCTGAGAGATTATATCTCGAAAAAAAGAAATACGAGACCATTTTACTTGACATGAGGAAAACAGAATATTGTCATTTTAATGTTTAGAAAATAATTTACATATCCATCTTGAAAGGAACGACCGTTTTCAGGGAAATCACAAGTGGTGACTATATTTAAATGTTTTCACTAAATCTATCTTCTCTTTTCCATGTCACTTCATTTACTGCATTTCATAACTGGAGAGTTGAAACTTTTAAAGTAGAATTTTCAATGTAGAGATTTCCTTGACTCGGATGTTTTTAAAGGTAAGAATCAACGTCATGTAGCTTAACTGTAAAACTACGATCTTTTCACTCTCAAAAAATACCCCTTAATGTGTACACACATACTGGCTGTAAAGCAGAATAACACATAAGAAAATACATCAAACACATTTTCAAATACTGACCAAGGTTTATTCTCAACTATGGATTATGTACACTTCGTCCTTTATCTGCAATAATAAGATCTAACCAGCATAGTTTTCAGTCTATAAAGATTTTTCTCATACATCATCTTGGTTAAGTTAAATCGACTAATACTGACCAAATGCCTGTTATGAACCAGGCATTTTAGGAGGTCAGGATATGACAGGCAAGAAAGCAGGCAAGTGTCTTAACACGGCGTTTCCACTTTAATGATGCACTCAACAGGAAACACATTTCACGGATGAAGGAGAAGAGGCCGTTGGACGCTAATATCTGGCTTAAGAAATTATAAAACTATGGCACAGACCAATGTAGACCACAGCCAGGTGTCACAAAGTTATAACTTAATAGTTAATCACTTGGTAGGCAAAATTTTGTTGCTGTTAATGGTGTTTTTTTTTTCTTATATAAACTTAAATGTGTTTTAATACCGGTTAATTACTATTCAATAAAGTAACATAATTATTATTATTATCAGATATGTATTATATATAATTATGGGAATAATCTGATTCTGAGAAACACTGTGAAGTCAGCAAGTTCTTATTGTCCATCCATTGACAGGAGGACTTAATTATTTATTTCATTAATAATTAAGAGTCTGGTTTTGTAAAGCTATTTTCTACTTCCTGGCATGATTGCACTAATACTTTTATAAAATGTCTTATGAAAACATGTACATTTCATGTGCACGACTAGACTTCATGTTAAGCGTAGATAAACCATAGCATCATAACTATGCTTAGAACATAGTCAAAATTTTTGTTTAATTTAGTTCTGTTTTTGTGGCTTGATTATGTAGCCACGATTGTTCTGGTTTGAAATCATGAGTGTGAGTCAGCCCTCATGACACCGCTAACAAACATGCTTCTCTACATCACTGGGTTATAAACACAACATTTTTTCCTTTATAAATAAAACTGGGAACCTTCGTACAAGGGAAAAGCTAACGATTTCAGATTACTTTTCTATCCTAAGGGGAAACAATGAAATAAACAAGTTACCAGTCTAAAGGCACGGAAATTACGTTTCAAGGATTGTACCCATGCGTTACGTTTGACAAACAGGCAGGACTTTACAGAAACCCTGTGCAAAATCAGCCCCGAGAGGTGCTGTGTCATAGGAGAACCCTCTCATAGGATGCCTTCCAGCTGGATTTGTGACAGATTTTTCTAAAGAAGGGTTTTTGTTTTTGTTTTTTTCTTAATAGAATATCAGTGTTGCCCAATAGAGAATAAATAAGACCTACTGGCTATACTTCTGATTATTTATTTGCCATGAGGAAAAGTCACGACTTACATCTACAATTTTTTTTCCACTGCAAGAGCAATCATAATAGCCCCACATACTACTGGACCAAGTAAGGTTTCATTTTCTGTTTTTGAAAATTTCTTTTAGAGTTGTGTTGAAAGTAGCATGTATTAAATTCATAGATTATTATACTTTATAGATATTGTCAGTGAAACTTTTAAATTGCGAAAACACGTGAGTGGGTTACAAAATTATAGACTTCGCTTTGTGAAGACTGGAAATGGGGGAGCAAAGGTTAACCAGTTGAGGGGGCACTGTCACATGTGCTTTACTCAATGTATAAGAGTATAAAAAACTCAAGTCACTGACCCCATGAACCTCAGCTACATCCTTTCTGGAATCCTGTTTGGGGAGACCAACGTTTTAAATGCTGATTTAAACAATAAAAGAAATGTAAGGTTTGTGAAGGTGGATTCATATCAATTCATTGTCTCATTTACCCCTTACAAAATGAGATTTTGAACCGGTATCTGGGTTAAATTTACATGTAAACTAAAGGCTATCTCAGTTCATCCAAAGTGGTGGGTAGAAAGAAACCCTAAAAGAAAGAAGACTTATTCATACATTTAAACATTCAGTGACTACGGAAATGTCAGAAGAAGCTACAAACTATGAAAATATTAATTTGCGAATGAATTTCTTTTAAAAGGTAAAATAAATTCTCAATAGATTCTGGTTCTTTCAGAACACAATATAAATAGACATTGGGAAAAGAAAAAATTCAGCTTTTCAGTTAACATTTTAATTGAAAA
The DNA here is from genome assembly GCF_000325575.1 of Pteropus alecto. Classification (NCBI taxonomy): domain Eukaryota; kingdom Metazoa; phylum Chordata; class Mammalia; order Chiroptera; family Pteropodidae; genus Pteropus; species Pteropus alecto. The sequence goes on along the minus strand of NW_006440645.1, from coordinate 5,953,602 downwards.
GTTGACTTTCTTCTTTTTCCTCAGCAGATAATTATCAAAAATGTAAGAAATGAGACTTAGGTAGGAGTCAAATAAATGAATTTATTGTTGAATTTAGGGAAAAAGTAGCCTGGTTTGTTGGTGTTAGAATATGTAAATTATTTACCATTCAATGATTCTGTAAGTACTCCAATTAATGAGTAAATTTTTTACTATTAGCGAATTTCAAAGAGGTTGCCATACTAGAAATTGAGATTCAAAGATACGGTTTGAAAAGTCAATATTACAATTTAAATTATGAAAAGAGCTTTTTTTTTCTTTTATGTGAGAGGAAGATGTCATAATTCTACTGATGAATCCAAAGAAAGCCTTCCGATGCGTGGCTCCCAGGTGTGGAATGCACGCTCTGCCACCCGACCACAAGTCAGCAACAGGTTCTGTACGGTTCTGTGTGTGCCTGTCCACTCCAGTTCTAGCGTTAAGGGCACAATGGTTATCAGAGAATGTGCTCCGATGTGCTTCTGGTGAAAACAATCTGATGTCGGAGCACCTTGAAACAAAGTGTTGGATCGCTAACACAATGCTGCAAGTCAGTCAACACTACCTGTCAGCGCCTTGAAGCTTGGGGGAAACTGATAGGACTTGCGCACAGAAAAGCGTCTCCGGAACTCAGCCTTTTTCTGTTAAGAGATGTTAACCGTCATGGCAGCCGTTTAGAAGGATAAACCGATCTCACTGCCCTGACTTCATCAATCGATTGTGTTAATGTGTATCATAGGCAGGAGGAGCGGTGCTTCGGGAAGGGTAAGAATGGGAATTGCTGGCGACGGAAATGAAAGCATAACGGGAGGCCAGGGTGGCCAGAGAATTTCCAGAGTTAGCGCAGCTGACTGAAGAAACTGAGCATATATCTTCATGTGCTGAAGTGTTGAAAATAAAACGAATCCATGGTGATCACGTGTGGTCTTTGCAACAGGATGTATATTGGAGTTTGACTCATTCTGATGGCATATTTTAATGTTGGATTATGTAGAGCTGAGGTAAGTTTATTCTCACTCTATGAGGATATGATGATTTCTGATGTTCTATAGTCTATATAGGCATCAATTTAATGTCTTAGATCATATATATGTTAGGTCACCACGAGTATTACTTTTGCATTTCTTATGCATAAAGAAGGGAGACTGTGTGCAACTACCTAAGCCTGTTTTCTATCTAAATCGATATTAAATCGATATAATTTCATAATACATATATGCTATTTATTCTGAATAATTATGCTTATAAGCATTTTTATTATGTTAGCAAAAAGTAGCTGTTTTTTTGCACACTATGTAAAATGATTCCTCTTATGTAAAAAGCACTATGAAGATTGCTCATCGAAATGTCCTCATCAAATAGCATTATGTTTTTTCATATAAAAATAAAGCAAAAAAGTCATGTTGAAATACAGGCTGCTGGTCAGAAAAGCTAAAGGAAAAAACAATTTTACCTTTGAATTTTGAAAGATGTACAAATACAGTCTCAATGAGATTATAGATGATTATATATGACATACATAATATCCATGAAAAGCTTACCAATACATGCTTATTTTCTGCAGAAGTAAGAAGCATTTAAGCTACCTGAATCCTGTTTTTAATGCTTTAATAGGTCAACGTATCACTTAAGGTAAACTGTCTAATTCCACTCTTGGAAATAAAATCGAAATGAGAATGAAGCCTTTTATCCTTTCTCAGATGAGCCACTCACTCCTGTATGCCACTGAAAATGTCATTTCGTAGCTATTCACTAAATTTTGTTTATATGCGATGGTTTCTTGGTAACATGGTCATTGACGACATTGTTATATGACCTGTGATTTTAAAAGAATAACTCAGCTACTACTCTCATCTTCATGAGTGCAAACATTTGCCAAGTTTCTCAGTAAGTTACTCTGCACAATCTGTACGTAACTTTCTATTTTGGGGAAAAAGCCCTATTCATACTGTCAAGTGATGTAAGAGTGACGGATGACAAACCTCACCCCCTTGAAACTCCAGGACTTCACTTGAGAGCACAGGGAAGCTTCGCCACATGGACACCAACCCCTGGGGGTGCACTGAAAGCCACACCTACGATGCGTGCATACGTGTGCGAGTGGGTGGGAAAGGCTGAAGGGGCCGTGGGCGGATCCTGTTCCCAGACTCAGATTCAGGAGTAAGCTCCATCCACCTGCTGGTTTATACTATCAGGCCCTCCTAGGAAGGACAGATGCCCGGCATGCTACAAACCAATACCCGAGAGAGAGCAGGAGACGCCACGTGGGTTCTGATTAGTGTTCTGTTAGGTGCGACAAATTTTCATTTGCATAGGAAAAGAAATACTAGGTTCGTAGTTACTAAGTTGCTGTTTTCCTCCCAGATCCCCTGAATTTAAGGCATGAACAATATGGAAGATACTTTCTTTTGATTTACTGAGGAATACCGACAACTGATGTAATTTCCGGTATTATTAAACTTTGTGAAAAGCTAGAAATTAACTTCTCAAATGTCCTATAATTAAACTACAGGAAAATATTTTTAATAATGAAACATGAAGTGACTATAACAGAGTATGAAGTCCCTACTATTTTTTTCAATTTCCTTTTGATTCTTTTTCTAATAATGAAGAAAAAGAGATCAGAAATACAAGTTATACAAATTCATTCTCTCTAAATCACTGTCATTCAAAAATACCCTATTTCCTATCTATTATGTGACCCTATTGTCGCGAATTTGCAAATAAACTATATAAATATATAAAATCTTCCTGAGTCAGGTTACGTGACATACGTATGTATGTATGGAATGAATGAATGAATGAATGAGTGAATGAATGGAATAAACTGGTGGCAATATAATAACTATATCCCTTTATATATTTTCATTGTGGTTCCATAATTTCCATACTTGCCTCCTTATTGGATGTTCTCTACACATCCCTGTTCAGCCAACAGTCACTCTCTGTGAGGTCCTTAGGGGAAAGTCTCTTGGTTTGCATCAATTCATAAGCCACTCATTCATCATCTTTAGCACAATTTCTAACTTCACATGAAAGTCAGTGGTGTTTGTGAGTGTGTGTGTGGGGGGGGCGGGGGAGACAGAGAGAGAGAGGGAAGAAGGAAGGGAGAGAGAGAGAGAGATGAGGGATAGTGACCGAGAATTATTTTAAGCATAAAGTTAAGGAAATCTCACAGCTCCAATTCGTAATGCTACAGATTTTTTAAATATTGAAAAAAAAATTGCAGGTGAAAGTCCACAAAAGTAAATAGAGTATGAAAATGTAGGTGGCTTTGAAATAATTCTGATGATTCAAAAAATATCTGAACACACACAGGCTTTGAAGAGGCTTCACTAAGGCATTAGCACCTGCTTAATGTTAAAGGAAGTGAATCTAGCTCGAGCGAGTATTTTTAAAATTTCGCCCGACGAGGCACACATATACTTAAGCATGAATTTTGTCTAGTGGCTTCTTAGCTCTGATTAGCTCTCTAAGATCTTTTCATGCACTAGCTCCATCTTCCCAAGTCAGGGTACCTGGTAAAGACTAGCTGGAAAGAGTAACTCACAGATACAGACACTTAAACAACATATCTCTAATTTACTAATTTAGTGTGTGGATTAACAATCTGTCACCATGTTTTATTTATTTGTTTATTTGTTATACTGTTTCCTGCAAGACAAAGAAATAAAACTGTCAGACTTTAATCATCTGCTAGTTTTACTGCATGAACAATGCACAAGTTTGAAACAACGAATTGTACGAATTCAAAAAACGTTAAGATTCATGTTAATCAATTTCATGTTTATTTACATCCTCCCTGATCGTTTGGATTATCTCCAACTATGCAGATGGAGACTAAAGTGAGCTCTGAGGAGGAGCAGTATGTAAAATTAATACGTAATTTCAACTAACTTTCCAGACAGAAAGAGTTTATGATCCAGCCTTTGGCAGCTTGTCCCTAGAGTCGCCAGTGGAGGCTCAGTTTTCTACAACGTAAAATAGGAGTAACGATCGCATCTTTCTAAGCAAGACGTTATCCGTTGATGCTCAGTACTCTTTCTGTCTTTCTGAATTGCTGGCACTGGAGGTCGGAAAACGACCTTTCCCAGACTCCCTTGCAGCAGGACTCGGGTAGATTCCGCCAGCGAGCGAGAGGCAAATTTTCCTGACCTTCGATCTTAGCCAGTTTGAAGATTTTGTAAGCTATTTCCTTGTATTACATGCCTTCCTACCTAAAAGTCCTAAAGTAATTTCAGTTCCTGACCAGTCTCAGACCAATACGCTATCTCACCGGCTTTTTGTGAGGATCGAGTGGAATAATGGACAACGATTTCTTAGAAGATAACGAGGACTGACCATCACGCCCTATGGCAGGTACAAGTCACAGTGTGAGGAAGTGTGGCAGGCATATAAAGCAGAGGCTCTGGGGTCAAGCTCATAGCCAAAACCCAGTTAGACCTTTTCTCTGCCATGCCGGAGACAAGTTATTTAACGGTCTCTTCATCCCTCTAAGACCCACTTGTTTGCCTTTAAAATGGGAATGTGAAATGTTGTTACATTTCACAGCGTTGTGAGAACTAAATGAATAAACGAATAATAATGCCTGCTTTAAGCAGTGCTTAAATAGCCAGCTGACGAATGGTATTCATATTTCATAATGCAAAGAAGGGCATTCCTAAAATTTCAACCACTGCATTTAGAAGATCATGCAATGTACATTTAAATAAACTGGAGAGAAGCAGCGTGAACGGGATAGTTCTATGTCTGAAGTGAGCCCTGTCATGCTGGAGTCTGCATAGGGGCCCTTGGCTCACACCCCTGGGACTTCCCTGCCACCATCTACCACTAAACGCATTCATACTTTTTTTCATTCCAGGACTCAGCATAAACTCACTCTAAATCTAAGATTGAATGGCTCTATTATACTTGAACGGGACAAAGAAACAATCTTCATTGTTGATTTCCCAGCAGAAGAAGCAACTTTTTTTTTGGTGGGCGGGGAAGGTGATAAGGATGATTATTTTTAGAAATCGTGAACTCACAGCACAGCACGTATATAGCCCTATTACTCATGACCCTAAGACGAGAACTCTGGTGAGAGTCACCCTTGCCCGTGCCATCGCGGGGAAGGTGATAAGGATGATTATTTTTAGAAATCCTGAACTCACAGCACAGCACGTATATAGCCCAATGACCCTAAGACGAGAACTCCGGTGAGAGTCACCCTTGCCCGTGCCATCCAGCCTTCCTGTCTTCTTAGTGACTTCGTGGCACACCCCTATGACCACCACTGTCAATGACAGTACTCATCATCACTGCTCCGTAGGGGTGCTACAATCTGCCCTCGGCGTTTTACAAACATTATTTTTACTCATTACAACGGTCCTGAGAGATAAGTACGATTATTCCCATTTCGCGGGTGGAGAAATGGAAGGTCGGCGAGGTTAGGTGACGTCCCCAAAGCTTAAACTCTCGGATTCACCACACGGACTTACATCCTGACTCTGCAGCAAATTTCCTGGGCCGCCTTAGAAAACTGACTTAACTTCTCTCTACTTTAGCTTCCTTATCTGCAAAAACTGGAAAAGAGTGACCCCTACCTCATAGGTTTCTCGTGAGAAATAAAATAAATGCAGATAAAACACTCGGAACTGTGTCTGGCCAACAGTTAAGTGCTTAAAAGCGCTGGCTATGATTCTGCCCACCTTTTGAAGCGAAACCATTTAAAAAGGACAGAATTCATTACTTCGCCTTGCAGCCGACAGGGCTGAGGTCGCCGTGAAAGGCAGCCGATCGTTCCCATACCTGTGTATCCGGTTTTGCAAACGCAGCTGAAGCTCCCCGGGAAGTTCTGGCAGACGGCCCCGTTCCTGCAAGGGCTGGGCAGGCACTCGTTGACGTCGCGCTCGCAGGCCCGGCCGGTGAAGCCGTCGGGGCAGCTGCACGAAAAGCCCCCCACGAGGTTGTGGCACGTGCCGCCGTTGTGGCAC
>NW_006440645.1:5937455-5947199 GCF_000325575.1 Pteropus alecto | reverse complement strand
ACAGCTGCACGGCGGTGCCCAGGCCGGCCAGCTGCGCGCTGGCGGTGCGCAGGAAGGGCAGGTAGTGGTTCGCCAGGAAGTCCCTGACCGTGGGGACGCCCAGCCGCAGGACGACGCTGCTGTCCAGCGTGGCGTTGGAAAAGCCCGCGAAGAACACGCGGACGCTGCTGGTGACCGGGCCGTGGAGCCCGTCGTCGCTGAGCACGGCCAGCTCGAACGTGCCGTCCGCCGCCCGCGGCTGCGCGCTCAGGTCGCAGGTGCCCCTCGGGATGCTGAACAGGCCGGCCACGCCCGCCGTCAGCGAGCAGCGGAAGGTGTCGGCCACGTCCGGGTCCTGCGGCTTCACCGAGCCCAATGTGCCGCCGGGGAACACGGTGCCGAAGTAGTTCACGAAAATCTCCACCGCCCGGGGCTGCGACGGGTTGTCGTTCTGGTCGATGACGGTGACGCGCACGGTCCCCGTGGACGACATCTGCGGCACGCCCGAGTCCCGCGTCACCACCGACAGGTAGAAGTGCGCGATCTGCTCGCGGTCGATCTCCCGCGTGGTGCTCAGCACGCCGGCCGCGCTCAGGCTGAAGTAGTTGGTGGCCGGGCCCGTGCTCAGCAAGTAGTAGGTGAAGGGACCCTGGTTCGGGGGCAGGTCAGGGTCCGTGGACTGCAGCGTCGTCACCAGGGTTCCCGGGCGCTTGTTTTCCATGACCTCGCCTTCGCAGACGGTCAGCACGGGCCCGTTGTCGTTTATGTCTTCCAGGGTGACCAGCAAAGAGGCGCTCCCCGTGGCGGAGGGCGTCCCCGAATCGACGGCCAAAACCGTGAGGTTATAGACGGGCAGGGTTTCTCGATCTAGCTCTGCGGTGACGGTGATCTGCCCCGTCTGCGGATGGATGGAAAAGGCGCCATTCTCGTTCCCTGACCCGATGAAGTACGAAAACCTGCTCCAGCTGGGGACGGAGTCTGAGTCGAAGGCACTGACAAAGGTCACATGAGTCCCCATCGGGACCCCTTCACTGATCTGAACGCTGTAGACGGTTAGACTAAAAATGGGCGGGTCGTTGGCATCGAGCACGGTGATGTTCACAGTGACCTCATCTACGTCGGCACCTCTGATGCTGCCAAAATTCTTGGCCAGGACCTTCAGAGATACCCTTTCTTCTTTTTCTCTGTCAAGGAGTCCAGAAACATAAATCTGTCCAGTCTTCTTATTGATCTGGAATCCCTTCTTTCTGCTGTTACCAAAAATCAGATAGTGTACCTCGCCGTCGGCGCCCAGGTCCCGGTCGCTGGCAAACACTTCTCCCACGAGCGTACCCCTAGGAGCTGCTTCTGAGATTTCGAAATAGTAACGTTTGGAAACGAAGCGCGGCACATACTCATTTGTCCCTTTCAGCTGAATATTAACAGTGGCGAAGCTGCACCTTTCTTCGTCGGGGACATTGAAAGCTTTCACAGTCAGGTGGTAGCTCTGCTTGGTTTCAAAATCCAAGAAGCCTTGAGTGGTGATGACTCCCGTGTTGGGGTCGATGACAAAGAGGTCACTGTCAGATGACTGCACAGCATAGGCGATCACGGCATTGGTTCCAGAGTCAGCATCGGTCGCATTGAGGTGGATAACGGTGGTCCCGCTCGGGGCATTCTCCAAAACAGTCGGCAAGTACTCATCGGGGAGGAATACCGGAGAATTGTCATTCACGTCAATCACATTGACGGTCACACTGCAGTAACCGGTTCTTGCAACCCATCCTCCATCCGTGGCACTGACGGTCATTTCATGTTTCTGGCATAGCTCATAATCGAGCGCTTTGGCGAGTGTTAAAACGCCCGTGGACGAGTTGATCGCAAAAACGCCCCCCTCGTTGCCCGACGAGATGCTGTACCTGATCACGCCGTTCATGGCCGCGTCTCTGTCTCGTGCGGAAACCGTCCTGACCATGGCCCCGATGCTGTGGCTTTCAGGGAGGGCTGCAGTCACATGGGTCTGAGAGAACTCGGGGGTGTGATAGTTCTCCTCAGTAACAACTATCTGAACAGTCGCTTGGGAGGAGAGTGGCGGGTTCCCTTTGTCCTTGGCAGTGACAGTGATCAGAAAGTTCTGATTCAAGTCAGAAATCAGGGACGATGCCACCGAAATCCACCCCGTGTTGTTGTCCAGTTTAAACTTCCCTGAATGATTTTCACCAGAAACGAAGTACTCCACTTCAGAATTCAGCCCAAAATCTTTATCATCTACCGCAGTCACTTTGATTAACTTTGTACCGACTTTAACATTTTTGGTGACGGGAGTAAAATACTTCATTTTAAGAAACTGAGGTGCATTGTCATTGCTGTCCACTATGTTGATGGTGACAGTTGTCTCACTAAGTAAGGAAGGGTTACCCCGATCTGAAGACGTCACTATGAAACTGTGTCTGTTGATGTTCACATTACTGAAGCCGCTGACATTCTGGTATTTTAAGACCTGTTTGCTGAAAATCTCTCCTGTGGTGGCATTAATCCTGAAATACTCTGACTGAGATTTTATAAAATAAAACACTTGTCCATTTGACCCCTCGTCAGGATCCGTTGCAGACACCTGAGTCACTTTAGAGCCAATTTCAGAAAGTTCAGGGCAATCTAAATAATAGGAGGGTCTGCTGAATCGTGGAGCATTGTCATTGACATCTGTCACAAATATTGTGACATCTGTACTTACAGTCCAGCCAGAGTCATGTGCAGAAACTCGGATTCTGTAACGGTCCGTATCTTCTCTATTCAAAGGCCTACTAATGACGATGTCCCCCGTGCTGGGATTAATTGTAAATGGAAGACTTCTGTCTATTATAGAATATCTACTGACGGCATTTACACCGACGTCTTCATCAGAAGTTGTGACACGTGTAACTGTGTATCCTAATGGGGAATTTTCAGGAACGTGGGCACTGAATATTTGAGAAAACTTGGGGGCGTTATCATTTTCATCTAAAATGTTAATGATGACTTTTACCGAGGTACTCTGAGAAGGGGACCCTTTGTCCGAGGACTTTATGGTCAGCACATACTGCGATATTTTTTCCCTGTCTAAAGGCCGAATGCTTCTAATTTCACCAGTAGCATGATTGATGCTGAAACTGTGTTCTTTGTTGCCGTTTACAATTTCATAATCTATCTGTCCATTGGGCCCACTGTCCTTATCCATCGCTGAGACGGTAAGTATTTTTCGAGGAGAAAGGTTTTCCAATATTTCAGATACAAATGGATCTTCCTTAAAAACCGGGGAATTATCATTGACATCTAACACGGTGATGTCGAGTTTCTCGTAAGAGGAAAAAGGAGGGAAACCTCCGTCTCTGGCCTCGATCCATACAACAAACTTTTGGATCCTTTCAAAATCCAGAGGCTGGCTAATGGACACCTGTCCTGTCAGCTGATCGATTTGGAACGTGTTGCCGAGATTCCCACTTGCAATGTAATAGGACAAAGGCTCGCCTCTCAAGGAGGACCCCGTAACCGTGGTGACGTGAGTGCCCACCGGCTGGTTTTCGGGGAACATGAACGTTCGCTCTTTGGCTCGCACTTTAGGGAAGTCTGCCTTGTTCACAAATCGGACAGTCACCGTTGTAGAGTCTGTCTTTGGAGATGGGCCACCGTCTTTCACGTGTACAGAGAACGTCACTTCTGAGGCTCCGTTTAGTGGTCCAGCTGCCATGATAGCTCCCCTCAGCGGGTCAATGTGAAATTTTTCAGAGTTTCTACCCGAAAGGGAGTAATGCAGTTCAGAATTGGGTCCGATATCAGCATCTGTGACTGTGACGGCAAAGACGAAGGAACCTATAAAAGAGGGAGCACGCAGTTATCACAGGGACCCTGAATACGGCCTCCACAGGAGCTTATGCGTGTAAAACACTGTATTGCCGCCTATGTGGTTTTACTTTCTCGTGGTTACTAGGGGAGAACAGTGTCTCCTACATCGTCTCTGAAGTTCCCAACTCAAAGCTACTCAATGGTGGTCTTCGGGAGCCGGCCTGCTGTTTTCTGACTGAAGCCTGTGCAGTCTGCGGAAGTTCACGCCACTCCGTGTGCCTTAGAGAGCAGCACAGAGAAGAGCAATGGCCGATCATCGCATGACATGATTCCCAGGGGGGAAACCTGTACCTCACACAACTGCCAACAGCATGATGACACGTGAGCTCGGACAGCTACGCTTCTGCCCAGCGTGAAAAGATAATTGCTCTATTATTTCTTAAAACATCTTTGAATTACCATATATGTGATCATATCAACACAAACGATGTTGGAAAATGACTGTTGACTCCCTATACCCACTGTTTCCTGCAAAATTCTTTTCCCTGTGAGCTGCTATCTCATGGAGGCAAATCCTCTACATATGCATATATGTACATATAACTCTATACATCAACCAGAACAATTGTGAAGCGCTAAGAAGTAAGAGCTGAGAAGGGACCTCGTGTGATTCCAAAAGTGAGCGCCTGGGGCGCATGCCGATGGAACAGGCTGGTGGAGACATGCAGAGACGTTGCCGGAAGGCCGTGTTTTCGAGATGCTCGTTCAGAAACCTTTCCCAAACCTGCACGCCTATCCCCGCAGACGGTTTCTGACAAAACTGAAAGTCATTTATTTAAAAAAAAAAAGGGGGGCAAGTGATTGTGACTAATTACGTCTCACGCGGAGAAGATGCTTCAGTCTTCCCTCTCTGTAGAGAGGCCACGCCGCATCGCCACATGCTGGACATGACCGGACGCTGCTACCAGCGTCACTGCAGATGAAGACCTTCGCCAGGGACTTATGACCCGTATATGGGCACTTCTTTTGGATAGAAAGTTGGCACAAAAATTTATGAACTGTACCCTTTCAATTGGTATCAATTAGACAGTCTCAAGTGACTACAAGATCAAAGATCACTGAGAGGAGGGATCCTGGCTCCATTTATTTTTTTCTCCTAATTAAAAATATGTTAAAGCAAGGACAATTAAATTAATTATGGTCTTTATTTGTATCTTTTCCTGTTTGAAAACTCCTCTCACACACTACAGATGGCAGATGATCTGTGCAGTTCCTGAGAGAGCACGTCATTCTTTTCAAACAAGCAAATGAAACCAAACTAAATTGAAAAGCGATGCAGCATAATAAATACATATTGTCAATACGAACGTGGTTCATTATGGCTGCATCTCTCAAAACTGGAATAAAATCATAATAGAAATAATAATAATTTATTAGAACTATTCATTCGTTAGATATTTTTGAAACTATATCTATGAAGCACTGCAGTAAAATATTCGTTTTCCACCAACAAATAGAGTTCAATGCCTATTATTCCTCAGATGTTTCAAGTGCCAGGATCTGGCATGAAAAAAAGAGACAACGTCCCTCCTCTCAGGGGACTCGCACGCAAATTACATCTCCAGGCAGGACCCTCCTCAACTCCAAAGTCATTTTAACCATTGAACTGTCATGCTACTATTTTAATTATTTAACAACACTCCAGTAAGATTAGGAAATAGTTCTAGGAAAGATATGGCAATTACAAAATCTTAAACAGAGCTGGTCTGGAAAAAAAGAATTAATTTATGAGATTCGACGTTCCTTTAATTTTCTTAGGCAAAAAAAGGTGAATTTTAGAGCATATGCAAACTTAGGCTATATCAAAAATAAACATGTTAAAATAACAGAATGTATCTAAAGAGCATGTCCAGTGCATAGTTTCTGTTTATTCATGACCCAAGAGTTGATTTGATTACCTGGAGACGTTGTAGACGGGATGTGTGTGACATACGGGTGATGCTGAAACCTTGGTGGATTGTCATTGACGTCGGTCACCGTGACCAGCACACTGGTGGAACTGGAAAGAGGCTCTGGGGATCCAGCGTCACTGGCGACCACCACTAAGGTGTAATTATCTTTTGTTTCCCGGTCCAGCAACGCACTGGTGATGATCTGTCCCGTGGATGGGTTGATGGTGAACTGAGAGTTTCCACCGATGATCCTGTAACTGAAGCAGAGAGCGGAGGGGGCCGTGATTCCTGCAGTTATAATACTGTGCAGCATCTATTTACTGTAATTCAAAAACTGAGGCAGAAATGTAAAGAAAGACATTGTAAGTAAGATCACGCAACAAAGAACACGGCTAGGAGATATTTCAAATTTTATGTGAATATCACACTGACAGTCTTTATTGTGAGATGTCCAATGACCTTGAGTAGATCCTCTCAAGGTTTGTGGGCTTCTTAAATCATGCAAGACCCCAAAATACACCCAGAAGACTGTAGCGTTTTAAACAGACAAGCCTAAAAGCATAAATCAGAGCATTGCTCTAATATTGTGGTTAAGGGCCAGGATCACAAATGAACATCTGTTAAACGAATCTAAAAAATAGTTTTCCGCTGTGCGCCGTAACATCCCAAAGAAGATCAGTTGAAGATCTTCTTCTCTCAAGTCAAAACACTGTATTTGACACATATTGACTCTCCAGAATGACTGAGGAGCTGATTATTTATACAGAGCATTCCTAGTTACTAATTCTCTCATTTGTCACCCCTCACACAGCCATGCTGCTTTGCTTTCTTACTGTCAGGAGAGGTGTGGCATCTTCATGGACATTTTGATGCTAACCAGATTGGTTAACCGACTGGGCTTTCCACTGAGAATAGCTTCCCTCCTCTTTCTGAAGAGGAAAACTATCTGTATATATTCCTGAGAGATCGGCTAGGGAAGAAGATCCTAAGTTTGAAGTTTCAGAAGCTGGCTGTGGTCCATAATTTTTAAAGTTGGAGAGTAGTAAAGAAATAGATGTCCTTTATACCAAGAAAGAAATGCCCTTGCTGGAATTAAGTGCGTGTTTCTATAGTTTGGTTTGTGTTCACTGAACACATAGCAACAGCACGTGTCTGATAGAAATAGAAAAAAACAAAAAACAAACAAAAAAAAACCCCACACTGCAGCCGGCAGAGAGCACATTCCTCCTGTTAAGCTCACAGCTTTGAACAAAGAATTCAGAGTTCTTATTTTCATCCTTTTTAAGAGAAATAATAAACTGTTGGGGAGCTGATATTTAAGAATATAAAGCCAAAAATAGAGGCAAAATGATAGCAAAATAAAAAAGAACAGAGAGGGAGTTTGGTTTTGAAATGATTTCAATATTGATAAAGTACTTGGTGTCAGATTTTTAACGCCTTTTGGCAGAAACCACGTGCCATTATCAGGAGTGAGAGAGAACAGCCTGGAGCAGAAATGACTCTTCATAATCACAGCCCTCAGATAGCAGAGAATATCTATTCCCTTATTAAAACAAAAATATCAGAGGTTTGCAAATAAATTCTTAAAGTTAGAAATTCAGGTCTCATGAAATAATCAAATTGCCTTATTTTTCTGAGAAAGTCTGCTGGAACCTGGACTATGAGAATCGTGTGGTTTTATTTTGGGAAATCATCTTTCTACTCGTAGATGTAGAAATTACCAAATAACTTAATAAGAAAAAAGAAAGTAATTCATAGTGCCACAAACAGTTTTATGACAGCAAATATCAGAGTTCGATTAAATATTTGTTCTTTTAAGCAGTCACAAATCAAAATAAAAGAAGACTGATGATGAAAAATGCATGCAAGTTTGGATTTGGAGGTTTTGCATCTGACAAGACCGTGGTGTCTCAGAAAGAGCAATGTGTAGAGTGGTGAATGGTGTGAGTTCTGGTCCAGGCTCAGGTAAACAATACGTAAAGGAATCCTGCAGTGTAAATTCGTATTCTTTATTTAATGCTGTTGTACATGCTCTGGTCCATATGACTGTTTAAAGGTAGGTAATATATTTTCTATTTATAAGATGTATAGTCAAAATAATATGTGATTAATTGTTCTAGACTTTACTTGATTCTGAATTGTGCCAAAGGCATATTTTATTTTACTATTTTTTTAAAAATGTGAGACATTCTGTAATATCTTCTAAAATCTATAATACCAATTTCAAGCAAATTTATACCTGTAAGTTAAAGAGTTAGAGAGAGAGAGAGATAGGGGGAGGGAGGGAAGGAGGGAGGGAGAGCGAGCGAGAGCGAGAGTGAGAGAGAGAGAGAGAGAAAGGACTCAGAAAATGTGAACTGGGAGGGAGGGGAAGGTGAGAGAAGGAGACAGAGACAGGAGAGACCAAAAGGGAGGGGAGAGAGAAAAGGAGAGAGAGTGAGAGAGAGGGAGGGAGAGAGGGAGAGAGAGGGAGAGAGGGAGAGTGAGAGAGAGGGAGGGAGACAGGGAGAGAGGACTCCAGTGGCGATACCAAGGGGCTGACTGCCGGGCCGGCGCGTCCAGATGCTCCGGCCTCTGTTTTCTGAGTCGAGCTTCGGTTCTCACCCCCTCAGGGACACCTCTCTTGCCTCTCTGCTCCCCTAGAATTTCTTCTAAGGTTATGAATTTTATCAGGTTGTGTCTTGTCTTCTTAACACCGAAACGTCCGTGCTGTTAACACTTCAAAGACGTGCAGCATCTTGTACTTGGTGCCCACTAAGCACCCCGCAGGGCACTTGACATGTGCTCCCACTCGACCTCAGGACGACCCCAACACTTTGCTTTTGTTCGGAGTTATCTGTTGATGAGGAAGCTGAATCTAAGGGAGACTTGATATAGTTGCACAAAGAAGAATCCAATCTACAAATGGTCGACCTAGAATTCGAACTTCTGTCTTTATGACTTCGACACGCGCTTTTCCCATTACACTAAACTATAAGCAAAATCAAAGTCAGCCTGAGGGAGAGCAGTGGGGACAAGACATGCTTGCTGAGGCCGTAAGCGACCCTTGCTCACGGCGTGTAATGGAGATGTGGTTTACTGTGATTTAGTTCAATACGAATCAACAAATGTGTTAATTTATTTTGATTCAAGAATAAGAAATCATGGCTTCAAATTATCGGCATAAACTGAGATCACTGTTCCCTGAATCAGTAGTTGCTGTACTTGTAAAGTGAGAATATCCGCAGCTGGTTTTTCAAAAACTTATTTGCCTCCCCAAGATTTATGGGGCTCATAGGCACTGCACGGCACGCTGCTAGAACACAGCTCACTCGGACATGCGTTCAGACCTCAGTCGTGGCACTTAAATGCACAAAATTCCTTCACCTCTCCCCATTTATACAGTATGGATCACGCATGTATTCTTTTCATTTGGTAGTTTTGAGATTAAATGCAATTTCATGTGAAAAGCACTTGGCATTATAATTGACACATGACAAGAATTCCGAGTCACGTCTTACACATATAACGGAGTACATATACAGATAATTATAATATAAAAATCCACGAGATAGAATCTATTATAACCCATCTATATATCTAAGAAAATGGACAGATGGACTAATAGATGGAGACAAAGATAAGCATGTAAAAAATCTTGTGCCCAAGCTTACACCCTAAAGGGAAGAAAGACATATAGAAAAGTAAACACCAAACAAGGCGGTGCGCTTGAGAGCTTTGACACTGCAGAAACATTGCTGTAGATACTCAGGAGACAAAAAGAGCAACTTTAATTAAAATAAAGCCTTCCTCGGAGAAGGGTAAATTCAACTTCATTTTAAAGGGGTTACGATCATTACGATGGGGCTGGAAAGTGAGAAAGTAGGCGTTCTCGGCCGGGAGTCAGCAGATCTGTTCTGCAAAAGGCCGGTGGGCAAATATTCCCGGCGTCGTAGGCCTGAAGCCGCTGCTGCAACGTGGCAGAGTGACAAAGCAGCCACCTGCCGTGAGCGCCACGGCTACGCTCCAAAGC
>NW_006440645.1:5907479-5937076 GCF_000325575.1 Pteropus alecto | reverse complement strand
GCCTCCGCCTGTCGTTCGCCGCGCCGGGCCCCGCTTCGCCCACATCCTCCCCCAGCACGGGCGGCCCTGCCTCGCGGGGTGCCCGCCCCGCGCCGTCCTGAGCCTGCTGCCGTCCTCGCCTCTGTGCCCCTCACCCCTGTTTGTGCATGGACGACTCTGTCCCTCCAAAAACCATCCATCATGTGAAGCTCCTACGGATTTTCTCAGGCCGCACAGACTGTGCTTAAACTATACTACTTATAAAGTCCTCTAATCACAAGGTCACAGAATCGTCTTCTCCTCATGGGATCTGGGGTGCCTAACTCCTCAGACTTGAACTAAGTGCCGGAGATGTCGCTTGGAGGGACTAGAAATCGGAGTCAGGAAAGCAAGTTAGTTTCTGTTGTGATAGCCTCAGCTTGATGTAATTATGGACCGAACTAGGATCTTGGCAGGAGGAGCGGGCAGGAAAGATTGGGTGCCAAAGTGTCAGGAAAGGAGGAACGTGAGACCTCGTCCACTGAGTGCAGGGGGCGCGGGCGACCCTCAGGCACCAAGCGTGGGTGACGGCAGCCAGGCAGCGTCATGAAGAGAGAGTACAGAGCCAAGATGACAGACAGGGAGGCTTGGGGGTTTCTGATGCCCTGTGCTGACGATGCCAATGGAACCTCCAGATACAGGTGTCTTCTAGAAAGTTATAAATATGGTGGGTCTCTCTGGGGTGGAGTTGCCGGAGCAGATTTCAAGGTGTTCTGCCTTTCTGCATATTCTTCTGTGTAAGTTTTCTGTTGGCTGCAGCCATAGTCATGGATGATCCCCCCCTTCTCTCTCTCCCCCCCGCCCCCCAAGGAGGAACGTGAGAGCTCGTCCACTGAGTGCAGGGGGCGCGGGCGACCCTCAGGCACCAAGCGTGGGTGACGGGAGCCAGGCAGCGTCATGAAGAGAGAGTACAGAGCCAAGATGACAGACAGGGAGGCTTGGGGGTTTCTGATGCCCTGTGCTGACGATGCCAACGGAACCTCCAGATACAGGTGTCTTCTAGAAAGTTATAAATATGGGGGAGTCTCTCTGCGGTGGAGTTGCCGGAGCAGATTTCAAGGTGTTCTGCCTTTCTGCATATTCTTCTGTGTAAGTTTTCTGATGGCTGCAGCCATAGTAATGGATGATCCCCCCCCTTCTCTATCCCCCTCCCTCCCCCCGCTCTCTCTCTCTGTCACACACACACACACACACCCACACACACACACAACACACACACACCACACGCAGAAAAAAAGGACTGAAAAAATGCTGGCGGAATGTTCAAATGACTTTGCAGAGAAAGAAAGAGGAGATACAGAAGGCAAGTGAGAAGGTGCGGTTAGAGACAGCAGGTGAGAAATGAGAAATAACATTTAGGCAGACGCAGGGGGGAAAACAATACCAGAAAGGAAGGCAGCCCCGTGGTGCAAATATTGCAACACGTAACGGAGACTCGAGACTCAGAAAGTCACGCTTTGATAAATTTCAGTAGCATCTTTGGATAGCAATGGGGGAGAAAATCAGATTGAAAGATTTTCGGGAACGAATGGGCAGAGAAAATGTGAGGTAGTGACCCACTCTCTCAAAACTATGGAGGGAAAAAAGTGAGTCAAAGCAGAAGTTCGAAAAAAAACACTAGAATCATTCATTCAGTGCACTCACTCATGTTGCAAGCACCGTGCAGGGAAGAATGTATTAGAGAGAAGACAGACTTGAGGCAGATAAAATTTTAAAAATCTAACGTGAATTTAGTGACTTTACATCCCGATAATTGTGTTAGAGGCACGTATGCATATTAACCTGGCGCACAGCAGGTGGTCAATATATATTTAAGACTCACAAAGTGCAGAGTAGTCATCTGTATCCCACTTATACAGATGGACGTGGAAGTAACACTATGGCACTTCCAGGCCTGGTCTCTCAGAGCTCGGTCAGCTTTCACTTGAGGTGCTCAGAGCTACAGTGTAAGATGTCCGGCTACCCTGCTAACGGACCACACTGAGAAGCCCTGAGCCCACCAGACCAGAGACAGGCCCCGCTGACCACAACCGTCCAGCCATCCTTGCCAAGGCACCACACACGTCAGTGAAGCCATCTTGGACTCTCTGGGCCACCCAGCTACCTGACAAATACCACTGAGTGTCACCCGTCAACCACACGACTCAGAAGACTCTCCCATTGAACCCTGTTCTAAATCCTGACCTACAAAATCATGAGTTATGATAAAATATAAATACAATTAATACATAAAATAAAATTTCAGCACAATAAATAAAATCATTATTGTTTTAATTCTCACTTCAGGCATAGTTGGTTATTCAACAATAGATAACTACGATAAAGCCATGTGTTAATATCACAAAATTTCTAGCAAAATTAAGCATTATATTCATTTTCTAAAGACTAATGTTGAATGGGAAAAATAATCCAAATTTACAAAGGCAAATGCACTGACCTGATAACTGCGTTCGTGGAAGCATCAGCATCTGAGGCGTTCACCAGTAAAACGTCTGTTCCCGTGGGTGCATCTTCGGGAACCGCAGTGAAATACATTTTACTGGCAAAAGTGGGGATGTTGTCATTGGCGTCATCTACTACAACATGGACTGTCCCAGTTCCAGTCAAGGCCGGGGATCCTAGACAGAAAGGAAGATCAAGTCTCGATATTCACGAAGTACAAAAACAACCGCAATGAGCAATAATTAGCTGTAGATAACACTACTGAAGAGAATTTAGAAATGGCTTCGATTTCTCAACACAGACAAGTGATGGAATGAATTTTAATTTTGTGACAAAAAATATTTTTATTTATGAAGTTATAGTGCAACTCTTTCCTACTGATGCTGCACAAAAAGAGTACGTCGACTTCTCGTTCTGTTTTGAAGGCGCGGATGCGGCAATGTAGAATACAACGATGTCATTGAAACACCACAGAAGAGGCACTGCTGGTTTCTCTGCAATCACATTAAAACAACTCAAGCCAGATTTGGAGGACACCCATGGGCGCAGAGTAGCTGGCGCACCTGCTGTAAACAAAGGCGGTGTCACAAACTGTACCGCGAGCGGTGACTCTCGACGTTAAGGTCAAAAAATTTCCGCTGGATTCCTGACGTCTTTAAATTCCTGTTTCTGTACCAACAAGAATTCATTTGTAGGAAAAATCAGCTTCAAGGTTATATCTCAAAACTGTAAGCGTCTGCTTGCGGGAAGTCATGTCCCGTCAGTGAGCTGACCTGGAACCATTTCTGTTGCATCTATTTAGTATTCAACGTAAATGTGAAATGACTCGTTCTGACCCCAACACAGTGACAAGCCGACACATAACGGGACCTTGGACACACGGAGTCAGCGGCTCCTCGTGGGGAAGGCCAGGTGCCCTCCCTGGTCAGTCTCTGCGCTGTCCCACAAGTAAAAGCCAAATCATCTGCCTTTAGCTGTGTTTTCAAAATCACTTTTAAACTTTAGTTGCTGTAAATAGAAACTCCGAAGATCTGTTGAACTGTATCTAGAATAAAATAAGGCCACAGACCTAGTGAGGGAGCTGGGATTTGATCCCCGTGACTCAGATGCGGAGCTGTTTGTCGCGGGCAGCTGGACGGGCGCTGCTCGGCGAGGCGTGCTGGGACCCCGACGAGCTGCGCCCAGAGCTCAGCACCAGGCACGAGCTCCGTGCAAAGTCACCTGTGAGGGACACTCGCTATGTGCCAGTTGAAGTTTGTGGGCCATTGGAAGACAATAATCTTGTCACAGAATTTGAATTTCTCACAAGGGACATATTAAAGCTAAAATAAATATATTCAGGAGTATTATTGATGGCCAACGTTTGGCCTAAATCTCCTAAATGTGTGTTTAATTATATACAGTTTGGCAAAATGGAAATTAATGGTCTGAATCATGTTAGCATTTCTCCCTCCGGTTGAATCATAAAAAAACTTAAACTAGAGAATATCTGTGTGTGCGTGTGTGTGTGTGTGTGTAAAGGGACCGCCATGGGGAGGAGGGGGCACGTGACGACTGCAGAGAGGGGGTAGCTCAGCCAGGGGCCCGGGGGAAAAGGATGGGGGGTTCGGGGCTCTCATTTCCTACTGACATCGCACTTCACCCACTGAACCTCGGTCTCCTCACCGAGAACCTTCCCCAGTGAGGCTTCGGGGACTGTGACGTGCTTAGGGTCACGCTGGCTCGTCATCAGAATGCACCCTAAATTACTCATTTTTCTTGTTCTTGTTTTACAAACAAGAAAAACGAAAAACACTGACACATACATGATCCGTTTTTAATCTAAAAATTTCTGTGTCATAGCTCTCAGAATTTTTGTTCCCCCATAAAAGTTTTGACTCATCCCAATGATGACATTATTCAGGAAAACATTTTGATCACCCTCTCCTCTTAAAGATCCCCCTGTAGTATAAGTCTATGAGACATCGAGCTCTCAGAAATTTCATGCTGGCCCTGTGGAAGACGTATTGAATTAGAAATTTTAAAATGCAAAACTTGAATATTTTTGATGTGCACACTGCTATCTAATCAACTCGTACGTGCTTGTTAACAAATAACCCAGTAACTGCCAAGCAAAGGTTTTATCTTTGGTATTCTAAAGTGTCTGATGACACACACATGGAAAACCACATAAAATTATGACTAACTCATTTGGTCAGAAACATGTGATTTCTTTCTTTGTCTGTAAACTACACAAATAGTGTTGCTGATGTGTTCTCTAACTCCGTGTGCAAAAAGAAACATATTGTTTACCCAGGATAATGTGCAGCAAGTTCAAACTTACTGCCTTCATGGCAGAGCAACGCTAACACTTTTCAGATTCTCGAAGCACTCCAGGGACGAGAGATGGTTCCGGCTGGAGACGCGGCCCAGTGGCGGTCCTACGTCCCCGCGGGGCCTCCTGGGACGCGTACATCGGTCCCCAAGCCCCGCTTCTCCGCTTAACAGCTGCCACAAACCACCTTCATACACACGGGGGTACACTTACACTTCACGCGTGGATGACGTGAGGCACGACCTGTCTCCTACTGCCTCATGCTGCCTGAGCAGACATGCAGGTAGATCTGTTTTATTTTTTCAATTTTACAAGGAAAACCTAACAAAGACATTATTCCAAATCCCTAAGTCTTTTTCTGAGATTTAATGAATCTCAAATTTGAATTCTGCCTACAAATTTTTTTTACTCTTGGGCCTAACGCCCCACACCCAACTCCAGCCTCATACTTGTCCACTGGTGGTACGAGCTCCGAAGTCACTGCCTGTCAGCGTTGGGCAGGACGATGGGACCACGGGAGACACTGGAAATGCCCCCGATCGGCCGCTTGCTCCTCAGACGACTTCCTCTTATCCCTGCTGATTCAGCGATAAGAGGAAGCCATGTTTCCGTTGCTCTTTTTCTGAGTCTGTCTGCTGGCTCCTCTCAGCTGTGTAAAAACTGGTCTAAGGCGCTTACGCTCCTGGTTCCCAACATTCTTTGGTTCTATCTCCCTGAAGTGCCGCACGACAGTCCCTGTCATTTCATCTTCACTCCAGAACTTTCTGCTGGCTCCAGGCTGATACATCCAACTTTTGAGTTACCGTAGAGCCCAAGATTAGTATGTCAAAAACTGAAATCATAGTATTCCCTGTAAACTTGGCCCATGAATTTGAATATAAATTGAATACATATGTACATATACAAAAATGCATACATATTTGCATACACATGTTATTGCACACTTATTTGATACCAGTTATAGGTTATGAGCATTTTATATATGCATTCCTCATTTAATTGCAGATTTCACGAAGTAGCTATTATTGCTTAATTTTTTTTTAATAAAGAACTTGATACGAAGCATTTAAGCAATTTACTTACATTCAGCCATAGTGAGCAGAGAGAGAGCCAATTTTGAACACTTTGAAAAAAATCTTGGCTCTGTTCGTTAGGCTCAGATAAACCGCCACTTCTGTGGCCGATATTTCGCCCTATATTATGATTATTAACGTACCTCTGCCGTATCCTCTATTAGGCTGTAAGCTAACTGAGAACAGGAATAATTTTGTTTAATCCATCTTTATATAAACCCATATTGCATAAACATTAGGCCCTGTCCCTAATCTGCATTAAGTCTGCCTTTGATTCTATATATGGGATTCTGGTCTAGTGATTATATGGCTCACAGTTCAATAAGCTGAACACCTCTGGCAATACGCATCTAGGAATACAGCCTTTAGCCCAAGGCTAGATCAGAGAACAAGACCGCAGACAAAGGTCAACGTTTTGGAGATAGTCTCCTGCTTATAATCGGAGTCCCAATTAATCCTGAATCCCATGAGAAGAATCCGGATAGTTGGGGCTAATGTTTAGCTTGGATAGATCTGATAATGATGAATTATATAGTTAGTGGCGTAACAGGGCAAGATTGCTCAGTTTCATCTGGGATTATTTATGAGAACCAGATGCTATCAGAAAGAAGAGGCAGAATGCAAACACAGACTCCTGGTGGAGGACAGTGAGTCAATAAAAAAGGTAGAAGAGACAAATGAAATAAAAAGTCAAGGTCTCAGAAATTAATAATTGTAGAGGCTGGGAGGGTTCAGTGGACATATGAAATACAGTTGAAGTAAGATAAATTTAAAATTTCAATTTGTAAAATTATATGTATCGTCTGTATATATATATATATATGTGTGGACGTATGTATGTATGTATATGCTCTACATAAATATACAATAAACATGGGTACATTGATAGGAACCTTCTGAAATTTTTAGAGCAAATAGCAAAGAATACATATGATTCTGAAAAGCATTTTTGAAAGACTGCAAAAACAAATCACACATACACACATATAAACACACTGAAGAAGACTGATCACAGCTTAATCTTCCAATCGCCCATAATACTGTGAGTAGTTCTATGCTTTGTCAGAGTCATACTTTATATTCTTGAATTTGGGAAATGATTAAATTAGTATTGCCTTTTAACACTTATACCTTAATAAGCTCAAGCATATCAATGAATACAGTTCAAAGAAATTTAAAATAAGATTTTAAAAAGAAAAAAATTTCAAGCAACTGCTCTATCAGAAAATACATCTTTAGTAAGTATAATGAATGAGTCTAAATGACTAATTAAAGTTCAAACTGCAGGCAGATTACTTTTTTTTAAATGTTAGCTCCTATAAATTAAACATACATTCCTGAAACGTGAAAAACTATTCAGCAGAAGATAGAATTTTTGCTTCACTTAAATCTGTTGCTTTGCAACAAAGCCGATTTCATTCTTGACATCAAACATTTGGTGAATGGGTCCCCTGACTGGTCGTGTTTGTTGTAATAAAGTATTAGCTTCTTTTTTCCCATGAAGTGAATGTGTTTTTCTCACAGTAAGTAAGCCATCCACTGAAAACACTGAAATTCAGCCATTCTTATTAACATTGAAGATTACGTGTTCAGATTTAAATTTAAGTCCAGAAAATGTACAAAGCAAATAAGTATGGAATATTTTAAACATGACCGACAGTTTTGTATTTTAAAAATTCCAGTTTTTACTAATTAGTTCTACAAATGTTTATAAAAATTAGTTATATACACACTTAAGTGACACTTGATTTTTACTTACTTCTGAAAAAAATTTTGTCAAAAATACATATCCTTAAAAAAATTCTTATTAAAATAGAAGTGACAAGTGAAACTAAAAAAACTATTTAGTAATGCTATGAAGATGATACTACACAACAATGTGAATGTATGTAATGCTGCTGAACTGTACGCCTAAAAATGGTTAAAATAGTACATATTATGTTATCCATATCTTACCACAAAAATGTTTATGACATAAAATATAATGTTAACTAAATATTTTATCTCCCACATAAAACATGTCACAAGCAATTACTCTTTAGAGGACATTAAAAAAAATTCTCAATACATGTTGAAATTCTGAAGCCCTAGAGATAACCACCGAATTCTAAACACAACCTGCCTCCTGCCTACTTAGTGAAAATATCAAATTATATATTTACGGAATACTTATCAAAATAGGCTACAAAATGATAAAGTTTTAACATGACGAAATGAGAGGACTTTTGAAAAAAATTCTTCACTATACGATCGAGTTATTTTCTATAGTCTTTAATGTTTATCTTTTGGGTAATATAAACTTCTTTAATATTGCATATTGCTTATTTCCGTTACAAAGCTGGGTTTCCTTGGCATACTCTGATTTATAGCTTATGTGAAGTGAATGAAGAGTCGAATAAAATTATTTTATCAAATTTTAATTTTAGGTGATATAATGGCAATTCTAGCTCTGATTTAATAAAATTTTATTAACTCCGCTTTTTTGGTGGATTCTTATGTGAATATACAAATGAAATTCTATCAGAGTAGCGGATCCAAAGAAAATTATTCAAGTAAGTGATTTATGATAATGCCTATGTCACTAACAGGTATGGTCCAGAGATTTGCTAGCAATGAGAGGAAGTAAAACCATCACCAGTTATCACCCTTGGAGACAAATATTATCCATCAGCGCTGCCAGATTAGGGCCACCAAGGAGGGGCTCACGCCCAGCCCCACACCGACAACCCAGAAGCTAAGCGGGGACGCTTGGCTCTCCCAGAAAAGGCCGGGGTCGGCCAAGCAGCATTTGACTGTCACCCAACCTGTCCCCAAACCTTCCCTTGCTCCATGCAGGAAAGTAGCCTTGCTCTCATCAGGCAGCAAATGCCGGTACGGCCTCCTAGTTCCCGCTCGCACCGGCCTATAAAAACCTGCCTTCTTCGGCTCTTCAAAACAACTTTCTCTCTGCTGGGCTGGATGCTGCTTGATTCATGAACTGCTGGGGGACAAAGGGGGCTCCTACATCAGTAAATTGTGTGTGGAAATTTTTTCTTTTAATAACTCCGTTGGAAATAACCAAAAGTGCCTTAAACTCAAATATAGAAGCACATTCAATGCGATATCTTTCCAGTAATTGAAGGTAACCCTAGCACTATCTGATTTACAGAACCTCTGGTGTCCATGGAAAATTTTCAAGTCATTTTCTTTATTAAAAATGTTCATCAAAACACACAAGGCAAGCTCTTCTCCAATATTTTCCCACAAATAATAGTGACAAAAAGCAACTGTCTTCGGATGTAAAATGTCATATTCCAGATTTCTGACCTCTCTTTTGATTACTGCGCCATTATAGGGCAATGACCCCCTCAACTAAACAATGTGACAGAAAGTATTAATTCAAAATGCCATCACATCCTCACCAAAAAATAAAGCATGGCAGCCCTTTTAGCATTTAGAATTAACTTTTGCAAAAGTATCATGTTTCCCTCCATTAAAAAGTCATTTCCAATCCCTGCATAAGAATGAAGCCCATTCCCTCCTTCAGTCAGATGATAAACACCCTTAATTAGAGATGCTGATAACCAAACGTCTCCCCTCAGCCCTATTCATTATGCTGACACATAGACACTTCATAACTAAACCTTTTGGCCAAATCTATTGCCAAATATCTCTATACCCTTTAGTATGTTCGACTGAGAACAGATAAAGGATAACATTTAATTTGTACGCAGATTCATCTTCCACCCCCAAATTAAATGTGCGCGCACACACACACACACACGCAGCCCAACTGACTCACTGTATGTGCATGTATGTGTCTATCGCGCATACTGCATTTTCTTAGCGTAATATTTAACATTTGTTTTACACTCTATGCTTTATAAAACCCTTGGATATGCATTTCTTGATCTGATGAGGAGAGCGAGCCTTTAATTTCAAATTGATTAATATTCTTATTCTACCAGTTGCTTAATGGCAGAAAACATAAGTTGGTGTTTTTGTTTTTGCTGGGATTTTTTGGCTTCATTAGCCAATGCTCTTTTAAACATAAAAATTATATTTAATCCAAAGAGAAGAAAGTCTTATAAGCATGGTCTCTATAAAGCCCGGCATGGCGGACAAGCTAACAGACGGGAAGCAGTGAGTAGTGGTGAAGAAACTGTCCCCTGATCGGACTGACTGGCTTCAAATCCTGTTTCACTGGTACTCGGCTGCATGCGGTGTTTGCCTTCTTTAATACTCAGTTTTGTTCTTGTTCTTATTTTACTCCGTAAAATGGGAATAATAGGATCAAACTTACAGATTACTTGGGATAACGTAGCACAAACTCTGGCACAGACAAGCACTCCGTATCCACAGGATGAACATCACCTAAAAGTTACGACTTTCCAAGTTCTATCTCTCCTCAAATATCCTCCCTGAGAATTAAACTTTCATATCTATCTACCTGACGTCTCCCGGATATCTCATAACGCCTAAAATATCACAGAACCACAACAAGTTCTAATCTGTCCGAAAATCTTTTCTCTCTACATCTCCAAATTTCTCGGACTAATACGTAGGGTTCAGACTTGATTCACCTCTTTCCCAGACTTCCTACACCTCCGATTCCACTTCACGTCCAAACGGCTCGATCTTCAAACTGGATGAACACGTAACTACTTCATACCGCCTCTCGCCGTCACCTGATTTCAAACACTAGCGTCCTCTCAGGGTTCACTGCGATGGCCTTGTAATCATCAGCTCAGTTTCTATTCCTGTCCCCAGCAACCGCCGCAAAACAGACCTGTGCCAACTCTCCCGTCGCTCCCTGTTCAAAGCCCCGGCGAGGCTCTCGTCAGTCTCTGGACGAAGCGCAAGCTCCTGCCCTGGCCTTGTCGGCCTTCTTCCCAGCCACTCTGCTTCTATTCTCGTCCCCCTTGCTGCTCGCGGATGTGACAAAGCCAGTCCCCGCCTTGGGGATGTTTCATCTGCAAGCGACACTATTCGGCTATTTTACTTTCTTAACTCGACGTGCTCATTCTCAAAAACAACACCTCCGATTCCTCGCTCTCCAGCTGCCTAACCTGCTTTTCTAACTTCATCGTACCGCACATCACGCCTGGTCTATACGCTATACTTTGTTTACTGTCCATCTTTTGGACTGGAGGGTGGAGGCGTGTACTTCTTCGCTAGCCTACCTCCGGTACCGAGAAGAATGCCTGGAAGAGTCTGTTCTGTCAATATTCTCTAAGAAAACTATATCGAGGTACTTGTTATGTATTAATACGGCCCATAGAAACGTAAGTGTCTCATCAACTATAATCAAAATTCACTTATAAGGTCTATTAAATCATAATTTGGCATCATACTTTGATTTTAATAAATGCAAAATGACGGTTGGCAGTGAAAATCAGCAATATCTCATCATCTCCTACCTGTAAAGTCTAATGCCTTTTTAATGTCTCCTACTTAGCATTTAATTTGAACAATGCCTAAATGTAAGCTTATTTTCAAAAGCTCAGTATTGAAATTACTGATTCCACTTAATTTGGCTTTACTTAAAACTATTTGAAAACATTTATCTATTTATTTGGAGAATGAAGAATGGCAGTTCAATGGTTTAGTCATTCAAGTACACTGAATGGCGGACGGGGGAAAGAAAAGGTTTCTTAAACTTGCGTTTTCGGAAATCTAAGTTACGCGGAGAGTCAGCAGATCCTGATTTGGAAATCCAGCGTAGGTCAGCGAGAACCCAGGCGGCAGGCAGCCCTCCTGGATTTGCGCGCGACTCTGCCACCCTCTGGGGCGGCACACTCTGGCAAACCGCCTGATTACTCCGGCCTCAATTCCCCTCCCGGGAAAGGCGGGGAATGAGGTGGCTCCCGGCCAAGTCTTCTGGCTCTCAGACGGTCCTTTCAGTCAGATGTCCCTGATTTACCAGTTTCTAAACTTGTACTTCTCTTTCTTTTCAAATTGCTGCGTATCACGCCCTGACCTGTCCCCGTGACCTCTCTCCACCGTCACAGCATCTTCTCACGCCTTTCTCGCACCCTAACTCAGGGCCTTGACAGAGCAGGGGCAGATATTTTGAATTTACTGCTGAGGGTTTAAGATCATCTTCAGTTTTTTTTCTAAGAGACCGGGAAAATTTACTTGTATCGATGTATATCTATTGGAACGGTTTCTTAATGCCAAAATTTCCATAGCAAAACAACACGAGCGAAACTTTTCAGATTATGTTTACGTAATGAGTCATAGGCCCGTGGATGTAAGCCGTACGAAGCCAAAAACCACATCCATTTTTTTCTAGCTAAAAAAGTGCTCGGGTGTTTGGCAGATAGGGAAGGTAGGCGGCACAGCACAGAGGAGAGATAAGATTTACCTAGAAACATCTAATACATAACAGAATTGAATAAGAGCCAGAAGGTTCAGCAAAGAGTCATGAGAATCCAGCTCGAACAGTATTTTCAGCACTTGAAACTGAGTTCAGGCCATAAAACGCTTCAATGGGTCCTTAAATACGACTGCGATCTATCACGTCCCCCTAAACGCCACAGAGCCTGAAACACTTGTGCAGCTTTTCAAAGCAGAGGTCAGTCCGAATGACCACAACCAATGTAGCAAAACACTTCTGGACTTTCAGCCATGACTTAAAAAAGAAAATGGCAGTTTTCATTGTGGTAGATCCTTTGAAAAATCTTCAAGTGCTAAATATGGACCAGCGAACTAAATATAAGTATGGTAAATGCATATGAACTAACAGCTGCCTATTGAAATAACAGGACAGCGACTAATTGGTAACTCATTATCATTTTTCACTCACTGACTCATTCATTCGACAAATGCGTATGAAGTCCCTGCTACGTCACAGGCTCTGCCCTGGGTGTTTCTGGAAATTCGGTTTTGAATGAGACAGGAAATATACATTCTAGTGGATAATAGATGCTGATGGGCTAACCAAATTACACACACTCATATATGCTATGTCCCATGTAAGCACGTAAGTTTAGGTGGCAATTAGTGTTAAGAAGAATCACAGCGGAAGTGGTAGGGACTGACCCTGGAGAGAGGGGCCGTGGGACCGACAGACTGGTGGTCAGGTAAGTCCCCCCTGAGCAGTGGACATTTTACCTGGATATAATGACACATGACCAAGACGTGGATGTGTTCCCCCTTAAAACAACAACACAACAGAACAGCTGGCTACAGAGTAGAACACTCCAGGCGGAGTGAACTACCAGCGCCAAGGGCCAAGGACAGGAAAAGGCTGCATTTTTAAAGAGCCCAAGGTCAACCGGTACTGGAAATTTGCAGTGATGTTTAGCGACTGCTCTCCATAAGCGAGTCACCTCGGTTCATAATATTTGCTGATTTCTGGGGTGTAAATATTCCCACACTGGATGATTTCAACTTACCAACATGCGGGCACCGGACACAGAGTTGGGAGGTGACAATGGCTGAGCCTGCCCAGTGCACCATGGCGGACACATGATACAGGAGGAGAAGGTCAGATAAGTGGACAGAGGCCAGCTCGCTTAATGCCATGTGGTCCATGGTCAGAAATTTAGGTTTTATTCTTGGAAACGACTAAGGGTTTTTAACAAGCAATGGGGCACGATGATCTAATTTATGGTTTTGAAGTCCGTGAGCTGCTCGTTGGCGAATGTACCGTGAGGCAGTTAGGAAGCTGTCATATTAGCCCTTGGCTTCGACTCAGGTCGTGGCGGTGAAAATGAAGAAAAGTAGATAAATTCAGGACTTTTTGAAAAATGTATGATTAGAAGCAGTCAACTTGGAAGTGGATTTGTTGAATATGGGATACAGAGAAAGACGAATGAAGAATGACAACAAGGCTTGCCTCAAATCGTAGACAGGTTATTTATGGGGCTCAGGGAGGCAGAAAGGAGGCAGAGAGTTTTATTTGGCCTCACTAAGCTTGAGATGTGCAGCCAGCGTGGTGACGAACACGAACAGTTAAAACAAGTCCTTCTCTTATTTACCCCTGCCGATAAGTTGTTCAAGTGGGATTAGTATTTATGTTCTGTAGATGTGAACATGCCCAAGGTCACGTAGCTGGAAAGTGGGAGACATGGGATCTGAACCTTTTTCTGAACTATGGAGCTATGTGTTTCCTTCTAGGATATACTTCCATTTTGTACATTAATTCTCTGAATTAATATTTTTAAAGTAAACTGCTCTGGGTTCTCTGATAATTCCTGGCTACTTACTATATTAAAACCATTATCTTATTTGTTGCACATAAGAGAAAACAGTGAGGGACACTCCTGGAAGGAAGGTGACCTGGGAACAGAAGGCCAAACCACGTGACGACACCAGCTGCTTAGGGCCGGCTTCCCCCCCAGGAGGAACCGCACAGCGTTGGGCTTTCACGGTACCAGTGCGACTGTGCCAGCCCCCGGGGGACCTCTAGTTGGTACTGTGTCTTTATGTCTAGAAGAAAGGATGCAGTAGTGAGCGATACACAGTGAAGACAGAATAGTCATACTTTAAATTACAGTTAAGCTAAACATCATCTTTAACTGAGTTGTAGCCTCAAGTCATTAAGTTGCTGTTTAGTAATTTAATCCTATAGGAGAAAAAAACGAGGTAGAATTATGATACTGTGTTCTGGTTTTGTTATTCAGCAATTCAGTCCCCCACATACATGAGTGTGGTTGTAGCTCATTTGAAGCTGTAGACAGGAGTATTTAGAGAGATTCCAGATGTGCTACTCTGTAGCCATTCAGTCAGTAAATAAAAACACGATGATAGTGGAATGCTAATATTTTCTCCAAAAAAGTATTCAAAGATTTAGAGGTTTGCTGATCAAAAAATACTGCTGCTTCAGTTTCTGCCACATTGCCGAGGCTGACCCATCTCTGGACTGACATCAGGTAAGAATTTAAAAAGAGCAAAGTAAAAGTGATTTGTGAGCTAAAGAATAAAACTGTCAAATATATTTTTTTTTCTTGTTTAGAATACTTTGATATTTTCCTGGTTCGTAGAAGACTACAAATTTGAGAGTAGCATGGCATCTGGGGTCTAAACGCTGCCATATTTTTCTGCATTTTCTCGTGTCAACTACCAATTTGACTTTTAAATCGTTGCAGTGAACATGTATTTTACATCCTGTGTCAGAGACTTCACTCCTGAAATATTAAACTTCAGATTCGGAAGCCTGATGTCTAAAACTCTCACGTTCTTCCCTAAAGTGGTTATTTGTGATACCAATGGTACGTAAAGGAACTGAACGTAAAATGACAGTCACACATGAGTTTCGATGACTTTAAGATCATCTGGTCCAACCTCCCTCACAATTTCTGATTGCTTTCGACATGATCCGTATTAAATGATCAGACACCTAATACTTCACTCTAGAGGCGTCGGAACCACCAGTCCATTTCAGGGCAAGTCAGAAGAAAAGAAGCAGCAGCAACACTCATAAAAGTCTGTGCTTTGGGGTGAAGTTCAATCGATTCTCTAATTTCCAGGACTGCCAAACACTGTGACCTCAGGCACCAGTGCCGCCGAGTCCCGTTTATACGCCCCATCATTCTCCTTGGCACCACATGTAAGGCCTTGAATGACAAACTTCCAAATGCCTTCGTTTCCTGAAACTCTGCATTTTCAGCTCTCCAGAACTCGTAACTCTCCCGAGTCAGTACTGGGCGGAATCTACACACACCTGGTCTTCACATTTCTCATGCAAAGGCAACAGTCCTTCATAGAAATCAGTTATGCTTCTAGTATCTGTCCTCGTATTAAGAATTCTAGGTCCCTGACCTTCCTCGGAGGCTGGTGGCATCAGGAGCTCGCACTGTTGGCCCCCTGAACCAGGCTCTGGTTCCTGCTCTCTCTGCACGTTTAGACCAGGCTCTGTCACATCTCCTTGTCAAAGTTCCTAAGAGGCGGCCCATCCCCGCCCGCCTGTCCGTCAGAGGAGGATACCTTCAGTGACGCCGCTTCGAACTCACGCTGGCTTGCTCACTCTCTCTCCCTTCCGTCATCCGTCCCTCCCTCCCCTAATGAAGTGTCCCTTTTGTGTTGTCATTTTGATGCAGAAACAGCATAACAAGGGTTAAGTTTGCTGGCTAGCCCGCAAAATCTTCCTTCACCATAATTTCCCTGAACTACAATTTTCAAAATCTGTGGTCTTTTTAAATGGTTAAACACTTACTATGCAATATATTCTTTGGAAGTTTGAAAAGAAATGTCTAATATACAAAAGAAATTCCTCGTATAATAATATATAAAAATGAAACTTAATATAAAGTGTAATTTAAAAAATGTTTTTTAAACCGATCCATACATGTTTTAATGAGTTATTTTACGTAGTAAGGAACAAGGCAAATATTTCTAAGAATTTTAAAATATTTAAAATGCATGGATCACAATTCTTATTAAAATCTTTATATATAATACTTGATGATATATTTAACAACTTAACATGTTGTATCAATTATACTTTGTAATAAACTATCTGTAATTACAATTATCCCCATTTTACTGAGGAAGAGACTGAAATTTCTTTGCCTGAATCACAAAGAAAACTATGACAGCACCAGAATTCAGATGGAGATCAATTCAAATTCAAAGCTGTTGTCATTATAATACATAGACTGTTCCTGGGTTTGCTTTGCAAATAAAATAATTTTGGAAATGAATATTTTTTCAAATGTTACTTACCCACACACTAAAACCTTCCATGTACCCTGAACTTGTCTGTCAGGTACGCACGGGTCTGAATCCAACTGTTACTTATAAGCTGAGCAAATTACTTAACCTCTCTGAGCTTGGGTTTACTATAAGTAGAAACAAAAATAGCTAAGTCTTAAAAAAAAAAAACAAAATGAAAAAAAAAAACCAAACACACAGCTAAGTCTTTGAGATGATAAAGTAACATGTAGAAATGGTCAGTGTCTGTAAAACTTGGCATACTGTATGACCCACATGGCCAAATATCAAAAACAAACAAAAAAACCACCATCCTCTTCTCCTTCACAATCGCCCCCGGGCTGCATGGGCGCACACAGATTATAAGTTCTTTCTACTATTTGGTTGCGAACAGGCATTCTCGTTACCTTCCTCCTCTGCCATGGCTTTTGGCTTTGAACATTCCAAAGCACAAACACTCTGACACAGAACGTCTGTGGGCTGCGCCCTGCCCATCCCAGGCCACCCTGCACTGCACCTCGACACTCACAATCACACCCCGCTCCCGCTCCCCATCCTGGGACGACCTACGCGTAGCACACCCTCCGGGATGCAGGATGTACAGTGACTGACACTTTCGCAAGGAGATTCCTGCTTTGGACTCTGGTCCCTGCATCGTCTCCGCGAGGGCGAGGGCTCAGCATCCGCGTGGGCCTGGTCTCCACCACACGATTCCAGTTAAAACTGGAGAGAAAAACTGAGACTGAGATGCTTTGGTAACAAAACCTGATTCTGAATATCTGAGTCTCTACCAGTTTCTATTAAGTTTTGCCCTCTCTTCTCTCCAGGTGGCTGCTGAAGTACCGGATTGATTTGAGCGATGTGGTGGTGACTGCATTTTGCACAGGAGAACGCTCACCGCCTACCCCCGTGCCTGCTGTCAAGGAAGCACAATGCTGACTCCACACGGAATGAAACGTCCTTCAGATCAACCTGGTTTAAGTTTCACGTGGACACCACACTACATTCTGCTCATCGTTCTTCAGGATTTTATAGTTGCATAAACTGTAACATGATTATTCACACACATTAAAAAAAAAATACAGAGAATATTCGCTTTCTTTCATAAAGCAATAGCCTCAGAAAAATCACACTCCCAAAAGTAAATGCAAGTACTATACAGAGAGAGCGGCCTCAGCTAATACTGAGCGGCACTGTCATTGGAATACTTAACAGAAATCTGTCATTACTCGTCATCTCGAAATCCTCTCCTTTTGTATGACAAGTGGTAAAATAACATGATATACTCTGAAATTGGTCTTACATAACGAAAAATATTAATATATTATGTTCATAAAAAACATTCAAATAACAGTAAAAACAATTCATTTGAAAACAGAGTTGTTCTATATCGGTATCTACACAGCTACATGAGCGTTTTGAGTACTTATATATATTATTTCGCGTGTGTGTGTGTATAATTCCAGTCATTTGAGGTTCCAACAAAATCTGCCTAGGCTCAAAACAATTTCAACACAATTTTTAAAAATATGTCGACATTATTAAGTTCTATAATACTAAGTGTGACAATTTTTATAAATAAATGTTACACGAGAACAATGCTCCATAATTCATTAATATCTTGGAAATCAATGGTTCATTTAATCATTCGTTTATTCAACAATATTTAAGCAATACCTACTTTCTGCAAGGCATAAAGATTCCTTAAAATTTTTTAATTGTTTCAATTCGAATAAATGATATTTATGAATAGAGTCAATCTATGCAATACAAAGGAGCGGTAAACAGTCACATCACTTTCTTAGATTGTATTTTGTGCTACCTGCTGTACGACTTTACGTGGTCTCGATTTTCAACACTATAGCTAATACTTTGCTTTCCATTGTTTCTGTTGTAACCCATGACACTGCTCAGTGAGAACCCTGCGTGCTCACTGAATCTTTTTGGAGTTCTCTGTGGCTTCATCAAATGCCTATTACAGCTACCTATCATTCTGCAGAACCTAAAGACCAACAAGGTAGAATTTGCCCCCGCCCTCTTCCTCCACAACCAGTTAGAACCATCTGGATGTTTACGTACTAGAAATGCCCCACGTAGCAGAGTATCAGGTCACCCCCAGAGGTACTCGGGCGGCTTACAGAGCAAGGACACACTCTGTCTCACAGGAATACAGCTTAGACTGTCATGTGCTTATTAAGCCCTTACCACTGACATGAACTCCACCAAGTGATATATGTGCTACAAATTATATAGATACAACGGGAGTGCCCAGCATTGGTAAATTTCAATGAATATTTAACGGCAGATAAAAATGCTTTCATTTACTCGTATTATGAAGAAAATTTTCCCAACCGACCTGAATCCGTAGCTGTGATCGTCAGGACAAAGCGCTCCTTCGTTTCACGGTCCAAACTCCGTGTTACTCGGAGTTCCCCACCAGCTGAGAGAGTGAAAGCGTTGTCTTCGTTGCCACCAACCAGAACGTAGGAGAGTTTGCTGTTAAGACCCTGATCATCATCTCTCGCCACCACCTGCGGGAGGGGACGATGCGTGCCGTGAATGAGAGCAAAACCAACATGACGTAGACCGCAAAACAAAATGTTTCGATCAAATAATAAGGCAGCATTACATATACCGATACTAAGATGTTCCGAAGACATATTGTTAAAATTCAAGTAAAACAATTCAAGTGGTGCAGAGTAAGTATGTATTATTCGTGTAAAAATAGGCATAAAATCAATGCATAGCTTCTCAAAAATTTTCAATAGCGGTTTCGTCTAGGTAGTTGGATTTGTAAAGAGGGAAGAGAGAACCATGTGTGTGACAAAGTGTTCAAACTTTTACACCATTTTCTTTTCTTACTATGTGCAGATATGACTGTTAAAACGAAATTCAAAAACGCAAATCCATAAATGCGTGCAACATGAGCACACAGGAAAGAACATGACTGAAATGCCACATTCCACGCACAAGGAAATCGATAGGTTCTTAGTTGCGATTTCCCTAAACCTTTCCTTTTCACGATTTGCTGTATCTGCAATTAGCGATTAAGAACGGGAATGAGGAAGAGGTGGCGGAAGCGTGAGCAGAGTTAGGTGTCTTCTGGAGAACACAGCACTTGCTTTATTAAATATACTGACCTGAAGAACCGTCCTGGGCAGTGCCCCTAAATTCTCAGGGACGTTTATAGAGTACGGAGAGAGCTCAAAGGTGGGAACAAAGTCATTGCTGTCCAGAAGGACGATGCTGACCGTGGAGGTGTCAGTTCTGGGGGTGCTGCCCCTATCTGCTGCCTGAACGGTTAAAAGGTAAGTGGAGGTCTTTTCCCTGTCCAGCGGCCTGGCCACCGTGACGGCCCCTGTGACCGAGTCGATCCGGAAGTCCTGGTCGGCGTTGCCGTCCACAATGCCGTAGCGCACCTGTCCGTTGGTCCCCTCGTCGGCGTCGGCCGCGCACACCTGCACCACGTCCGTCCCCGTGAGGGTGTCCTCGCTCATCTCCACTCGGTACAGAGCCTGCGCGAACGCCGGGCTGTTGTCGTTGATGTCGAGCACCACGACCACGACCTCGGCCGACGAGGACAGCGCCGGCTGCCCCTTGTCCGTCGCCAGCACCGTGAGCGTGTAATTGGAGACGGCCTCGCGGTCCAGCTCGCCCGTGAGCCGCACCTCCGCGTCGATGGTCCCGATGCTGAACTTGCTGCCCGACGGGCTCAGCAGGGCGTACTCCACGTAGCTGTTCGGGCCGCTGTCCGGGTCCGTGGCCTGAGCTTTGAAAACCACGGTGTCGAGCGGCGTGTTCTCTGGAATGTACGTCAGTCTCGGGGACAGGAACGTCGGCGGGTTGTCGTTCACGTCCAGCAGGATAATGGAGACCTGGGCAGTGCTGTTTTTGGCCGGAGGCGGGGGCAGGTCGTGCACCTGAACCACCAGGCTGTAAAAGGACTGACTTTCCCGGTCCAGGCTTTTGAGGACTGTCAGCACACCGTTCTTGTCCACCGCAAACTGCCCGAGGCTGTCACCTGAAGCAATGCTATAAGCCAGTTGGGAGTTGATGCCTGAAATGAAAGGGGGGAAAAAATTAAGTTTTCTTAAATGTGTGCTGATTGCGAACTAAGCTGCACCAAGATTTTTATAACGTGAAACTGCACATTTGATATACGATGCCTCCAAATACACCTTATGGATGACCTTAGCTGCAGTTAATGTTCTTCGTCAATAATACGTATGCATAATTCTTTCCCTGCTAACTTTTCATCTGAAAAGACGTTTATAATCTGATGAACAAATGATATATATACTGCTTCCTATTTACTATGGTGTTGAAATGTTAAATTACACAAGTAAAGAGGAAAAAATATTCCAGGGAGTGGATACTTTTCTATACATTTCCTTATTTCTATCACATAATTCCTGAGGGTTCAGCATTAACAGTGCCACACACTATACTATTAGCCAACAATTTATAACTTCAGTAATTTATTGAGGCCAACACCAATTTTCAGAGGAGGGTAATAAAATTTTCTGATGTACGGCATTGGTCATGGATGCTTTAAGTCAACTTTTACATTTCTTGTCAGACCAATAAATACTTTTAATTCCTATTAGGCACCTGGCTAATGGCCTTTGTGAAAATAATTCTCTCAAATTTTATTATGTATATTTAATGTGTTATACAAGTACTCTTTGAAGGAAATGTTAGCAGTAAAATTATACATGAAAGGCCCCAAATATGAATACTCACATTATTCTCAGTCTATATTTCAATAATATTTTATCTACTTTTCCTAGGAACGTGTTACTTTTTAATTTAAAATATATATGTATAAATCCTTATTTCAGAAAATTATTGCAGTCCTCCAACAGAGACAATGCGGAAAATGAATCGGTCATTTGTTTTAGTAAATAATTTAAAGCAAGTAACGTCTAAGCAGCGAAAAGAAAGAAAAATCAGATTTCCTGACCCAGAATAGCATATTCTTCACTGGTCCATAAAACCATGTGCATTTTATATTCTATCATAAAGATATTAGGATATCGTAGAAAATAAGATTTGCTAAGAAATATATTGTGTATCTTAATAATCCATCCTTAATAAAAATTTTATACTCTGAGATTTTATACTCGGGAAAATGTATTAAGTTATATAAATTGCTTACAAATAGCTCTTCTATTTCTGCAGTTAATTTCAACCATTCAGGTATCAGAAATAATTTCAGTTCTTTGCCAAGAGTCTTCTAGAACAATTTGATCACCCTTTACTCTTTTTTTTTTCCTTGAAAAATGTTCTTTCTCGGGATTCTATGAATATTTGAGTTAGGTTTTGCCTTTTCTTGAAACACATCAAGTTCCTTACAAAAGCAAGTTTTATTTGAGTAATGGGATTTTCCTTTTTGTCAGGTAGGGCCTGCCCGTTCTTTTTGAAAAATGCTAGAATTACTCTTTTCTTGTTATTTAATGGTCTCCGTCTAATGGCCTCTGACTATATATTGATGCAAAGAAAAAAACATTTATGAAGATAACTTTCAGGTACCAGCTCATTCACAAAAATTTCTAGAATAAACAAAGGTTGAGTAGATTTTTGAAAAGGTAGAATTTTCCTCGTCTCATTATGAGCTGTGGCTTGTAATCGCTATAGTTTATTTAGGACTATTTCACAAGTGAACAAAGCAGAGGTTGTAAAGTTCAGAATACTTAGGACTCTCAGAATTAGGAAAAATATGAATAAATAAAGCTAGTGGAGGCCACAGGTCAACTCACCAGCAGGAGATAAAGAGAATGTTAAGATCTGGATTGAACAATGTCAACAGCCTATTTCGACTCCTCAACTTAAAATTCCACAAGTTTGGGGGATGGAAAGATCCATCCACTGGTGCCAAAAGAAGTTCCATCAGCAGGTGCAATATATGAATATGTTATTTTCTAAGGAGATCTATATCTCTGAACAATTAAAATTAAGGTAATTTGATTTAATATATATGCATAGTGTATATTTATATACGTAATATATATTTTCAAATCAAATTACTCTCTAAGGAAAATTTCTGTATGTCCTATGACTAAATCCATCAGTAATTATTGAATTCTTATTCTTGGAGGCACAAATTAAGACACAATTATTATCGAAAAAAAGTTATCAAAACATCTGGATAAAAATAAGGACAACAAGCAGAGATATGCAATTTAGTTCTATGCAAGCCTATAAAATCTTGCATGCCCAAGATCAAAAAAAATTTTTTTAAATACTGACAAATTGCACATGGCTATAAAGTGATGGACTAACATTTCTACATAAATCAACCGGAATGCAAGCAGCTAAATCAGCGATTTGAACACCCTTGGTCCACTGCATATGCTGCTTCCTTGAGTAAACAACTAAACTGCAAAGACAAAAAGAGAACATGATACCAAGATTTTATAGCCTCTTGTAAACAGCAGAATAGCCTCCTTTTTTTTTTTTAGAGAAAAAGTTTAGTGGGGTATGGGTGGAGGAAGTAATAACTATTAAACTTTAACTAGAATCATGAAAAAGAAAGATTTGATTTTAATCTTCAAATTCATACTGATAAATACATTAGGTGATAATATTAAGAAAAGAACTACAATAACTATCGTTATCTTTGAGAAAATGAACGAAAAAATATTAACTACTTTTGCACAAAATATCACACCACCATCTAAAAACCATGTCTTTTGTCTCTGGAACTGAAATCTTACTGCTGTAATAATAGACCTTGGAAGCCATCTGGATTTCCTTTACTGTAAAGAAAAAGACTTTTCATTTCTGATAAGTCTAAGTGACTTGGGGCATGTGCTCTACATCCAGAAAATACACGAAGACATACTGAAACTCAAAATTCTCTGAACATTTGTAGTCTCCTGAAAAACAGAGAGTTCAGGCCATTTTTCTCTCTATGCTTTTTACATCAAATATTAGACTCATGAAACAGTAAGTACATTTAAAATTCTGTAATTCATCCAAAGTACTGGGATTTGAATTTCGTGGGCTTTCATAATCCACCAGATCTTCAAACTTAACACAGTTTGTATTTCTAACCATTTCTGTTCCATGTTCTGAAAGTGGTTTTAGTTACACGATTCTTTCTGGCAGCTTTATTCTATATGTGTGGTTGTACTGGAATTTTTTCTTTTTTTGTTTTTTATTTCAGTCTCATGAATAATTTAGTTCCAGGAAACATAGCACGTGACTACAGGTATAAAGTTCTGTTATAAAATGTGTACATTTATTCACGATCCATAAAATGTTGTCTGTTTCTATGATGAACTAGTATTTGTCAACTTGTGATACAGCTGCATCACATGGCACTGTTTCTTTATGAAGCAATTCCAAAAAGGTCATCAGGTCACTGGATTATGAAATGACCTGCATTGTGTACCAAGCAATTGATTCAATAATAATTATAATCATTTTATTCTCAAAACACCCTATGACTCCCCAATATTTTGAAGAAATACATTTTAAATGTATTTCTAGAATAACAAAATAATTATCAAAGACACTATTTTCATAAAGTTTCAATTTATAATAATTTGCCTCAATATAGTACTTTTTAAACTGTATTCATGGAACCCTTGAGATTATTACATATACTACTTATCTTGTGAAAACAGTAAAATGTTTGCTTTATTCTTATTAAATGATCAAGTGACTAAAATTTTAGGTTGAACTCTTGGAAAATCTATATACAGATAACAGAAATTCTTAAATTTATTTTATAAAATTTCTTCATCTAAGAAGATGAAAATATTACCTCATCAGGAACATTTTGATCAGAGATTATGATGAATTTATGAGATTTTAAAAAGTCTGAACAATACTGTTTACAAAGTACTTTGAGAACTATTTAGTGTGATTGAGTGGATAATTTTAACAAATAAGGTTACCCTTGTACAGTCTTATTATTATCCTTGAAATTCAGAGAGAATAGTAACTGTGTCCTATATTTTAGGTCAAGGTACAGGAAATTACACTGATAAAAGTATTCAAAACTAAAACAATGGGAAAATGTAGCTCGATATTTTTTTACCCAACACAATTAAAGGGGAAACATATCCATGAAAAGTAACTTGAAGTCCACGGTTAAAGTATGTCTGTACATGCATGTGCATAGAATATTCCAGCATGTTTTCACAAACAAAAAAGTTTCTCGTTTGCCATTTTCCCAGTTCCCTACATTTAAAGTTTGGGGATAAATCAAATTTATTCCAGAAGAGCACAGAATCCTATGAAATAATGGGCTCTCTCTAGCGCGTAATAAATAAATCAAACAGAAACACGGCGGAAAATTCTTCCCTGAAGATAGTCAGGACCATTCGATCCCGAGGACAAACAAGAAAATAGTCACATCCAGGGAGCGAGCACACGGATTAGGTTATAATAACAGAGAATCGACTTCCAAAATAGAAACCGGTCTCAATTGTTTAAAAATGTGTCACTGGAGCCCAGCCACAGAGCTGGCTGATGCACATGGCCCAGAACGCACGGTGGTCTTGGGTGGGGCTGGGAGCCTGCCAAACACCACCCTTGACCAAGGGTGGTCACTATCGTTCGTGCTATTAGCGATGTAGCGGCGCTGCTGATACGGCCACGTCTACTTTACACATCCTCATGTGTCCGATGCTAATCGTGCTTGAATAGAAGACACTTCAATAAGGACTTAACCGATTCCATAAATTGAAACATATATAGAATACCATGCTTTTTGCCTCTCATATCTGTGAAAGGGACATTTCCAGGCACTCCTGAAAAGAAACTAAGTATAGAGCAGCATACTGACATAGAGGGGTATTCTGAGTTCATATAAATCATGCCAGTCAGGGAGAACCAGGAAATTCTAAATTGAGGTTGATGCCTTTGTGACTAGGCACATCCTCGGGCGAGAGCCCAATTTCCTCTTCAAAGTGTCCTTCCTTGTTTTCTCTACTGACAACATTTGCTCCATGCAATGCGAGGGAAAACAAAGTATTATGTTTCCAAATAGTTTAGTTAAAGGCTGATAATTTGTACAATGTTATCGCTAAGGCTATATTATCCGATATGTGTGTTCTGTGTTTCCAGAACAGGCCTTAGAAGAAAGGCCTGGGACACATTTTAAAAGAAAGTTCATCAAATGCTTTTGCAATAAATAAAAATCAGACACATGTAAAGTCTATGCAGAAATCTCAACTTAATTTTATAGCATAAGTTAAAGAGCTCTGAGACTGTCCTTTTGAACCAAAGCATGAAAACTTGCTGAAATATTAGCAGTTTTCAATCAGAAATATAAAACTATACGTTCTTAAGGATTTTTTGAAGATTTTGGTTTTACTTTTGCTTCCAAATGTTATCCTTTTTACATTAAAATAATACATGTAAGTAAATATTTTTATTTATTTGACAAAAACCTACCAGAAAGCTATTCTATGACTACTACATTACTAACCTTCAATATTGCCACACATTTATGGGCGGGGCTGGGGGGGGATAAAACAATGAAAATGGGTGCTGTATCACTGTTATAAATAAGAATCTAACTGATAAATTACTTAATTTGCATAATCCATATAGCTAAATTATAGATCTATTCCTCAATTGTGTACCTATGGTCACAAAATGCAATTTTTAATTTATTTTTATGGTGACATTGGTTAACGAAATCCAGTAAGTCTCAGCTGAACACTTTAACAGTAAGGCATATATATTTACACTGTGTGTTCACCTCCTGTAGTTAGATTTCTTTTTGGCACCACGTATTTGACCCCCTTTACCCCGTCCACCTCCCTCCTCTCCCCCTCCACCCTCTGGTTACCACTAGTCTATAGTCCATGTATAGACTACTATACTTTTATTAAGTATAATAAAATAAGTACATACCATCATCTGCGTCAGTAACGTTAAACACGAGAACAGTGGATCCCAGAGGCAGATTCTCCATTAAGGACGTGCTATATGAATTCAAGCTGAAAACAGGTGGGTTATCATTTACGTCTAGTATATTGAAGTAAACCCTGATGGTGGTAAATTGTCCCCCACCGTCTTCGGCTCGAACGGTGAGGATATAATATTGCTGTGATTCATAATCTAATACTCGAGTCAAATTAAAGACTCCAGTAACTGGATTCAAGAAGAATATGCCATCTTCATCATCTTCATTCACAATATATGTAATTTCTCCGTTCACACCAGAGTCGTCATCTGTAGCTAAAATAGCTGCTACCAAAGAACCTATGAAAAACGAAGAAATTAAGAGTCTACGATTAATGAGGAAAGGGGCGTTACTAAGAGAATATATACAAATACACCGAAGTTTATTTGTACGGTGAAGTATGTTAACTAGAGAGTCACTGAGAAAATATAATGAACAAAATCTGCTGATTTCTACATTTACACTGATACCAGCGTTTCCAAATATTAACAAAACACATAGTATTTTCAGCATCCAGCAGGTCTTATGTGGCAGTGTCAATGTTCTGGGGAATTAACACCACTTCTGGCATTATTTTTCTACCTGGCACTACCAATTCATAACCACGTATTGACGTGTTCGGTGAACATACATGGGGGCCCACTGCTCGTGTCGGGAACTGGGGATTCCAGGCAATAACAACACAGACTTATGCCCAGGGGTATCACCTGACAGCTCGTATGGCCATTGCTGTAATTAAGGCAAGAAATAAATGGGACGGGAATTTCACGGCGGACGTGCACAGCTCCTCTTGGGGAGTGCAGGGAAAACTGTGGTGAGGAATAAGTGTCTTCTGTAAAGATTTCCTTCTGGATTAAATGAGTTTCCAAAACATATACCGTAGTATGCAAACTCGTTTCAAACGCAATACAAAGATTAAACTGGTAAGAATATCTGGCTGTGAGGTGCACACACCAGAAACATGGATACTGAGTTCTCAACAGTCACAACATTACATTCAAAGAGGCAAAGCGATAATTCAGGATTCACGCTCCGCTAACCTACTAGTCCCCAAACCCCATGTTAGCAGACTACTTCTACATTCTGAATTAATCTTTTACCCTAATTCTAACAGGAATGACTGTTTTCATTTTACAGAAAAAGGAATCGAAGCTAAGAGAAATGAATGAACTTGCCCAGGGTCACACGGCTGGTAAGGGTGACAGCCACTAGTCACAGCATAGATATTTTCGTATCTAGTAGCATATGGCAAAAACTAGCTACTAATTAAGAGCAGCCAAAACACAGTCCATAACTGTAGATCATCTTTGACTACAGTCAAATACCCCTAAGGGCGCACCCCCTACCTGGGGTTGTGTCTTCTGGGATGTCAAAAGAGTACACAGGTCTGGAGAACTTGGGCGAGTGGTCGTTCACGTCGCTGACGGTGATGTTGATTCTCATATCTGAAGACTGCAGGCCATCGTCTGCACGGACCAGCAAGGAATATTTGGAACGGCGTTCCCTGTCCAGCCTCCTGGTCGCTATCAGATCTCCAGACTCGGGGTCAATGCGGAAACTGTCGTCAGCTCCACTAATGATCGTGTACGTGACGAGAGCATTTGCACCCTAAGAAAAGAAGACGAGCATCTGAAGTGTCTGTCAGAGGTGGAACAGGAAGCGCGCGCGCCTTCTGCTGAGTGCGCATTCGACAAAGTGGGGCTGTGGGCTTCATTTCGTATGATACCATGAGATTTCGAAAGGTAACGGGCCAGTGTAGCACGTTACATAGTCTTTCGCCACGCACTCCATTAAGTCACGCAGCAAATCTCAACCTGTGGGATCAGCTATATATATTTTTAAATTCATACGTATACACGGGGAAAGGAGCAAAGCTGTCGCTGTGATAGTGCCAGCGATGACGCTTCTATCAACCACGTAACAGGGTTTGCTAAAGGCTTGTTCTCTGCGAGGCTCTGTGACAGCAGTACGCACGCATCATCGAGTCACGACTCCCGGAGCCGCGAGTTCTCAAACGAGGACACGGGTTCCGGCATCCTGGTGAACTCACACCTCGTCCCACGGTGTTAGTGTGGGTTTCGGACCCAAGTCTGCCCTACTGAGCTCGCATTCCTCGATTCGGCATGAAGAGGTGACTCGGCCAGGCAAGCACACAGTGGACACGCCTTGAGAGATTATTTTGAGCGATTCGTTTGGGGAAGATAAAATGGAGAGCATGTGTGGAACTGAATTGGGCTTTGAAGAATGGAATTATTATTATTATTATTTTTAGCAAACCCTGGGGGCAAATGGTTGAGTTTAAGCAGAAGTCCGGAAGAAAGAACATGCCCGCCTCACTGTTGAACAGTTTGGTTGTGTGGAGGGTTTTAGTGTCGAACACAAGAAGAAAGTCAAGCTAAAATCTTAGGTTGTGGGTCTGTTTTGGAAAATCTCAACTGTAATACACATCGGCTTGAATTCTGTAGCCAAGAAACACCGCCGAGGTTGTTTCAATTGAAAACGATCTTTTAAAAGGCTCTCGGTAGTGCAGGAGGGACTAGCATGGGGAGATGCCACAGGAGGGAGACCGTGAGGGGAGTCTGAGCCCCAAAGACTGGAGCTTCATTTCCTCAAGGGGACACTTTATAGAATCTGTACCCTTTCAGGTTCCAAGTCCCTGTCCCGTGAAATGAAAGCAGGGA
The DNA here is from genome assembly GCF_000325575.1 of Pteropus alecto. Lineage (NCBI taxonomy): Eukaryota > Metazoa > Chordata > Mammalia > Chiroptera > Pteropodidae > Pteropus > Pteropus alecto. The sequence goes on along the minus strand of NW_006440645.1, from coordinate 5,907,985 downwards.
TGTTTTCTTGTGTTCTCTCGGGGCTTTGAGCTGGGCTCCCCCAAAACTGTAAAGAGTGAACTAGGAAGTTGGCAGAAGGAATGGAAAGCGGAGAAAAAGAGAACATTCATTAAGTGTTTATTAAGTGCTAAGCACTGCTCTGAGCACATGGCTTCATGGGCACGAGGTGACCTCATCCTTCAAGGCAACCAGTTAGGTAAGTACTATTATTATCCCCATTTCGATGATAAAGAGACGGAGACGTAGGAATGTAAACCCTGGCTGTCTCGTTCCAAAACTTAGACTCTAAATCATTACGTACCCAGCATCATACACCGGACAGATTTGGAATATCTGACAAGTTATTGGATATAGAAATAACAATAATAACACTCTCGTTTGTTCGACATTCCCATATATTCTCATGTCCTACTTTTAACAAGTCAATGTGGTGGGTAAAAGTGAAAAAAAGAAAAAAAAAGTTTTAAGTATCAAAATCCTTTGCCTGGGAATGAGAATACTCCTGC